>NW_020954581.1:5973463-5996926 GCF_900497805.2 Vombatus ursinus
GTGTGTGTGTGTGTGTGTGTGTGTGTGTGTGTGTGTGTGTGTGTGTGTGCGTGCGCGCACATATACTGCTAAACAAGCATTTTTTTTCCTTTTTCTCTTGATATCTAGGAGGGAGGGATGGAGGGAAAATTAAGAGGGAGGGAAAACAAAAAGACACATATAGCACAAAGACAGAGAGAGACAAACAGAGATAGAGACAGAGAGAAACAGAGAAATGAAAGAAATTGAGAGAGGGAGAGAGAGGGAAGACTGAGGAAGAGAGATACAAAGAGAGAGATAGTGACAGACACAGAGAGACAGAGAGATGAAGAGAGATGAAGGAAATAGAAGGAGAATAAGAAGGAGGATAGAGAGATACAAAGAGAGAGAGATAAAGACAGAGACAGACATACAGTTAGAGACAGTTAGAGAGAAGAGGAAGAAGAAAAAAGAAGAAAGAATGAGAGACTGACAGAAAAGAAATTGAGACCACAGCCAAATTCTTGGGTTCCTGATCCAAGTAAACAAGTAAACAAAAGAAGAAGGCAAACAGAGAACAGATGTTTGATGGAGATAAGCTAAAACTGCAGCCAGTGGGGGTCATTTCTGAGCTGTCTGCTGTTTTCAATGTACTGTGTATAAATCGGATCAGGTGTCTGTAAGCGCGACCAAATCTCTCATCTCTACAGACAAATAAGCTGTGACATTAGAGTGTTTGCCCAGGACCTGAGGTTGGGTGGCAAATTGTAGGAAGATCACATCACACTAAAGGGCTTTGGTTTTCTGTCTAATTTGGCTGCTAGGTGGACAAACCAAACCGCATCTGGACACTGTAAGGTGATCCAGCTTGTCTCCCAATAACAAAGCATCATGGAATGCATGCTATAAGTGAAGTCGTGATGGGAGTTTGGAAATTGAGACGAGGCTCATTCCTTTAATATACTGGGAAACAACTCGGAGGCCAACAGCTCCACTGAAATAGTGAGTCCAGGATCCAAGGAAAAGGGTTGCGGGGAGTTTAGGAAGTCAGCCTACAGTATGCTTAGCCTGAGTTCAGTAAAAACCATCTTGCCTTTCATTCTAAAAAAAGCCACCAGAGCATTTGGAGAGGTATAAAGCAGGAACAGAGAGACAGTGGCACTCACGACAAACCATAAATCTTGATGCTTAAATTGAGTGGTGGGAATCCAGACTATACAGGGCTGTACTTTTCTTTCTTTCTTTCTTTCTTTTTTTTTTAAAGGTGACAAATGGTGTTCCCATTTGCTAAAGTCATTTACAATTGGCCATTAGTGAAGGGGTTGGGGTATGGGGAGTGACTTGCTTAAGTTTTACTATTTCAGCAGTCGAATGAAACCTATTTCATTTAATTCCATTTAACAGCTGAGAGCTTATTTTATTCAAATATGGATAAAGTCTCGGATGGAAAACATTTTGTTAATTTGCATGGCTATTTTCAAGACTGCAAAATCTCATCATCACAGACAATGGAAGCAGACTGTCAGGGATGGAAATAAGGGACCAAAACCCACTAATGCAAATCAGTCATCTAGGAGTTCAGTTTCAGGGAAGATAATCTCCATTTGTGCAGTGCCCTGGCCCATGCTGTTGAGGCTAGCAGGAATGGCTTTCCCAAAAGAACTGATGGAGATCCCCAAGGGATGAGAGTGAAAGCCAGATGGCTGTTGAGAGCCCACCTGATCTTAGGCCAAATTCAAAGAGATATGGAGGCCATGGCTGATGAGGTGATAGTACAGCTATCCTCTGCCTTGCTCAAACCACATCTGGAGTGATGTGTTTGGTTTGGGACATTTCATTTTGGGAAGGACATTGATAGCCACAAAGACGGTGATCAGAATAAGGGAACTTGACATCACATTAGACAAGAATCAGCTTAAGGAACTGGGAATGCTTAGCCTAGAGAAGAGACATTTGGGGAGATTGGGGAATATGAAAGCTGCCTTTAGGTATTTGAAGGGCTGATAATATGGGGGAAAAAAGGATATGTTTTTTCTGGCTAGTTTCAGAAGGCAAAACTAGGACTAGGGGTGGATTGCAAAGAGTTAAATTTAATCTTGATGGAAAAACAAAATATAAAACAAAACAAACAAAACCCCCTTCCTAACAATTTAAGCTATCTCAAAGTGGAATGAGCTATATACCTGTGGAGGTGGTGTGTTCCTTTTCATTTGAGGTCTCCAAGCACAGATCGGACAAGGTGAAACCTCAGATTCTTCCTTATTCTGAGATTCTGTGATTCTAAACCGGAGGGATTAAATTGATCAATCAACAGGTATTTAAGTACCTAATATGGGGTCAAACATTGTGCTAGGCATAGGGGATACAAGTACCTCTCCTCTGCTACTCTTCCAGCTTCTACTTATTCATTATTTTTCCCATTTAGATTGTAAGCTCCTCGAGGGCAGGGACTGTCTTCTATTCCTAGGCTAAGCACAGTGCCCCTAACCTAGTAAGAAATTAATATATGCTTATTGATTGATCTTTTATTCATTTATCTTATCTATTTTTATTTTTTGGCAAAGTGCCCAGGGTCACACAGCTGTGTCTGAAGCCAGATTTTTTTTTTTTTTTGGCAAGGCAATTGGAGTTGACCTTTTATTTAAGGGAATAACATATTTTCTTCTTAAAGCATAATGACCTCAGCCCTTCCTTTTGCTTTCTAGTCTGGTGTAGGCTCTTGTTCTTTCAAGTGTCTTCATAGCACAGGCAGGGGAGATAGTTGGAGGAGATCTTAGAAGGTCATCTATTCTAATCTTCTCATTTTATAGATGAAAAAACTGAGTCCCAGCGATGCTCAGTCACTTGACCAAGGTCAAACAGCTAAGACGTCATAGAACCAGGTTTTGAACCCAGCTCTTCTGCCTCCAAATCTAGTAGGCTCATTCTCTGGCATCATATTGTTCCATGTCACCGGGGCTGCTAGAAAGTTTCTATAATGCTATTACAATTTTAGGCTACGTGCTATTCTCACTTGATTAATGCAGCTTGTCTGAGCACCCATAAATCACAGGCAATGTGACTTTCCCTCTGACTAACACAACAGGCTTCAAATACATTTAAAATTCAGCCTTGTCAATGAATGGGAGCCTCCTGTCCAAAAGTAGGGCTGACATGGGGTGATTTGCTGCCCTGTGCCAGTACTTGACTGTATGGTTTTTGGCACACAATTCACGGAACTGCAGAATTACAGAGTTGTTAGAAGGAATGTTAGGGACCCACCATCTAGTCCTTTTTTTTTTGTATCGTAGACCCCTTTGGCAGTCTCTGGTGAAGCCTATGGGGCTAAATGTAAAATATATATATACATACACACACACACACAAAGGATTACCAAGGAAACCAATTATATTGAAACACAGTTATCTATATCTGTCTGTCTTGTCTTTTCTTTCTTTCTATCTATCTGTCTGCCTGCCTATCTACCTGCTTATCTGTCTATCTATCTATCTATCATCTATTGATCTATCTAAAACAAATTCATGAACCCCAGGTCAAGAATACCTTCTACAACTATAAGAATCACCAAGCTGTCAAGTGGTTGTGCAGTCAATGCTGAGAGACCTCCAAGGAGGGGGTAGTCACCAATTCTTGAGGCACCTCATTCCACTCTTGGACAGCTCTAATTTTTAGGAAGTTTTTTATGACCTCGAGTCTGAATTGGCCACCGATTGCTCCTAGTTTGATCCTCAGGGACCTAATAGAACAGGACTAATGCCTCCTCCGCATGACATCCCTTCAAATGCTGAAAGACAGCTATTATGTCCCCTCCATGTCTTCTTTTCTCCAGGCTACAAACAAGCCCTGTTCCTTCAACCAGTCCTCGTATGTCATGGACTCCAGGTCCTTCACTGTCCTGGTTGACCTCCTTAGGACACTCTTCAGCTTATCAATGTCTTTCTTCAACCACTGGGCACAGAATTAAACACACTGCAGCAGCTGAGGTCTTAAAAAGACAGAATAAATATGACCATCATATTCCTATTCCTGGAAGTGATGCCCCTCAATGCTGCACAAGTTTGTGTGTGTGTGTGTGTGTGTGTGTGTGTTTGGCTATCAAAGCACACTGCTGACTCATATCGAGCCTGCTGTCTGGTACCATTCCACCTCACTCCTCACTCCACCAGCACTCCCTGCCCAGATGTTTTACAAAGCAACTGCTGTCTATTTATACCTCCTCTAGCTTGTATGCTTGTACTTCTGGAATCCTTTTTTTTTTTTTTTTACTCAAGTGCAAGATGTTACATTTATCCCAGTTGGGTCCTTTTGGATCTTGGTTTTGTTATCCAGTGTATTCGCAACCTGTCCCTCTTTTGTGTCACTTGCAGATTTGATGGGCATGATATCTATGCCTCTATCTAAGTTACTGATAAAAACATGCAGAATAGCAAAGGACCAAGAATTGATCCCTAGCGACATCCCTACTCCACTGGAGGCCTCCTGCTTTGTAGACATTGAACCATTAACGGCTTTTTGAGTCTCATCATTTAGTTATCACTCTAGCTAATTATATTATTATCTAATCCAATCATAACAAACTCAAATAGAAAGAGGTCACTAAATTGGATAAAGGATAAGGATCCCTGAGTCACATTTTGACTTAGATAGCAACATATTAACATTATCTATGCCCTATGGTATTTTTCATTATTTTGTTAAATATTTCCCAGTTACATTTTAATCTGTGAGTGTTGTGGGATGCATGTTTGATACCTCTGGTCTAATCCATATCTCTCCATCTTCTTCCCAAGAATAGTAGGATATATTTTATCAAAAACTTCACTAAAATCTAAGTAAACTATATCCACAGCATTCCTTTTATCTGCTAATTTAATAATCCTATCAATCACACAGGTCTCTGACACTGTATGGCATCTCACAAAGGTAGAAAGATAAGCGCACCTATGGGATGGCTCAGCAGCATAGACGGAAGAGTTGGCCTAAGCTGGTGGCAGTATTAAAAATAAGTTCAGAACTGGGTTGCCCCATTGCTATTTTGGCTGATGGAGCAAAATCAAGGAGAAAAAAAACCATCTCTTTGCAAAGGAGGAATTGCATTGTCATAAAGCAAGAAGTGAGAAGGCAAGGGAGAGAAAAACTAAAATTCTTCAAAAGAGGCAACATGGCATCTCTATAGTATTTCCCAACAGAATGTAAGCTCCTAGAAGGCACTTCCCCATTTGTCTTTATATCACCAGTGCCTAGTACAGTAACTGTTACTTTTTATTTAGGACCTACAATTTCTTTGGTGTAGGGAGTTCCACATGAGGCATTTCCTCTCCAATGAAGGGAGACACATTTTCTTCAATTTCGAGCCTGAGATAGTTGTCTGGGGCACGAAGAGGTGAAATGACTCACTTAGGGTGACAGCCAATATATGCCAAAGGTGCTACTTGAACCCAGGTTTTGCTAACTAAGGCAGTTCTCTCTCTAATAGTACATAGTAGGTACTTACTAACTTCTTGTTGATTGAAAGGGGGTGGTACACTTTGAGTTAGGAGTTTTGGGTTTAAACCCCAGTTCCAACACTTACAAATTATATGACCCTAAGCCAATTACTTTAATTTCTTTGAGTTTTTATTGTTTCAATTCTTTTTATCTGTAAAATGGGTTTTTAACATATTTGTACCACCTTCCTCCCAGGATTGTTATCTCAAGGATTCATCTTGCTCTGAAACTGTTAGTTTCTAGACCAAGTCAGCAAGACCGATGGATATTTTCAGGAGGAAGTTGAATTTAGCTGTGGTGAGTTCAAGAAAGCATGAGTAGTTATGAAAAGGAGAGAGGTCTCTATGTCTATAATATAAATTCTTCTGTTTTTCCTACTTACCACAGTTATTTATCATTGCTTGCTGACAGTTTCAGAGAAATATTACCTATCATTTTAAGGTTATTCCTAGGTTATCTAGTGTTATTAATAGGAATGGGTGGTATATTTTGTCAAAGGCTTTTTCTGCATCTTTTGAGATAATCATATGATTTCTGTTGGTTTTGCTATTGAAATGGTCAATTATGCTGATACTTTTCCTAATATTGAACCAGCCTGGTATAAATTCCTGTTATAAATCCTACCTGGTCATAGTGATGATCCTTATGATATATTGCTGTAATTTCTTTGCTAATATTTAATTTAAAATTTTTGCATCAGTATTCATTAGGGAAATTGGTATATAATTTTCTTTCTCTGTTTTGGCTCTTCCCGGTTTGGGTATCAGCAACACATTTGTATTATAAAAGGAATTTTTAGGACTCCATCTATTTTTCCAGATATTTTGTGTAGTATTGGGATTAATTTATCCTTAAATGCTTGGTAGAATTCACTTGTGAAGCCATCTGGTCCTGGGGATTTTTTCCTTAGTAAGTTCATTGATAGCTTGTTCAATTTCTTTTTTAAGATTGGATTAAGTATTTTATTTCTTTTTCTATTAATCTGGGTAATTTATATTTTTGTAGATATTCATCCATTTCATTTAGATTACTAAATTTATTGTCATGTAATTGGGGAAAATAACTCCTAACTATTGTCTTAATTTCCTCTTCATTGGTGGTGAATATACCCCTTTCATTTTTGATACTAATAATTTGGTTTTCTTCTTTCCTTTTTTTTTTTTAACCCCATTGGGTTTTTAAACAGGATAGATTCCTATCTCCATCTGTGGCTTAGAGATGAAGTGTCAGGCTTTGGCTAATGAAGGAAAATGCATCTATGATGCTGTTAGGTTCTCTTTATTTTCTTTAGAGAAGGAACTACATTCTGTTTATCTCTTTCATCACTTTAGTTTCTGTTAGATGATTTTGACTTTCTTCCCTTTACATTTCTCTGTATCTATCTGTTGTTGTCTCTGATATTAGACAGCTAGGTGGCAGAGTGAATAGAGTGCTGATCTTCTTGAGTTCAAATCTGGCCTCAGATACTTACTAGCTGTGTGACCGCGGGCAAGTCACCTCAGCTTCCTCATGTGTAAAATAACCCAGAGAAGGAAATGGCAAACCACTCCACTATCTTTGCCAAGAAAACCCCAAATTGGGTCATGGAGAGTCAAACATGACTGAAACGATTGAATAACAATAGTCTGATATTCGTGAGGAAAATAAAAATTGCAATAAAGCCCCTTCATTTTTGTGGAGCAGATCTTTGGAGCGTGGAAATACATGTGGGTCATGGTAGGTATTGAGTTTTATCTGACTTCTGATAGGATCACAATATGCATCCTGTACATACCATCTCAGTATTGGAAAAGACCCTGCCAACCATCTCTAACTCACTGCAACAAGAATCCTGTTTACTTCATACCTAAGAAGTGGGCATGCAGTCTTATTATAGAACTGCAGTGAGGGGAATCTCATTACTTCTAGAAGTAGCCCATTCTATTGTTGGATAGCATCAGTTTCATGAGAAATTTTTCTTTCCATCAAATCTAGAAAAATCTAGCTAGTTTTCAATAGTCAATAAGCGTTTAATAAACACCTACCATGTGTAACTAGCACTGTTCTAAGTGATGGGGATGCACAAAGAAAGGTAGAAAGCAATTCCTGTTTTCGGACTATTGCAAAAATCTAGGTGTAAAGTGATGAGGACCTATGATGGGGTGGCATGCTGGGGTTCAATGAGGAGAAAAGGGGGTGTATACAAGAAATGTTAAAAATGACTTGGCAACAGGTTTCATACGGCAATGAGAGAGAGTGAAGAATTAATTACGGCATCTAGGTTTTGAGCCTGGGTGACCGGGAGGATAGTGAGAAGTATGTTTGATGGTTAGAAGGAACTTAGGAAGCAGAGAGAGTTTTGTGAGAAAAATTATGGTATCAGTCCATCCATTGGTTTTGCTCCAAATTTTGCCCTCTAGTGCCAAGCACAGAAAATCTATTCCATCTTCCACACAACAGCCTTTTAAATATTGTAACAATGATTACGTTTCCTCTTAAATCTTCTCCAGATTAATATCCCCAGTCCTTTCAAACAATGTTCATATGACACAGTCTTGAGGCCCTTCACCATTTGGTTGCTCTCCTTTGGACACTCTTCGATTTAGCAGTGTTTTTTTTTTTTTCTAGATTGGGAAATAGAAGGTAACTCAGAGGTCTTCTGATTCAGCTTATATCATAGGATTATAGCATCACAGCTGCAAGGGATCTCAAAAGTCATTTTGTCCAACTCTCTCATTGACAGATGAGAAAACAGATTTTATGAGTTGCCCAGAGTCATAAAAGCAGGAAATAACAGAGTCAAGATTCAAATTGGGTATTTTCATCTAGGAAACTGAGGCCCAGGCAGCCTCAGAGAGTGACTCAGCCAAGGTCACACGAATTGTCCAAGGCTGGGTTTGAATCCAGGCTCTCTGATGCCGGGGCTGGTGTTCAAGCTGTCTGAGAGCTTCTGAAGCTCAGAACTGAATCATATATACCATTGGGATTTCATCCCTCACAGCCTAGATGCAAGAAATCATAGAAACCAGATCTATGATTGCTATCACTGCTATGGGGAACTCCTGGTAAAACTCCCTACCAACGTAGGCTGGCATCTTCAACGAGAGATTAAGTGACCGAGTCAGTAAGTGTCCATGTTGATGTTGATGTTTCTTAGTCATTTTCAGTCGTGTCCAACTCTTCATGACCTCCTTTGGGGTTTTATTAGCAAAGACACAGGAGTGGTTTGCTATTTCCTTCTCCAGAGGAGAGAACTGAGGCAAACAGGGTGAAGTGACTTGTTTAGAGTCACACATCCAGTAAGTATCGGAGGCCAGATATAACGTGTCCATGGTGGGCCTTAAACCCAGGCATTCTTGGCAGCAAGGCCGGTTCTCCGACTCTGGACTCACATGAGGCCATATGAAAGGCATATTGACAAAGTAGGAAAGAACACTAGACCTAGGTTCAGGGAGGCTGGGTTCAAATCCTGGCTTTGCCTGTGTGAGCGAGGGCAAGTTAATTAACCTCTCTGGACTTCAGTTTCCTTACCTGTCAAATGAGTGGGTGGATCACACGACCTCTCAGATCCCTTCCAAGACTGTATCGATGAATCTCTGATCGGCTTTAGTCAAGTCTGACTTGGGCCACTCCCCTTCCACAAGGGCACGGGGAAAGAGGGTTGGGTGTGAATGTGATGATGCAATACCCAAGTGGTTTCCCACACATCTGGTTAATTCTCTCCATGGTGCAGTGTGTCAAAGTGAGAATCTCCTGGCCAACGTGACCTGCATCATCTGTTCCCTGGTTCGCTCTGTTCAAGGTAATAAAACCCAAGGAGATACCAGGGCTACCTTACAGATTTCCAGGAACAAAAACAATTCTCCATGCTGTCAACATCACAGGCAAATTAAAAGACCCACCAAAGTTAATATTCTCACACTATAACTACATCTCCCATAAATTATTAAAGCCCGTACAATTTATTATCCCATGTGAAAAAAAAAAAGGGATGAACTGAATCATGAGCTGTTCTACTTAATGATTTATTTTTTCGGTCTTCAATGTGTTGAGGTTTATAAATCATCTTGCTAAACCCTGAACAGCTTCACACACACACACACACACACACACACACACACACACCAGTCACTGGCCTTGATCCTCTATGTCCAGTGATTGCCAGAGCTTGGTAGGGGGGAGTAACACTTGTCCTAGCACCTCTCACCCCCATCCTGTTTCCCTTTGGCTGTGTGATCTTCTCCATTGCTCTTGTGATGAAAAGGGTGGCATTAAAACGAACAACATACAAAGACTTTATGTGAAAGAGCCATGTTTTTGGAGAAAGAAGTATTAACTTCATATATTAGGCAGAGAGGTGATGTTTCTGATTTGCTGTCTGCCTCTCTTAACAGCATTAGCACTCTGACTCAGTACTCTGCCCTGACCTCTGGTATTTTTAGTCTCATCATTAACCCAGCTTCATTTTATTTTATGTTTTTAACCTTCCTGATGTAGTGATGGGAGGGATGCCTTTGCAGTCATGGCCACTTGGGTTTAAGTCATAGTCTCTGACCCATCCTGGTTTTGTGACCCTAGGCAAGTCACTTAACTTGTGTTTGCCTCAGTTTCCTCAACTATAAAATGAGGACAATAACAGCATCTACTTTCCAGGGTTATCATAAAGGTCAAATGAAATAATAATATTTGTAAAACATAGAGCTTGGCATATAGTAGGCACTTAATAAATTCTTCCTCTTCTCTCCTCTCCTTCTGTCCTGTCCTGTCCTGTCCTCTCCTTTCCTTCCTTCCTTCTTTCTTTCCCTTCCTTTCCTACCTTCCTTCCTTCCTTCCCTCCTTCCTTCCTTCCTTCCTTCCTTCTTTCCTTCCTTCCTTCCTTCCTTCCTTCCTTCCTTCCTTCCTTCCTTCCTTCCTTCCTCTTCCTTTCTCCCTCCCTTTACCTAAGTAAATTATTTATCTATTTATCTACAAAGTTGTTTTGGGAGTTGGAGCTGGGGGAAGAGATGAAATATAGAAGAATAGAATCAAATAATAGAGCTAGCACTGGAAGGGTCCTCAGTGCTCATCTACTCCAACTCCTTCATTTTACAGTTGAGGAAACTGAGGACAAGGAAGATAAGTATCTTGGCCAGGGTCACAAAAGCAGTAATTGACAAGGGAAGGGGAGATTTGAACTTAGGTACTATGAGTCCAGAGACATTGCTCTTTCTAAAATGCAATGTACTAACTGTACTGGGGCTTTCAGGGCCTTTTTAGAATGTGTGATTACATGTAGTTTTTGCACTAAAGAAGGCATCTCCCATATAGTTAGGGCTACTTAATTAGTCTATACTCATTGCTTTACACCTAGAGGAGACACCTGGAGGATGCCCAGTTGTTTGAGGATCACTTTGTAGGCACCTGCCCCAGAGAAAGCAGGAAAGTGAATATTCCCCCAAAGTAGACATTTAAATAGCATTGGGAGAACAAATTGTTCTAATAGGGTTTCTTGAGTAAAGGTAATCTGATACCAGCATGTAGCTCTTAAGAATTTAAATGATGGTCATAAATAATGCATGGGCCATACTTTTTATTTGCTTTGTAGAAATAAACAAACACCCCCGTACCTTTCATTTAGGTTCTCAAAACTTGGTCTTCCTTGTGAAATGTCTTCTCATTGGATTTTACCCTTCACAGGAAGGCAATAGAGAATAAAATGGAAGTAAAATAACCCCAACATAAGCTTGTAAAGGCCTTGTGTTTGGGCCTATTATCCAGGTTATGATGTGCAGTTGTATGGACAATCTATAGAACTCATTCATTAGAACACATATCTTGAACAAATAATGCAAATGAATTGCACTTAGCCCAGAGCCTGGCACATAGTAGGTCCTTAATAAATGTTTACTGAATTAAGCTGTGAGCAAGGCTCAGAATTGAATGTAGGGCAAGAGTGGGCTGGATTTTCTTTAGGAAAGGATAAAGCCCTTTTAATGATCACAAGCTTCTTCTTGAAACAGAGGTCCATCTTTTTGTATGTAAGGTAGGGGCGCAGTCCCCATCCTAAATAGTTACAAGAAGAACCAGATATTTACTCTGAATCAATCAGTCAAAACTAAAACTAAGTACTCATTCGTCCCTAGTCAATGTGAAAAGATCACAATGGCTTTGGGTCTCTGGATAGAAAGATGCTGCATAAGAAATATCTTTTGATTGCTTGAAGAGTATCAGTCATGCCCTATGGGGTTATATACAAGGCGTCCCAAAAATCTAAGTACAGTTTAAAGCCATTAAAGCTTAAATGGATCAAATCTGCATTAAGAATTTTAGGGCACCTTTTATAAAATAAGTAAGCTAGTTTGGAATCAGTCAGTTGAATGATGAATGAATCTATTAGTGAAGGATTCCTGAAAAGGAATTATCCCAGGGGCTAGGGGCAATTTTCTCTCTCAAGGGTTTTCTCTTTCTCCCTTTTTCCCCCCTTCTCAACCCCTCAGTGACCAAGTGATGGCCTTATGAATTTCAAAAAGTTGGGAGATCTGAAGTTACCAGTCAGTAGCAGTGCCTGGCATCAGCATTTGCAACAGGAGTTGAGAAACACACCAAAGATAGACTAAAGTCCCAGAGGTGGAGAACCTGTGGCCTCGAGGCCACTTGTGGCCCTCTGGGTCCTCATATGTGGTCCTTTGACTGAATCTAATCTAAATGTTCTATGAAGTTTGGATTCAGCCAAAGGGCCACACTTGAGGACCTAGAGGGCCACAGAGGCCACAGGTTCCCCACCCCTAGTCTAGATACATTAAGGAAAAGGAGTTTCTAGACAATTCAAAGGTACCAACCCTCAGGGTCCATCAGAGGATATACCTAAAGGTAATTTTATAAGGACTCCACAAAGGGAGAAAAACAATTCTATCACTACCAGGGATTTTGAATTTACATTCTGACCACTATTTAGGCTTGAGACCCTTCTCTTTAATGATCTTGTGTGGTCAAAGGGAGAGTTTGCTCTTGATGTGGTAGCATGTTTTCCTAATATCTCTTCTTGCTATATCTACTTAGTAAATACCCTTTCTAAAATTAATTAAGTCTGACATAATTGATGATAAGCACACTGATGGGGGTCCATGATCAACAGCTCCAGAAAATCACAGTAACCCTCAGGATTACTCCTAGGACCCAGAGGCAAGTATGAGTGGTTTCTGGAGCCTCAAACAATGCGAGTGTGAGTTGGGGACGCAGCCCTTGAGAGAGATGCTACACTTAACACCAATGGCTTTCCATTCATGGAACACCACAGTATCTAAAGAATTAAAACGGAGGATTATCCAAAGGACTATAGAGAATGGCATGGTATGCATGAGCAGGCTGCAACATGCACCTTGAAAAATTATAATAGAGAAAGGGTGCCTGGGATGTCATCAAAGAAATCTGTGATTGAAAAATAAGATGGAATGGTCACTTGCACTGATCAAGAGATACACAGTGTGTGTGTGCTCCACTGGCATCTTTTGGGAGTCAGAAGAACTCAAGAAAGGTCCCCAGTACCTTGTATAGGGGTGAACCCTCTTTGTAGGATTGATGGGATAAGAGCTGCACACAGGGAGAACATGTGGATTGGATGGTAATATGCACCTTTGGAGAGAATACTCACATTGACAGATAGATGAAAGTATCAAAGTAAGTGCCTGGCCAAATATTTTCAATTTGACTAAAGACTTGGCTGCCTGTTCCTACTAAGGAGGACTCCACCCAGAGACCAGGGATTTGTGAATCCCGTCCTGCCTGGAAGAATCATATCACGAGGAGTAGTAGCCACACTGCTCACTTCCATAATGGCTCACTCTCTAGACTGCTCCACCTTCACCTTGGCTGCCTTGCCCCATGTGGGTGTTGTCTTTCCCGCCCTTCCCTTTACCCTCACAAAAATTTCCAACTTCCTTTCATGTTCTGTCTTCCCCTATCAGAATATAAGCTTCTTCAGAGTAGAGTTCATCTAGTTTTCTTGTTTTCACATCTTCAGCACTTAGTACCTGACACATAGTAAATATTCAAGAAATGCTCTCTCTCTGTCTCGTCTGCCTACTTGCCTGCCTATATATATGTATGTTAGTTTGGTAAAGAAAAAGTTGTTGATGTTTCTTTGCATGTTATAAAAGCTGTTGACTTTATCTATTTTATAACATGTACTATGTGAATAAATTTTTGACTTACGTAATGCATATTGGAAGAAATTTTGAGTTTTAAGTATTTTGTTGTTGTTGTTAAGTCTTGTCTGACTCTTTGTGACCCCATCTGGAGATTTACTTGGTAAAGATATTGGAGTGGTTTGCCATTTTCTTCTCTAGCTCATTTTATAGATGAGGAAACTGAGGCAAATAGGTTAAGTGACTTGGTCAGGGTCATGCAGCTAGTAAGCATCTGAAGTGGGATTTGAACTCAGGAAGATACATCTTCCTGACTCCAGGCCTGGCGCTCTATCCACTGTGCTACCTAGCTGCCCTGTAAGTATTTTACTCCTCTCCATTTTGAGTGTGGTTGTATCAGGGGGCACTGGAACACTGGACTAGGAATGAGGAAAGATGGATATTGTTCCAATTTTTGCCATTTATTAGATACATGAGTCTGATCAATCTAATCTCTCTTGGTCTTAGTTTTTTATAGAAGGGCATAATGATTTCTTCCTTGTTTATTCTCATTTTTTGTATGAGAAAACTGCAAAGCCTTATGTATTACTATGCGGAAACAACATAATTCAATGCAAAAAGCATTTATTAAGCACTTACTATGGTCTAGGCACTATACTCGACATTCGGGTGTACAAACACAGAAGTTCTCTTGCCCTTAGAGAACTTATGATCTATTTTTTTTAAAGCAAGCAACTTAAATTGATTTAGTTTTAAATTAAAAAGAAAAGAAAATCCTGAAATAAAAATTTAAAAATAGGAATGTACTGTGTGTGTCAGGGAGAGTGAATACAGTAACAGGAAGGAGATGAAGAGGACTTTTCAACCACTGGGCTTAACACCAACCCCACATCCACATACCCCCTCCCCAAAATGACAAGTGTGAAAGACAACTGATTAGGAAAAAAGTGAACTGGCTTCTGTCTATTGTCACCTGCCTCCCTCTCTCTCTAGAATATATTTCTATCTTTCCTTTGTTTGGAAGATGTCTGCCTATTAGATTATAAAGTCACAGGGCATGGATTGTGTGGAAATCTGCATTTTATATGGTGTCTAGAAGGTTAATTATATTCCAGAGATGTTCTGAAAGAGAGGGCATAACCACCGTGGTGACCACAGGCAGATAGATGGTAGCTGGGGCTGAGAGTGATGAATTCAAGAAAGTATTGAGTACATGATGCTGTGTCAGAACTTTGCCATCCTAAGGCAAGGGGAGTGGGTCCTGGGCAGAAAACACTAGCTATTTCAAACCCTTGTGCTTTGCTGGCTTATAAACTAATGGGTAGACTCACACCTCCCAAATAAAAGCAAAGGGGGAAAATATCAGGAGCAAAGAAATCAACGATATGGAGAATATCCTGGTGCGATTTATGGAGTTAACCTCTCTAGCTGTAAGGAATGTGTGGAGAAGAAAGGGATGCTGAGGCAGTCGAGGATGGACTTCAGGTTCTAATCTTGGACTCTGCCACTGTCTGGTTGTGTGACTTTGGACATCTTACTTCGGTGAGTTTCAACTTCCTCATTTGCAAAATAAAGGAGTCAGATTAGATGATGTCAAAAGTCCTTGCCAGCTATAGATTCTATGATTTCCGTATTGTTTAAGGAAAAAAAGAAGCAAGGCCTCAAGTACTTAGCTACAATAGACCGAGTTTAACCAATTAAGGAAGCATTTAGCCAATGCAATAAGAAGATAATACATTTTTATTTGGTGCATTTGGTATTTTATGGAACACTTGCTTATTGTATAATAGTTGATTGCTTGAAATCTGCTTCCCTAGAAAAGGAAAGAATACCATTTTCATAGAAAGCAAATTAGTTCCCTTTACTTTGGATACCTTTTAAGGACTACTCCCAGCTCTGCTATTAACTGGATGTGTGACCTTGGAAAAGCCCATTCCTCTCTCTCTGGACCTCAGTTTCTCATCTGTCAAATAAGGAGGCTGAACCAGGTCTTTAAGGTCGTTTATCACTCCACCAATTAATTCGTTTTCCTGGAATGCAGAAATTTTAAAGATTCCCAATTATTTTAGAACTGATTTTTTTTATACTCTGTTAAAGAAAAGGATTGAACAATAGGAACTATTCTTTATTTGTTAAGTGGGTAGAACTCCTGTCTACATTAATGCACTAATGGGAAATTAACATGCAACTGTGATTATGGTTCTGAAAAGGGAAAAGAACCTCCCCCCCAACTGAATCAAAATGGGGGGGAGGCATTGTAAAAAAACTAAAACTAGTGAAAACTTCCATAATATAATTTAAAATAACTACCCTGACATAACCGTTCCTTGAAAAGAGGAATCTGGTAGGTTCCAAAGCCATCTGCAGAATAAATATTTCTGGGGCAGAATGACAACTTGACTAATGGGAAGCCTTGGCATACGTTTTTCTTAATTCATGTCTGAGGAAGAATTGCCACTTGTCATTCTTTAGTGAACAGAAAAGGAGATTTTCATTAACCAGTTTTGAGATATAATGAGGCCATGATCCTTTTCACTCATCAAATAATCGGGATCTTTGTCCCAAGCCTCCCCAGTGGCTTGGTTCTTGTTTTCTGGTTTAGCCAGCAATGAATTAAAACACACACACACACACACACACACACACACACACACACACACACCCCCAAGGAAAAAAAAAACCAGAAGTGCCTTATACAGAGAAAATCATATGAAGACATCTATCACTTGGGCCCAAGAGATAAAATCTTATGGTCCCCATATCAAATTGAGGCTAGAAAGCTGCAGACTAGATTGACAAAATGATCTGTAGGGAGGAAGATACTTCCCCAGTTCAGGGAGGTACTTGCAAGGGCCTCTGTGAGGACAACAGAAGTCCTAGGAGGACATTTTGATGCTAGAGATATGCTCCCCTCCAAAATCACAGACTCATGGAAGCTGAAAGGCCCTTCGAGGCTACCTAGCTCAACCCCCTCTCACTTTACAGATGATCAGAAATTTAGGCTTTGACAGGTTAAGAGTCACTCAATTATGTTACAGTAGGATTTGAATCCGGATTTTCTTGGCCTCAGGTGCAGCACTTAAACTGATATACCATACTGCCTCCATACATGCATAAATTCACACATGTACACGTGCATGTACACACACGTGCATTGCTGTCATACATTATATATAACACATGATACACATACACATGTACACAAGACATGCTATATTATCTACGTACATATGTATATATAATACACACATGCACACATACATACACACTTATTCACATATACACAAGCACATGCACAACACACAAACACACACATATACATGTGATACATACATTGTGTGCATGTCTATATACATATATACATGCATGTACACATGTGTCTATAGTTACATACACACATGCACCATATATGCAGTATGTATACACATATAGACACAAGATGTACCATATATTATCTATGTACATGTGTAGATATGCATATATAAACACATATATAAACACCTATACTTGTACAATACATACACATACATCAAGTACATCTATACACACATATACATATATATATATATATATACACACACACACACACACCTAGATAGACATAGACATATACAAGCATACATATGCACATATTCATATAGGGTATCCCAAAATCTGGGTTTAGTCTTCAGTTTTAGTAGCTTAAAACTGCCCTAAGATATTTGATTCTGCCTGGATACACATACATATTTTGTACGTACATATATGTTATAAATAGTTGGTCTAGAACTATGATATCATCAGCATATCATCAGACAGAACTGAGCAACTCCTCCATAGTCTTAGATGAGAAATGTTTGGGGGCACTGAGAGATTAATTAATTTCCCTAGGATCACTCAGTATAGGTCAGATGGAGAAAGTGAACCCAGGCTTTTATGACTCCAAGGGCATTCCCCCATGCATCACAGCATACTGCCTCTCTAAATAAGTATAGAAAGTTAAATCATTGTGCTCATTTTTCAGCTTAACAAGCTTAATTTCCTCTGTTGCTTTCCCACATTTCCATAATTCCTCAGCCTCAGGGGAATTCAACGTCCCTAGGACCTGCCTGCCAGTGTTACTAGTTTACATCATTATCTTTCAAGTCTCCAAGCACTCCAGGGCCCAAAGATTTTGAGCATCATTGTCCTAAAGCAAAGTATGGGGACTGTGTACCCAAGGTAAGCCATTTGCTCTACTCAGGTCATGCCTATCCGGAGTTAGCTAGAAAAATATCTTTTTCTAGTTCTCTGTAAGAGTCGGATTTCTAGTCAGCAATGATAGCAGCATTAGCAAGAAATAAGACACATTTGGAAATCCTGGGAAAGCAGCTGGAAAAATTCAAGATTTGTAAGAAAAAAAAGTTGTTATATCATTAAATAGGATTGAAGGGGAAAGGTGTTTTTGGGAAGGATCCTAGGATCCTAAAATTAGAGCTGGAAGAGTCCTCAGTATCTAGGGCTCATTTTACAGAACAGGAAACTGAAGCCCAGAGAGGTAAGTGACTTCCCCAAGGTCATAAGAATAGTATGAAATCCAAGTGACAGAGGAAAGATTTGAACCCAGATCCACTGCTTCCAAATTCTTCTAGTTTTTCCACTGTACCATGATGACTTCCAGTCATCTATCCCAACCCTCTCATTTTAATTGGTGCATTTCAATCAATAAGCATTTATTAAAGATCCTTCGTTGTTTAGTCGTTTCAGTCGTGTCTGACTTTTTGTGAGCCCATTTGGGGTTTTCTTGGCAGAGATACTGGAGTGGTTTGCCATTTCCTTCTCCAGCTCATTTTATAGATGCAGAGACTGAGGCAAATAAGGTTAAGTGCCTGTTACATAGCTAGTAAGTGTCTGAGGCCACATTTGAACTCATGAAAAGGAGTTTTCCTGACTCTAGGCTTGGCACTCTATCCACTGTGCCACCTAGCTGCCATTAAGTCCCTGCTATGTACCAAGTACTACTCTAGGTCCTAAATATGCAAAGACAAAAATGATTCATGGAACTGCCCTCATGGAACTTGCATTCTATTGGAGGACACCGAGCCCCAGAGAGGGCAGATGCCCTGTCCAAGGTCATATAGGTCACAGGTATAAACATGCCCCTGAATGTGGTCCAGAACCAGATTAAAATGTAATTGGGAAGTATTTGACAAAATAACTAAAAATACCAAGACAGATAATATTATATTTTAAAACTAAGTTAACACGCAACACACAGGGATCCTTTGGTTTAGTGGCCCTCATTTCCACTGAGTTTGACACGGTTGATACAGATAATAAGTAGCAGAAGTAGAATTCAAACTTTGGTTCTCTGGTCACAAATCCAGTGCTCTTTCTGTCGTGCCACATAGACACAGCAACACGGGAACACAGAGCCTGAGGAAACTGTGAGGCCATCGGTCCCGCCCCTTCATTTTAAAGATGAAGAAACTATTGTCCATTGAGGCTAAATGCCTTGCCCAAGACCGTGCACGTCTACAAGCGGCGGTGCTGGCAATAGAATTCGGTCCTTTAGTGCTAAATCCAGCGGTCTTTCTCTTGTACGGTTTTTTGCTGAAACAGTATGTGAAGGCTTTGGTAGAACTAGGCCCAGAAAAGCTTGTGATTGGCATAGCTAACGGGAGGAGCAACAATCTTTTGAAGTACTGATGGGAGGAAGATAAGACCACTTTATATTTCTAGACTATCTTTAGCCTGGGTGCAATAAAAATGGTGCACAGTCTAGCTTTTCTGCAAGGGTCATAATGGGATCATTCAGCAGAATGGAAAAAAATATTGCCCTGGGCTTGGCAACCCAAGATTCCTATCTCCAGCATAGGGTAGGGGTTTTGAATGGGATGAAGGATGATAGCCTGAGGGGTCAAAGGAGTTGAGGGTAGGGGATGGTGTAAATCTAAACCTGTTAATTATGGTATGGAGATCCCAATGCCAGCAAAGTCAGGCCAGAACACTGCTAATGAATTGGGAAAGTAGGGAGGGAAGGAGTGAGGCGGTACAGTGCAGCAGGAAGGGTATAGAGTTGGAAGCCACAGATTCTGAGTTTGAATCCTGGATCTGCTGCTTATTACCTGTATGATCTGAGGCAAGTCACTTACATTTTTTTTAAACCTAATTTCCCTCCCTTATCTATAAAATAAGAGGTTGGATTAGATGATATCTAATGTCCCTTCCCTTGTAAAAATCTATGATCCTATAAGCTTCCCTTCTTTCCTTTTCGTGAACGATTTGGCTACTGTCGAGATGTGATCCTTGCAAAGAATTTCCAGGGGGACAAATTTCCTATTTCCCAAATGTGGTTGGCATTTGGGAAGGGGGAGTGGTAAATGCATACCTCATGGGATAGGACATTGGCCTTGGAATCAGGAAGATCTGGGTTTGAATCCTACCTCAGATATTTTCTGGCTGTATGACCTTGAGCAAAGCACTTAATCCCTCTGTACCTCAGTCTCTTTATCTATAACATGGGGATAATAATAGCACTTACCTCCCAGGATTATAGTGAGGTTCAAATGAAATTCTGTATGGAAAATGCTTTGTCAACTATAAAGTGCTATATGAAATGGGAACTGTTATTAAGTGGATTGAAGCAGGCTGATTAACTAATGGCTTCTCATGTCTAGGTAATGTTGCAAGGAGGAAGGCAATGGGGCAGTTATTATCTAAGCTGGAGAAAACGAAAACCCAGAGAGGTTTTAAATAACTCACTCAAAGTCACACTGAGATGTGTTCAACAAAGGTCACAAATCAAAGTCTCATTATCTAAGTTGCTGATCCTTTTAAGATGCCTTATTTTTTTTCAACTTTAAAAAGGACAGAAAAAATTCGAAAGGAAAAAAAAACAATTGATTTTGGCTATTTATAAAATGAGATGGTTTTGAAGGTAAAGTTCACCCTAGCTTTGTGGTTAATATGGAATTCTGGAGGGATTATTCATTTACTTTCCATTTTTTTGTCTTTATCAAGATGAACACTTTCCAGTTTCTTAATCTGAACAATCAGCTCTGCCATGTTTGGGAACAATACTCCTTTAAGCTGGAATGAAATCACCAACTCTGACATTAAATCGTGGCTTAGGATAACCTCCAGAGAGCCTAATGTTACCAGCAACAAAAATAGACCCTAGAAGAGAGTGCTTTAGGCAGTCAGATAAAAGTCCAAATAATAAGCTCTTAGCCTCATTTCCTGCTTTCCAAAAACATGTCAGGTTTGGGGACGAAAGGGATTTGGTAGAGATCTGCATGTACATAAGGCATACTCCATATCAGCTTATACTGCTTGATATTACAGCCAGGTTTTCTGGGGATGAAAACAAAATGTTAAGCAGCAGATGCAAAGGGCTTGGTGGGTATTTTTATTTATTTGGTTTGATTTTAGGTTTAGCTAGACAGTACAGGGATTTTTTGGTGAGGATGAGTATATATAGATCTTGAAGAAACCACAGATTTTTAGAACTGGAAAGGACCTTGAATGAATGAATGAATGAATGAAAAAAATATCCGTTAAATGTCTCTTATATGCCAAGTACTGGAGAGACAAATATAAGCATGAGAAAGTCCCTTCCCTCCAGAAGCTTCTAGTAGGGAAAAGCAACATATAGAGAGGAACAAAGGTCAGGGAAGGGAATTTAGATCCAGGAAGTCAGGTGTTCCAAGTGGGGCCTTAGGGCAGTCCTTTGCCATACTCTTTCCAGAATCCTTGTGTTGATTTGATTACTGTTCTCAGAGCAAAGTGTGGAAAATGAAGTTGAGGGATGGGGGATAGGAAGTATGTGAGCAGACCAGATCGGATAGAGAGGTAGACCCAGATTTCCTGGTGGATCCCTAGACTGGATAAGAAGTATGGTCTGAGGCCATCTAGATACAGAAGAATTTACACTCACTAATTCATCAATCAGGACTGGTCAGCCCCAGGGTGGAATTTCAAAGCTGAGAAGATTAGCTGAACTCCCCCCAGGGAGGGAGAGGTATCTGGTGGTAAATGGTAAATGTTTAGCAACAGGTTGTCCAAAAGAAAAACAAACAAACAAGGATGTGCACAGGACACATTTTTAAGTTGAATTTGCATCATTAAACTTTTCTCTATCATTTTCTTAAGTCTATACAATCAACAAAATGACAAATTAAGTCTGTTGTGTAGTTTGTGCATTCTATTTCTGTGGTGTTAATGCTCACACTGACAATTTAACTGTAGTGTGGATGGCAAAATGCCAAGGTGGGCTGTGGTTTCTTGGTAAGTGATCTGGAAGTTAATTCTAGATCACAGAGTAATTCATAAAAGATAAGATGCAATATGAGGGTGGGCTACTGTTGTTGTTTGTCCTTCCTTTTTTGAAGAGGACCAATGACATCATAGGATGATGTCTTGACTCAGGTCAAGACATCGGATTTCAGAGAGGCAGAGTTGCACAAAGTCATCAGCCTCACTGTCTCTTCCTGAGTCACTGAAGTCAAGATGACTGGTGATGGCTTGGCATGCACTGGATGATCTTGGCATCTGTGATGTCTGACCAAGCTTGAAGAGTTCCACAGTGCCTGCTTCAGCTGCCTTCATGGCCTTTGGAACAAATTGTTCTTAGCTTCCTATTCCACCAGGGGAAGTCTTTCCATGGTTGGGATAGACATCCCTCTAACTCACCGACAGGTTTGAGGTCTGTTGGTTATACTCAACCTGGTTTAGTCTGATGGTTTACTGGGGTGTGGTCACTTTGGAGCCACAGGTGAGAGTTGAGTGGCAGGTGGACACCAAAGGTGAATGAATACCCTATACACTATGGGCTATTATTTATTATTATTATTATTATTATTTAGTCAACCCCAGAGAGGCAGAGTAGCATAGTACAGGTGTTAAAACCAAGATTAACTCGGTTCAAGTCAAGCCTCTGACACATCCTGACTGTGTGACCCTGGGCTAGCCACTTTGACTCAGTTTTCAGAGAGTTCTAAGAAACTCTCTTAGATTCCAAGTTACAGAAGAGATACTGATTTACTTTGGTAAAGGGAGTTTTCTCATTATTTCCTATATGGTACCAGGCTCTATCTCGACTAACCGCTTCATTATTACAGATGCGAGACCCAAAGAAATTGGATGGATTTTGAGGTGGATGTGACTAGAAATCTCCTATTTTACAGATGAAGAAATTGAGACAAAAAGAGGTCACATCAAAGTCACAACATAGTCAGGATCTGAACCCAAGTCTTATGACTTCATGTACATCACTAAGTAAGGTTACATGTGTGTCTAAAATCTCATGCAGCTAGTGCCATTGCTGGCAATGATCACCACTGAGTTTAAAAAGAAAAAAAAAATTCCAATCTATAATGAATACCAATAACCCCAGCACACTGAAACAAATGAGAACAAAAGAACAAGTATAACATTTTTTTTGGCCACAAATCTGTGAGAATCATTTACCAGAGGCAAGTGTTTTTACCTAGGCCTTATATGTAAAAGTCCTAGCATTAAATGAAAGTATCTTGGTCCCACAGAGCAGAGAAGAAAGGAAGTCACAAATGTTTATCCTCTGTGTTATCACTAACTTGATTTACCTTTTATTCACTACTTATGACCTAAACACCAATTCCTGAGGTTTGGCTTGGGCAATAATACAGGTAAAGATCGGAGTAATAAAGGCAATTCTGGTCTTGCTAAAACAGTAACATCAGTAAGGAGGAGGGAAATCCTGTGATTGCTAGCTGCCCTTCGTTTCACCTCCTTCCCACAGAGTCTCCTCCACTTTCAGGTACAGAGCATTTTGGTTCAAACTTAGATATCCATCAGCAGGGGGGAATCACATCATCTGAAACTGAAGGTGATGGCCACTCAAACTCTTTTTATCAATCAATCTATCTATCTATCTATCTATCTATCTATCTATCTATCTATCTATCTATCTATCTAT
>NW_020954581.1:5996936-6000046 GCF_900497805.2 Vombatus ursinus
TATCTATCTATCTATCTATCTATCTATCTATCTATCTATCTATCTATTTTCTTGTCAGGTGGATTTCAGAAAAACCTAGAAAAAGGCTGCTCAAACTCATAAGAAAGTTCCTTGGTGAAAAGTTTCAGGAGGGAGAGCTCAATGGAATTAAGAATCATAGAAACCTAGAGCTGGAAGGGGGACCTGAGAGGTGATCTAGGCCAACCTTTATATAAAGGATTAGCCCACTTTCTAATACCCCCAAGAAATGATCACCTGGTCTTTGCCTGAACACATCCAGGGATGGAGAAGTCCTTTGTTAAGACAAAGCAGCCCATTCCATTTTCCTTCTACTCTAATTTTTGGGGAAGTTCTGTCTTACATTGAGCCCAAGTCCATCTCCCATAATCTCTATCCTCTGTTCCTAGTTCTGGCGCAAAGGAGAACATGTCTTCTTCCTTGACTACAGTATTTGAAGATCGTGATTATGTTCTTTCTCAGTCAGCTGTTTTCCAGTTTAAATAGTACTCCATCCTTCAAATCATGGTTTTCCTTATTCTAGGTAATTCCATTTCTGTCTCAGGTGAAGACTTCTATAATTTTTAGAATCTGGGAATCACGGAATCTTAAGAGTTAGAGTGTGAGGTGACCTTAGAGCTAACCCAGTCCAAGCCCTTCATCGTACAGATCACAGAAGATCCAAGTCAGAAGCCAATTTCAGAAGCCATCTGGTCCTACCTGCAGCTTTCCTACTTGAAATACCTGACGCATCTCCTCTCCAACATACTTGGCAAGGAACAATCTAACCTTTGCTTGAAGACCTCCATTGAGAGGAAATCTACTCATTTCTGGGGAAGCCCATTCCACAGTTGGATAATATTAATTCCCAGGAAATATTTTCCCACATGAAGCCTAAATTGGACTCTTTGCCACTGCTATCGCTCCAAGTTCTGTCCCTTGTGGCCAGATGGAACAAGTCTAACAAGTTTCCTTCTCCAGGAAGCAGTCCTTCAAATGCTTGAAAACAGCAACCATTATCTCCTAAGCCTCCTCTCCAGATAACACAATTCCTTCAATTGCTCCTTTCATGGTTTGGATTCTTTTGCCGTCCTGATTACCCTCCTTTGGTCGTTCTCCATCTTATCCTAAAAGGTTTTATCCAGAACTGACTGAAGTATCTCAGATATTGTCTGACCAAGGCAAAATATCATGGAATCAGAGAAGTTTAGATTTAGAAGAGGCTTTAGAAGCCATTTAGCTAATCAATTAATCAATAGCTCAATCGATATGCATTTATTAAGCATCTACTATTTGCCAAAGACTGTGCTATACCCTGGAGGTAATAGTCCCCTGTCCGTGTTATCACTAACTTGATTTACCTTTTATTCACTACTTAGTGAATAAACTTACTTATGTCTAATTGGGGAGACAAATATGTGTATAGGTATACAAAAATAGATACAAAATGATGGGGGAGCACTCTCATCTGGGGGTAGGGTGAGGATCAGGAAAGACTTCATATACAAAGTGGTGCTTCAGTGAAAATCCAGCTGAAACCCCTCCCAAAGATCCCCAGTACAACACACCCAATGGGGGGGGGTGTATCATTCAGCCTTTTCTTGAAGACCTCAAGTAAGAAGGAAGCTGCTACTTTCCCAGGTAGCCCATATTCACTTTTGGACAGATCTAATAATTAGGAAGTTTCCCCTAATATCAAATCGACATTTGCTTCTTTAAAACTTCCAACCATTCTTCCTAATCCTGACCTCTGGGAACAACTAATCCCTCTTAGACATGGTGGCCATTAAAATACTTGAACACAGCTATCATGTTTTCCTCCAGTCTTCCTTGCTCCAGGCAAAATAAGTCAATTCTTTTACCAAATCCTCCTATGATGTGGATGGAGGGCCCTTTACCATTCTGATTGCTCCCCTCTGAATCATTTCTAGTCACTGGCCTTCTTAAAATATGGTACCCAGCCAGACCACAATAATCTAGATGTGCTAGGAGTAGGGCAGAGGACAGCTTTTTCTTAGGAGTTATGCCTCTCTAATGCATCCAAGGATCACATTACATCTTTTTTTGTGTGTGTGGTTACCATATCACACGGTTGCCTCATAATGAGACTGAGGTTCAGCTGAAGCTTTTATCATCTCCCTTTTCTTCAGTGTTAAATTTCTCTTAATAATGATGAAACTGAGGCCCAAGAGGTGAAAAGAACTCAGGTCTTCTAACTTCAAATCTAGTACCCTTTACAGCATAGCACAGCCTATGTTGCTGTAGTCCTGGGTGACTAGTAGAATATTTGAAGGGTTTTGGGGAAACCTGTCCTTCACCCCAGTCAGGCACATGTCTTCTCTTTGGCTAAGGCCATGCCATGTGAAAACATTCTCATCACTTATTCAGCTAAACAGATTAACCAGCTGCTCTGTATTTAAGGCACCCTTAGGTGTAGGGGTTACATTTCACATTTAAATCCAATTCACAGGAAAGTCAAAGCATCACCCTCATGATGTCATTGGTTCTCTTCCAAAATGAAGGAGGAAAAATAGCACCCTGCCCAAGGCCTGCCCTCGAGGAGCTTACAGCCTAGCAGATGAAATAAGATTCATACACATGCTAGGGAACAAATTTGAATAATATTGTAGGTGTGGTCCTATTTCTGATGCACAGCAACTTTTAAAGACCATCTACCCAGTATGGAGGGGTTGTGATCCACCTCAGTGGATGGACTACACACTTCACTACAAGTGTAGCTACTTGAAGTATTTAAGACAGGAGACATTCCAAGTGTGGTGATTATAGGAGGGAGAGACCACTTTTGGAGGGATTCATGAAAGCCTTTACAATGTAAAAAACATGTAAGCTGAGATATGGTAGCAGAGAAGAATAGCAATAGGTCGAGATGAGGGATGGGAGCAAGTCTGCTCAGACATAGCACATTGCAGCATCATAGGTTTAGGGCTGTGAAAAGTGCCTTAGTGTAATGGATAGAATGCAAGATTTGACTCAGGAAGAGTGGAATTCAAATACTTCCTTGCACATTTACTAGCCATATGACCTCATGGGAGTTAACTTCTTTGAGCCTCAGTTTCCTCGTCTGTAAGTTGAGAATAATAATAGTATCTCCC
>NW_020954581.1:6000056-6127179 GCF_900497805.2 Vombatus ursinus
CTGTGTGAGCCTGGGCAAGTCATTTAGCCTCTGTCTGCCTCAGTTTCCTCAACTACAACTTGGGGATAATTACAGCACCTACCTCCTAAGGTTGTTGTGAGGATTAAATGAGATATTTACAAAGCACCTAACCCCAGTGGATGACACATCTTTGGTGCTTTATAAATGCATATTCCCTACTCTTTTCCTTGCCTAAGGTTATATCAATTGTATAAGTGGCAGAGCTGGGGATCTGAATTCAGATCCTCTGCCTAATCCAGCACCCTTTTTGCTATACCACACGACCTTTCAGATGGCCAGACACAGAGATCTTGTAGAAACTGAATTGTAAGACTTGGGCATTGGTCAGATGCAAGATGCAAGGAGGAGGGTCAAAGAAGACACTCAGATTTTTCAGTTTGTATATGCATTTTCACCAATTGTTGTTGTTGTTCAGTTGTTTTCATTTGTGTCCAACTCTTCATGGCCCCATTCAGGGTTTTCTTGGCAAAGATACTGGAGTGATTTGCAATTTCCTTCTCCAGCTCATTTTACAGATACAGAAACCAAGGCAGACAGGGCTAAGTGACTTGCCTAGGGTCACACAGCTAATAACCTGTCTGAAGCCATATCTGAACTCAGGAAGATGAGTCTTCCTGACTCCAGGCCCAGCACTTTATCCACTGTGCCATCTAGCTATCTTTCTACCTATACAATGTCATTTCGTCATCATCATCATCATGATGGTTGCTAGCATTGATCTAGTGCCTTAAGGTTTGTGAAGTGCTTTCCATATCATATATCATCTTATCATTCGCATTCCTGTTATTATTTTATGTTCCCTTTTCACATTTCTGTGGCCTTGTCATAGCTGAGAAATGGTCTCTCATGCGGCAAGAGTCTGATCAGCCATTTGAAAGTCACTGAGATGCTGTGAAGGCAAGCCTACCCCTTATACAGGTGTGTATGAGGAAGACGCAGGAAAAGACCCAACCACCCAAAGCAGACCACATAAACATGTACACTTGCTCCACAATTGACGGCTGGCTTTGTGGCCCTGCTCATATGGACTCTTATGGATCTGTAGGAAAATACACAGTATGATGATTTTTTTTTCCCAAAGGTCTGGGATATGGTGAACTGGACTCTATTTCTTGAGGAAGAAAAAGAAGTTACAATTTTAGGATTCTCAAATATTCAAGAAAAATGGATTTCTCTCAATTATTATATCTTAATGACGAGGGGAAGAAAGAAAGGGAAAAAACACAACTCAACTATAATTAAAAGGCACTGCATTTGTAATACTGAAAGGGTAATGTAACATGAAACCTGGGTATGTGACTTGGTAATTTTCACTCTGATTTTTCCATTACATTTTCACCCTTCTCCTCTTAAGGCTCCCAATGACTTCTAAGGGAGCTCTGGATCTAGAGGGAAATGCACAATGGAAGAGCTGGTCTGATTATCGCCCTACACATAGAAATGAATAAAGATTATAGACACATGAATTTTTCTTTTTTTTTTTTTTTGTGATTTGGACTATATGACCTCAATTACTTCTCCCAACCCCCTACCCAGACTAATGCGTAGATTGAGATTAAACCAAAATTATGTAAAATGGGAAACAAGATATTAATAATTCCCAGCAATCATGTAACATAATAGAATTCATGTCTATTTTCATTGGCTGTAGTGAGTAAAATAAGACGCTAAATTAGTTCAGAGATTTAAAATTTATCTTTACCCTCCTGTGACCTATTCTTATCCTCCTCTTTGCCTTTGTGATATGATTGAGGCCATCCCAAGGGGACTCTCCATCTTTCCCAAGTCCCTTCAGTAAAAGTTTGCTGCTTTAAAAAGGAACGTTAGCAAAGTTTGAGACTGATGAAGCCATCCTGACAAGGGCCCAATGCACGAATCAGCCTGGCCCGGGCATGAATTAACCATAGGAAAAACAGGGACCTGGAGCCATCATTCGACTTGTCATTCTCCAGTCAAACAGAGGGGCAAAGCAAAAGCCACCACATGTCACTGTTGCAAAGGCTGGCAGGAAATATTTTTCCTGAGAGCCAGCCAGCGGCCAAGAATGACACCGAGCTTAACCAAAATCAGGCAAGGAGCTGGGATGCTGGCAGAGCCTGCTTCTCCGGCGGCCCTGCGCTAGTCTTTCTGTGTGTAACATAGACTAAGGCTTCCTGTTTGTCAAAGATGTTCACACCCTCCCCCACCTTCCCAAGACAAGAGCCATGGCCTCCCGCAGCTGATCCCATGTTGAAAAGTCTGTGTTGATGCTCCGGCCCCACCCTCCCTGGCTTGCCCACATGCCAATGTGTTTTGGATTATTCCTGGAGATACAAAGAAGTCCCCTAATTGGGACTCCTGAATAAAAATTACCAAAAAAAAAAAAAAAAAGAATAGACTATCCACTAATACCCCAGATGTAGCTCGTGTATTATTAGAGCCATAGAATTATCAGGAAGACACCAAAGTACAAAGAAATGATTTCATCTGTGTATAATTTTAACCAAGCTTGGCTTGCTGTAAAAAGAGATTGTTAATGAAGACTACATTTCCCTCCTGAGGGTCTGGGCCATGTATTCTCATATCAGCCAACCGAAGCTTATTGCCGAAAAAATATCTAAAGGCTTTGCCACCGCCAATGACCAAAAAGAAAGAAAAAAAGAAAAAAAAAGAGCCTTTTCTTAATTGTAGTTAGTTTTTGCTCACATGTTTGGAAGAAGGTAGGCAAATGACACGGAAACTATCTTGTAATTGTTAAATTAATGAAATGGTGTTTAAAAATCTTGAAATACAAATAGCTAAAAAAAATTCAAATAGTATTGTCCATTCCTGGCTCTGATGTTTTATCATTCCTTTTTCATCTTTTCTTTTTTTTTTTAAGGCTTTGATTTTCAATGCCCTGTGGAAAATTGAGCATGGAACCTTAAAGACAAACTTGAGTGGGGATTTACTGGGAGTTGCAAGGGAACAAACTCTCAGGCTTTGAGGGGGAGCTTGGCAAAACAGCTTTCCCTTTAGGAAAACCACAGCTCTGGCAAATGGTGTGCACTTATTTATTAATCCATGTTTACCCCAGAGCCTAGGAAAATGACTTCTTTTTCTTCCTCATCTTTGACATTTCTCTTACCAACCCATACACACCATGTCGAAGTTTAGCCGACAGGCCATTCAACACATTGTGCTTAGTTAAATGGAAGTGCCTTACTTTGTGAGAAAAGCCCCCTTGCCAAAAAATATAAACAGCACTAGCTTTGATTAATATAAATATTTTAAAACCAGAACACTCTGTTACATCTTACCAAAACAATCCTCATGTTGCTGACGGGAAGGGGGAAAAAAAGGGGGGGGGCTTTCATGCATCAGCTGGACCCAACAAAATACAGCTGCAGAAAGAAATTTTAAATAAATATGAATGTGTTGGCCTTTTTGCCAGGGCTTGTGTCCTTAGGCTCAAATGGAATTGTTGTCCAATGCTTTTCTGTTTCATTAGGAAAAATGAAAAGTTTTTTTTTTAAAGTAACAGTTTCAGTTCTAAGGCATCCTATTTAAATTTCAAAGCACACTAATTAAAAGAGGCCATTAAAACTGGTCTTCCTGCCCACTTTTAAGGTTTATTTGCTAATAAGCAGCCGGACAAGAGATGTGTGCAGTGAATAGTTGAAGGGGGGAAAAAGACTGACAATCGCAGCGAGGGATGGAGGGGGATGTGGGTTTCTTAGGCCCCATTTGCCCTGAATGGTGAGACTGCCTGTACAAAAGCAAATCCCTCTACCTTAGAAGATTAATTCTGAAGGAGGCACTCTTGGGTCAGAGTATACATAAGCGTGTGCCTAATCTTGGAAAAATCAGGCTATTTTCTCACAGCAATTAAGCAGAGGTCTAGGGTTTCACCCACAGTGTATTTAAACACAGGATACAATTAAACCCCAAAGTATGAATATCTTTGCTGTGCAAAATTGCCCAGGAAATAGATTTTGCCCTCTTTCAAATGAAAAGCAAGGCACACGAAGGGGATGCCTGGACTCTGCAACAAACTCCCAAGAAATAAATGGGAAAGGCTCCTTCCTAATTGCGAATGCTTTATGTACATATGGATATTGCCCATTTCCCCCTGACATATTTGAAGAAGGAGAGGGAGGAGATGCGTTTTCCAATTTCTGAATGGTCAATAGCGTCATGCCCGTACGAAGGAGACTGTTTTAACTCTGCAGAGATATTCCCTGGAAGGCCTGACGTGGACAACTGCCAGGCCTCACGTCCTGAGAAACCAATATTAGCGTCCCACCAAAATCGGCCTTGGGATCTTCCCCAAGCCAGTGGGGAAGGGCACCTCATTAAGAGAAGAGGGGTCCTGAAAGATTTGTTTTCTATTGTTCTGCAGTATTTTCTAAGCAAGTAGACAGTCTTTTTGAGAAAATGAATGCCACTTTGAAACACTGTTTGGAGAGAAGAGAATAAAATATTAAATGGACAAACCCTGATTTGTTGCACATTGATCTCTTACAGGCAAAAATCTTTTAATAATCCAAGGATTCTATTAAATAAACTATCATTCCCTCCTCCCTATCCCCACGAACTTGGGGGTGAAATCCTTTGGGTGTTAATAGATTTTCACATGTATCACTAATATTATTACTACTCTTTTGTTTACTTGTCAGATCTATAATCCTGTCTAGGTTGTCGCTGTGAGGAGTGGGGTGAAGGGAGGGAGCTTGGTGGAAGAGGGAAGGGGGATAGGAAAGAAATGGATAATTTTTCATTTAGACAGCTGAGTGGGATTTTCTGTCACCGTAGTTGTTTGTACACAAAACAGCGCATTGTATGCAGTGAGAAATCTTACAAGCTATGTCCCTTGGCATATTCTTTAAAACTGATAGCATTGTAACAGAAAGAAAAACAGCATGAATCATATGTGAATCATCAGCTATGTGTACATGTGTATACACACACACATACACACCGGTGTACATACATACATGAACGCCAGTGTGCAAAATGAATAGGGAGACGACTTTGGAGTTAATAATAGGGGTCTGGATTCAGCTTTTGCTTTTGACACATACCAGCTGGGTCACTCTAGAAAAGTCCTTTAACCTCTCAGGGCCCTGGGCAAGTCTCTAAAACCATCCACTGCAGAGAAGTTACCCATCAACACTGGCTATAGGGAGAATTCACTCATTCATCGGGAGTTCTTGACACAAATGAAATCCCAAGTCAATATTCTCTGTCTCCTCATTCTGTCTCTGTTTTCACTCATCACTTGACACTTGTTGGGTTGATATAGGGAACTTCTAGGGTGGTAACTTATTCGACCATTGCAGATCCACTTGTATACATATTATTCAACGGAATGTGTTTTGGCACTAAGACTCGGGACACTGTTTGGGAGTTTCCTTGTGTTCTCGGCTAAATGTCTTGTCCAGGGTCACAAAGCTAGTATGTGTCAGAGCTAGTTCTCCATGTGGAGCTAGTTCTCTCTGAGGCTGCCCCCTTACCCTTTACGGGAAACTGCCTCTTACATGTATATATGCATATGCATATACATATTCATTGTCTCTAGTCAGTAAACTAAGATGCTAGATTAATTTAGAGCTTTAAAATACATCTCTTCCTTCCCCTGACCTAAACTGATGCGTTGAGAGGCACCAAGGAGGTGTGGGAGAAAGAAGTGATCGATGAGTCCGGACAGCCTAGGTTCAAAACCCACTTAGGCCACATATTGGCTATGAAAGCCACTTAACTTTTCAGTGGCCCTGGGCAAACCTCTAAGAACATCTCCTCCCCATAATCTCCTTATGTCACTGAAATCATAGGTCCAGACCCACCAAAAATATAGATACATGTTCCTAACTAGTTGTTAGTTGTTGTAGCTTTTCGGAATGCTTGTACACCAAGGTTAAGGGAATCTGTGCAAAGAAATGTTTCCACAAAAAAAAAATGTGCCATAAATGGCTTACCCTCTGCCTGCGGTGTGCTGAGGGATATGGGGGGTAAATGGAGGCTTTGCATTTTCCTAAGTATTTTTTTTTTTAAATAGGACCCCTGCCTTTTGGAGTGGTTCTTGCTGATATCACTGGCAAATTGGACTACCATGTAACCTTTAAAAGTGCAGCATATCCCAAAACGAGTTACTTATTAAACAAATGTTCCTTTTTTTGAGTGCAACTGACCTTTAAATGATTATTTCTCAGCACTTGCAACAAAGAGAATCTCACCTCTCACCCTCACATTTTTTGATGCGTTGCAGCAAGTGGCTTCATGACCTTTTCACAATATGTAACATGCTGTACAACACAAAATTACTCACAAACTCTAATGAACCCTGTTCCAAGAGGAAGTCCCACTTGCCTCTTTTCTGGCAGTGGTGTGTTGCAGCGGGCACATGGGGAAAAAGGAACCCACAGACCTTATCATTCATCTGCATGGGATAACTTTTCACCAACCAGTAAATTTATTCAAAAAAGCAAAAAACAAAAAACATTCTTTCAATGCACTAAATGCCCACTGGCTGCTGCTGACTGATCTCGGCCAAGCTTTGGCCCAAGCTCCCCTAACTGAGAGAAAACAAGAACCACATAAATATTGGTGTTTGATTAAGCAAAGTCAGTGTTCTGGGCCTGGAGCATTGCACATAGAAACCAATGGGAAATCCTTAGGCTTAATGCAATGTTTGCGCTTGAGCGAAACATATATCTATGACTAGCATGGTGCCCTCTTTTACCTCAGCTGGTGGAGATGGGTAGTGACAAAAGCTTTTGACAGAGGACACTGATTAGGTACATTAACCTGAAGTGTCAGGGAGTTTAAGAACTTGGTTGCCTCAGAAACAGTAACTTCAGAAAGGAACAATGTGGATAATGAGGCTATGTTTCTCATAATTAAGTGGAAAGGATAATTGGAATTCTGATATTTCAGAGAGCAAATCTAATTTGGTGTGTATTTAGGAGGGCTGATGCTTTACTGGGAGCCCTTTAAAGGTTTAAAGAGGTCTGAGCTTCTTCTAGGCCTAATGATCTTTTTCTCCAGCTAAGAGAGTGGTTTACAGCTTAGTAACCTGGCCCCCATTTAAACAAGTGTCCCTGGCCCAGGTTAATTTCTCTTTCAAAGAGAAGCAACCCCCAAGTCCCAAGAGGTAGAAGAATATTTATATCTACATACATGCATATAAAATATAGATAACACATATGAAGATGCTCATATTTACATATTATTTGACTGTAATGGTACAGAAAAATCTTAATGAATGCTAATACTTTCATAAAGAAAATTGAGTCCTCTTGAAAACTGATTTCCTAATTGGTTAAGTAAGTTTAGTATTTTAAAAAGATTTCATCTTCTTGAATGCAAACTCCCTCCCAACCATGTTTGCATGTCATCCATCTCTCTCTCTGCCCCCCTCTCCTTTTCTGTTTCTCTCTTTTTCCTCTGTGTTTTCTCTCTTTCCTCTGTGTTCTCTCTCTCTCTCTCTCTCTCTCTCTTTCTCTCTCTCTCTCACTTGTTCTCTCTCATTCGTTCTCTTGTTATTTCTCTCTGTCTCTCGGTCTTTCATAGCTGGGATTGTTTCCTCTGGCGCCTATCACGATGTCTGACACGCAGCATGCATACTATAAATGGTTGTCTGTCGCTGTCTCCTTCCAGCTCTGTTTCTGTCTCTTTCTGTCTCTCCTTTCTTGTTCTCTTTGTGTCTCCATTTCTGACTTTCTCTATTGTATTGATTATTTTTTATCTCTGTCTTTCTCTGGTTCTTTCTGCCTGTCTCTTGTTCTCTCTATCTTGCTCTCTTGTTCTCTGTGTGTGTCCTTGATCTTTCTACTTCTCTCTCTCCTTCTGTGTATATATGTGTTTAAACAAAAGCATCTGAGTGAACATCTTAAAATAAGTTAGAAAGTAGCTCGAGGACCATGCCCCATGATTGAAAACAGTTTGAGAGCAGCTATGAACTTACAGTTTTCCCTCCAGGTTCAGGATCGGTAATATTTTGCATCGCCTGCAGGGAAGACACAATCCTTCAGGAGTAGAATCAAAAGTAACATCCTCTGGAAAAGTGGGGTTCTGAAAGAAATAAAGGAGGAGCAGAAACCACACTTACTTGGAGTTCTTTATGTTGGCCCTTCGTAAGGCAAATCAGTCACTTGATTGGTGTGTAATCACATAGATAAATAAACAACTTGAAAGTCTAAACTGATTCATTGTCAATTCTTCCCTGGGCCTTCTCCTTCATTAATGACTCACCCTGCTGACAAACAATCCGGGAAAATCAACAGTCTTGGATAACACAGCGAGCAACAGTTGATATGTCTGTTTGCTATTTACATTCCTGAGGATGAATATTTATGACAGGCGATGCTCGGGCACCATAGACTGTATCTCAGGCAGTTCTCAGCCAGGATTATATTCGAAAGGCCCAGACACTCATAACACATCCTTTTTCCTACTAGCTCTGCCCAGCTGCTGAACAGAGGACTACCGAGCCAACATGGAGCCCACTGGAAAATGGTTCGAAGGAATTTTCTTAAGTGCTCTCTTATTTCTGAGCCCCCCTCTTTTTTTCTGTTTACAAAGATTTGACTTCAGAATAATATCTACCCCTCAAAAAGATTGTCCTCTCCACCAATATTAGGTGAAGTTTATTTTGCATTTTTTCCATTGGTTGTGAACAGGCTACATGCTTCCCTCCTTGGGGTTGGTGAACCCGAGTTGTCTATGTACACAGACAGCAGTCCGGCCACAGATGTGACTGGTTAACTGTACAAGCAAGAAGGATAAATCCGTACAACAATGCTTCATTCACCAAGGAAATCTGCACTGGATTATAGCTTCTCTATGGTTAAGTCTGGTCTTAATTTACTGCTTTTATTCAGTTTTCAACCACAAACGAGCCCCTTATGAGGCATTCACTATGCAGAATTGACAACTCTTTTTATCTACTTGAAAAATATTTTTGGATAATAATTTATGGTTACAAAATATTTTAAGCAGTTTGAATAGTTATATTATATTCTCTCAATGCTTAATGATGCAGTATCCCCTGTAAAAATGGAATGCAGGGCAATCTGGTAATTTTACATACAGTATTTATAACAACAGAGCAAGTTGGCCATGTAGAAACACAAATAAAAAAAATGCACACACACAACCCTGCATATTTCATAGGAAGTCTTTAAAAAACATTTTTTAAGCTCTTAAATTGCATCTCAAGAGAAAATTAGAGTCCGAGGCAGTGACTAAAGGCTCTACATAAGGGGGGAAAATAACTTTGGCAAGGACTGTATTTTATTTATGGGCTATTATGCTTGAAATGTATATTCAGAACACCCTTTGGAAGGGGAAAAATCTGCAACTCTTGCTGAGGGAGGGTTCATATGTTATTTATGTTTTATACATGAAACCTAAATGTCATGTGAGTAGTTGTGTGTTTTTCCTTTCGCTATCAAAGGTATTCTCTCCATTTATATGCTGAATTAATGCAGTATCTTATTTGTAAAATCCATTTGAAGACACTCATTAGTATTGGGCATCGGATGGTTTTCAAGGATTGGGTTGCCAGTAAGAATTGCTTTGGGAGCTAAGACTGGCTGAAAGTGTTGAAATCTTGCATTAATTTTTTTTTTTTTTTGCCAAGTACTGCTATCACAGTCTCTGTCAATTTCACTGCACATCCCCTAGGGGGATGCCAGCCATTGGTACTCAAACTAGACAGAGCAGAGGGCTCATGCAAATGATGGGGAATGTGCCTTATAAAAGGAGACAATGGAAACAATTTGGTCCCCGAGCTCCTCAAGACACCCAAGTTCCTTTTGCTTGATTCTCGATTAATTTAAGCTGTTGGCACCAGAAGCTTTACAACTTTACTCTTGGCAGAAATAGAATACTTTCAGACTCATTGATACTCAGGGATCCTTCCCATTACAGCATGAACTCCCTGTAGATAAACAAAGGGAAACATTCAGCGGACGTACTTGCTGTGTTTTCCTCATTAGCAGATCCAGTGTCTTGAGCAGAGAATGAGTGTTTTGGGAAAAGCATTCTTGGCATTAACAAGAAAGGACATTGCTTTTACAAGCAGAACCACTTTATGATTTTCTAAGACATCTCTCTCCTGGTGCCATATGTAAATTGTGTTTAAGAGAGGGGAAAAAAAAGCTTACCATGAAAGTATGCATTACTTTGGGAAAAAAAATGCACAGGCCTACTTCAAGAGAACAACAACAAAAAAGATGAACTGTTTCCTTTCAGTTAGTTAAAAATTATATCTTTCATATAAACTTTATTTCTTGGTATTCACGGTACGAAGATTTTTTTCATTTAGTATTGGGTTTTTGTTGTTGTCTCAATAGATTTTTACATGTCATAGGAGGGACAGTCACCATTATCTAAGAACTTGCTATCTGGTTATCTTTATGGAATAATAGGCTTATTGGTTCTCTAATCTACTCACATTAGTCTTGTTAGCTTAATAGGAACTATATTCGAAGTAGGAAAAAAAAAACCCTGAATGAGGTAGAAAAGTGATTAACTAAATAAGTAGCTTCAGCAAGAAAAGTCACTGGATAACATCACAGTTTTTATCCACCATAAGCTCTGATTTCTTAAAATTTATTTAAAAAAAAGTTTTCCCTATCTTCTCCAGATTCTCCTTGTAAGTATTCATGAACATAATACAAAGAACTCCATTATCCCAGATTAGGATGCTCTTGAATGACCTTGGGGGCAGCAAGGAGATATTGAGAATTTCACTATGAAATGCCCCAATTAGGCTGACAGTAGCTACTGGTCCTTAATAGGGTCTGAGACAAGACATTTGAAACTTTGGAGAAACCAAGTGAATTCTATCTGATTTGTGTGGTATCCATCCTGATAATATCCTCATATATTTCTTGGTATAGCTTGGTGAGAGGAGATATTTGTCCCCATTCTTTGACTCTTTCTCCTCTTACTAAAGAACGTAGACTCATAGAACATTAGAGCTGGAAGAGATCTTAGAAATCTAGCAACAGTCTCTGGAAACCTTAAAAGACAGCATAAATGTAGGTAATCTATCCATTTACATTGGAAGCCAGAAGGGAACTCAGAGGTCATCTTACCCAAACCTCTCCATTTTACAGCTGAGGATACTGAAGCCCAGAGAAGTTGACTTGCCTGCCCAAGATGGCACAGGTCATCAAGGTCAGAGGCAGGATGTGAACCCAGGCCCAATGTCAGGGCTCTTTCCACTGTGTCTTAGGCCTCCACTCTTAACTCATTAGAATAGTCCTGTTTATGGTGTTTTGGATGAGAAAACAGAGGTTCATGGAGGTTAATGGATTTGGCCCTGGTCATATAGGTAGTCAGTGGTAGAGCTGGTATTAATCCCCAGATCTGCGGGTTCCTAGGCTATTGCTTTTTATAATACACCATGCTGCATTCTACCTGAAGATGTGAAAGTGGGAGGGCCATTGAACACGGAATTTCCCCACTGCCTCACCGTTATAAAACTATCTAGGCTAAATGACAGGTTGTTTGCTAAGCCACTATGAAATTTCAGGGTTTTAATGGTCCTTAAAATATAATACTCTGTGTCATTTATTTCTGGAAGTCAAATCCATTTCTAGTAGTTTGAGTCCATGTTAAACATATAATTCAACACTGTTTGGAAAGGGAATGCAGACGTGATAAACAATTAATCTGCCTCGACTGCTTTCTTAATGGTTTGCTTTCCATATTGAATTCAAATAATTGATCCAGAATTATTAAAAAGTGAATCAGCTGAAGTCTCAACATGCAAACACTCACTAACACACAAATGTTAACATGTAGTGCATTTATACGACACTCAATCTAGGAAGCTACAATTACTGCCAGTAATCATGAATATGGGAATTATACTTCCTCGTGATTTAGGGAGACAAGATCTTGAGATGGAGAGGTTAAGAAGCTTCTGAAATATGGGTTGTATTTACGAAGTTAAGCAAGGAGACCAGAAAAAATGTAATTTAAATTATTTGGAGTTTCATCCCAAAGAGGAAGTTCAGCCTACTTTTGCTGAAGAATGGTCACAATGTCTTTATTTCCATTTGCTAGAGGAGACTTTTGCTTTAGATTCTTGGCTAAGTTGAGGAAAGGACCTGATTGCTCCTTTATGATTTCTTCCTAGGTGAGTTCTTGGAGCAAGGCAAGTTGAAGAGACAAATGTTAACCAACTTTTTCAGTTAGTTGGAAATACTGAAAAGCATAAAAATTAGGCTCAAATTGTTCTTTTTTGGGGGGTGGTGGAGCTGTTGGTACCTTGCAAGAACACTGAACTTGGAGCGCTGAACTTGGCACCATCCTGGTTCTGCATTTTCTGTGTGACTTTGGGCAAGTTGTTTACCTCCTCTAGGCCTCAGGTCATTCATTTGTAAAAGGAGAGGACTGGACTAGATAACTTGAAAAGGCCTTTCCAGTTCTAAATCTGGGGAGCTCTAGGTGTGGAAACTGCCCCTACTAATGCAGAGCAACAACTCATCTGCAAATGCTAGTCTTAGAGAGTTGCCTGAGGCCTCTGAAAGGAAGGAAAGAAACAAGTATTTATTTAGGGCCTACTATGTGCCAGGAACTGTGCTGAGCACTTTACAAATATTTCATTTGATACAACAACCCAAAGGTACTATTATGTTCCCATTTTACAGTTGAGGAAACGGAAAGAGGTCAAGTGATTTGTCCAGGGTTACACAGCTAGTCAGTGTCTGAGGTGACATTTGAACTCATCTTCCTGATTCCAGGCTCAGCACTCTATCCACTGGGCTACCAAGATTACTCCTGGTTCAAATCCGGTATGTTTGAAAAGTAGGATTTGGAGTCAGATGGGTCTTCTAGCCCTACTCTAATCCAACTCAAATTCATTTCAAAAAAGTCTTTTTTTTTTCCACTCATTTGCACTTGCTTCTATGCAGTGGAAAAATACAATGCATTTTATGAACTCTTCAGTTGACATGCTATAGGCAAGACAGATGGGGGGGAAGGGGGAAGCCAGACAATACAACTTTCTTTTCCATGACATCTGGGCAATGAAGACATAATCTGATAACAGTCTATGTGTAGGCAGGTAAAGACTTACCTAAAGTTTGTTTTTCTCTATTCTTTGCTGTGATGCACAGTTGCTGAATTCAATATGTTCATAAACAAACATGAAATACAGTTTGCCAAAGAGCTGCACCTGAAGGTGGGAGAATGATTCTTTGGTCAGGAAGACCTAGGATCAATGACTGCCTCTGATATCTACTGGTCGAGTGACCCTGGACAAGTCACAATTTCTCAGGGTTCTAGGCAGCTCCCTTAATTGATGAGCAGGTGCTGATCTGCGTTTTCTCATTGGGAGTCCCTTAAACCAATGAAATAATGGGTCTGATGTTTGGAAAAAAGAAAGGCCAAGTCAAAACACTGACTACCCCAATGAATTACAAAAATATTCTTTCAGTTTAATATTTGAGTACGGTATGGTAGATTTTTTTTTTGTCCAACTGCAAAATGTTCTTTTAAAAGGTATAATGAAAGAAATAGCTTTTCTTGACAAAATTGCCAAACAACATTTTACCATCGTGAAAAAGAAAATGATGGCATATAGCCAGATCTTTTTTTGGATAATTTGCCTTGAGAAACGAATAAAGTACATTTCTGAGAAACTGGAATTCATTTTGGAAAGGTAGTCAAATGAGGCCCATAGCTGAAAGCATTCTCCACCTCCTCAAATTTTCCTTGAACACTTCATGAAGACCTCTCCTCCCTCCTGTTACAATTATCTATATGTATGTCATATCCCATCCAGGAGAATGTGCTCGTGAGGATCATAGATTAAACATAGAGCTGGGAGGGCCCTCTAAGCCACTGAGTACAAACCCTTGAAGACTTAGGTTGACTTTCTTGGGTTCTCCCTTGGACTAAATATGACAGTGGATTTGAACATAGGTCCTTTGACTGAGGTGTTTACTTCATGATGTTATCTCATGGTAAATCTCTGGGTCTGTTGTGACATCTTGCACATAATTCATGCTCACAGGATCATAGGATCATATATAGTGAGAAGACATTTTGAAGGCCATTGAGTCAAACTACCTCATGTTACAGATAAGGAAACTGAGTCATTGATTTGTTCTGGACCACACAACTAATTCTCTGATGCAGAATTTGAAGTTGGGTCTTTTTGACTCAAAACCCAGCATTCTGTCAACTGTGTGACGTGTGTTGGTTTGAAATAAAAATACTTATTCAAATTTATTGTTTTGTGAATTATAAGTATATCGGAGGTCTTTTGGTCCATGGAATTTGACCATTAGACATCTTCCAAGATTCAAATCAAGAAAACCATTCAATCCAGTTTGATAAGAAGTTATTAAATTCCCATGTGCCAAGCACTGTGCTAGGGAGATATACAAAATGAAATATAGTTCCTGCCCTCAAGAAACTTAAAGTAAACTGAAACAAATGGCCTTTTGCATTGTGTTTAAGAATTTGCTGAAATGGGCCAATCATACCTCTTCCAAATTTTGACCTCCAAAACAATAAATAGAAAAGAAAAACAATTTGTATATATCTCTCTAGCTTCCTCACCCAGAAACAATCTCTTCGTAATAGCCCTAAGCTCATAGATTACATGCCAGATTTGTTTCCTGCTCAGATCAAATTTCGATAAGCTTTAAGTAAAATAATTAGCACCAGTTTCTAGTCCTAATGGAAAAGACTTCACACCACTAAGAGGTCTTAGAAATATTAGGTACAACTGCAACCCTGATCCATGTAAAATAATTAGGTAGACTGTATCCTGGTACATTTCATTTGTAGCAACATTCAGCAATTCCACTAAACCGAAGGCAAAACAATCAAAAAAAAAAAACCAAACCCTGGCCTTTCAGCCTTTTGATAAATTTAAATAAAAAATGCATCCCATGTCTGCACATTAATAAGGCCTGTTAAACTCAGTCGAATATTTTACATTCATCTGTACTTCAGCAGACAGGTTCATGACCTCTGTAGAGAGGCTTTAGCTCCTGCAGTTCTAAAGCCCATATGGGGGAGGACAGGAAATATTATTTTGTGATTAGAAAACATTACCAGGATTGGCACAAAAAAAGCCTGATGTGGAACATAAGACTCAGAAATTAACACTTACCAAACTGAAGCTTTTGAATGAATTGACTTTTGCTCTTCTCAGTAACTCAGAGAAAATGCAACCAGAGAAACTAAACAGAAAATTGTAAATTTGATTCTAGAGGAGATACGATGGATAATTTTTGCAGAATCTCAGAAGAGGGAGGAACCTCGGTTCCCACCTAGGCCATCCTGTACTTGAATAAGAATCCCCTTAACAACACAGGATTATAGCCCTAGATTTAGGGCTGCAAGGTATGGTTAGGAGTCATGGATCAGACCCTTTAATTTTGCCCATGAGAAAACTGAAATAGCTGATGAGTGTCTGAGACAAGATTTGAATTCAGGTCTTCTTTACTTCAAGTCCAGCATGCAATCATCCACTATGCTACTTGGATGCTATTATATGCCACGTCTCAAATGAGATCAAATATCTTGCTTGGCTTGAAGACCTTTGGGCAGGAGGGACCCATTGCACTATTGGGGAGCTCTAATTATTAGGAAACCTTTGTACTAAAATCTGCCCTTCGGCATCTCCCCCCTATTGCTCCTGGCTTTCTTCTTTGTCTCCTCTTCTCCAGGCCAAACACCTTCAATTCCTCTAACTGATCCTCCTCTAGAATAATCTCCAGTCCATTCATCATCCTAGGTGCTCTCTTCTGTGTGTCCTTAACTTTGTAGTCTGACCTGGGCAGGATACAGGGGGATTATTACTTCCAGAGTCCTACATACTCCATCTCTCATAATGCAGCCTACGACTACATTAGCATTGGTTAGCCTTTCATGGTTGTCTTCCATTAAGCTGTAATTTTTGTCTGTGTATGTACTCAATGGCCTCCAAATGGGACTTCCCAGCTTTCTAAGGTTATGGGAATTACAGGCACAAATGAGACTTCTTAAGAGTTCTACCCCAACTTCAAATAAAATCCCAATTATTTGTTCTCCCCCGCTCCCTTTGTCCCTCCTCAGCCCATTGCTCCTCTTTAACAACATTTCTTAGAAACCATTAAAATTCAGAGTGTCCCTAACTCGAAGAATTCTCTCTGAAGTGGTACAGTCAGGCCAGAGAGATCTCAGGCTCTCCAGCGGAACGCTCATTTCACCCACAGAGCCGATTGAGGCGCCTTCTTTGGATCTGCTACCAGGAGCACAATAAGGGATGAATGAAGTAAGCACTCAGCAGCTGAATACCCTTAAAGACCACTTGGGACCTTTATTTGGTGCCAAACGAGTGACCTGCCAGGATCAGCTGTGGGAAGCACATTATGCCCAGGCTCCACAGTCTATCCCAATGGCCTATTCATTTCTGAGAAAATTTTCAGGTATTGAAATTTAATCCATGATGGTCCAATTACAATTTAGGACTCTTTGGCTTTAAGAGATTGGGCTTCACTCATCTGGCAGTTATTGGGTCTGAGTGCTGGGTGCCTTGATGGTTGGATTCTAATTTCAGGAAGGCAGGTGTTTTCTATGGTTAGTCACCAACCTCTGATTCCCTTCGTCATTTATTTAAACAAAACCATTCTCTGCGCATCTCTCTTTCGCACTCTCTCCCCTTTTCTCTTATCCCTATTCCCCTCTCTCTCCCATACTCTCTCTGTCCTTCCTTACTCCTTTCTCCCCCTCACCCCCTCTCCTCCTCTCCCCTTCTCTTTATTTCAAAATATTCAAGGCACGCCTTATGATTTCTCTGTTTCTGTCTCTCTGTCTGTGTCTTTCTGTCTCTCTGGTCTTAGTTTTGGCTACTTTAGATTCACAGGTTTCATTACAAAGTACTCCATTTTCCATCTCTGTTTCTGAGTATTTCTCAGGGAGCTGTACTGTCTTAAAAAGGGCATTGGATGGAGAAGACTCTGATGTGTTTCTTGGGATCTTGACACTGACTGATGAGCCCTGCAACCTTGGGAGAGTCACTTACATCCCTTGAGCTTTCTATTTTCCTTTAAATTGAGACAATGGTATTTCCTTACCTCGGTGGTTTATTCTAAGCATTTGTGAGATATGTAAATTTTAGCTCCACAGAAAGTATTAGTGCGAACTAAAAAGAATTTAGGATAAGCTTGCATCTTCTACTACTTCTCTTTCTCCTTCTTGCATTTCTTTTTTATTCTTTTTTTGTCTCCATCTGCTCTTTCCTCCTCATGATCCACCTTCTCTTCTCCCCCCTTGTCTTATTATATTCAGACTAACATTCTAGCTTGTTTTGATCTTTAGGAAGCCTGACTCTATCATCCAACCGGCTAGTAATCCATCTAACTCTGAGTCAGCTGCAGATTTGATAAGCATGCTATCTTCAAGGATAGGCCTTTATCCAAGTCATATCTAAATCAGTCCCTTCCTTTCTATTGCCATGGCCACCACCCTGGTACAAGCCCTCATTACCGCCCACCTGAATTATTACAATAGCCTAATTGGTTTCTTTGCCTCCAGTCTCTCCCAGCTCACCCTTATCATAATGATGACAGCTCACATTTCCATGGTGTCTTCACAATCACAAAGCAATTTCCTCCCAACAACCGCACTAGGCAGCCATGTTCAAGCATTAATCCCATTTTAAAGACAAAAACAGAGGCACTTCCAGATTCTACGGGAAGGGGAGAAAGGGAAAGGGAATTGAGAAGGACTTGAGCTGAGCTGTTATGGTTATTATTGGCCTCCACAAAGCAGAGATGGCACCCAAAGAGACAAGAGTAAGACACTATTTGACACCTAATATTTTCAAACCCCCTCCATTTTGTGATGGATAATAAGGATCATAGATCCAGAGGGAACCCCAGAGGCCTTTCATCATTCAGATGAGGAACTGAGGGCCACAGGTTAAGTGACCTGCCCAAGGTCGTACAGGTGTAAGTGGTAGAGGTCAGATTCAAACTCAGATCTTATAACTCCAAATTCAGCACTCTTTCTATCATACCAAAATGCCTCTCAGGGGTTTACAAAGCAACTTCCTTACAAAAATCCTGTGATGCTAGCACAGAAATATTAAGCTTCAGAGGCAGCTAGGTGGCTCAGTGGACAGAGCACTAGACCTGGAGTCAGGAAGACCCATGTACAAATCTGGCCTCAGACACTTATAAGCTGTGTTGTTGTTATTGAGTCATTTCAGTCATGCCCAACTCTTTGTGACCCCATTTGTGTGGTTTTTTTTTAAAGATGCTGTAGTGGTTTGCCATTTCCTTCTACAGCTCATTTCACAGATGAGGAAACTGAGGCAAACAAGGTTAAGTGACTTGCCCAGAGTCCTATAACTAGTAAATGTCCGAGGTCAGATTTGAACTTGGGTCTTCCTGACTCCAGATCTAGTGCTCTATCCACTGTGCCCCCTAGCTGCCTTTATAAGTTGTGTGGCCCAGGGCGAATCACCTAACCTTTCTTGGCCTCGGTTTCTTCAGTGGCAACCTGGGGAAAATAACAGCACCTAACTTCCAAGGTTGTTGTGAGGATCAAATGAGATAATACTTTTTATGCGCTTATCACAGTGCTTGGCACATAGCAGGCATTGCGAGAATGTTTATTCCCTTCCCTTTTCCATTTTACAGATAAGGAAACTGAGGTAAAGAAAGAGCGAATAACTTCATCAGAGCCACATGGCTAGTTAAGCCCAAGTCCCCTGACTGAGTCGAGCATTTTGTCTCCACTACAACCACCTCTAAGTTGACATTTATAAAGCCATCCATAATTATAGACTCTTAAAAAAGGAGAATTATCCCACTAACCCCAAATTCCGTCGTTGGATTAAAGTATAAAGGAGTGGAGCATTTTGGAAGGCATAGATGAATAGGAATCAAAGCCCTGGGTTCTTAGCCTGTTGCTGCTGTTTTCAGCTGTTGGAATCTTGAGAAACACCCTTTCTGAGTCTCTGCTTTCTGCTGCAGGGTTCTGACCCTCTCACTGAGCAGATGATTATAAGGATCAAAAGCATATATACGAAAATATTTTGTAAAAAACCTGCGGAAATACACTGATTAAAATATGTCTCTGATGAATCTTTGTAGGGTAAGAAATTTGTCAAAACATCTCATTTTTTCTGTTTTTTGAATTCAGATTTCTGTAGCTATGCTTTTCTTAGAGATTCACCTGTGTCTATTGTTCTATCAACATTAAATTATGATTACTAGAGTTGGTGATAATAATTGGGAGGAAGGAGGAGGAAAGGGAGAAAAAAGGGAGGCAGAGGATGGGAAAAATATATATGTAAAAGGCTCGTAGTGTGGGGACTCCTGCCAATCAGGTAAGACCACTTCTTAATACTGGATGCACATCGGCTGAGACCAGAGCTGGCATAACCCTTGCTTAGACTTCCATTCCATTGCATTTGCCCATTGGATGATGACAAGAGAAATTTCATAGACTTTGGCAGAAAAATACATTTGTATGACTCTTTTTAAGACAGGCAAAACTATTTTTGAAATTTGAACTCACAAAACAGAAAAAAATAAAACAGAACTCAGAACTCACAGGAGTTGAAGAGCTTAAAGAACTCTTAGTTCAATGGGTTAGCAGAATCACCAACATGACTAGAAGGGCCCTCAATGTGGTCACCATCCAATGATAGTGGCTGGGTGGATGATTGTAAACCAGGCGTCGAAGTTTTTGAGAAAGGTGGGAGAATATCCTAGAGGTTTGATAGATGGTCAAAATGCAGAGGAAAATTGCATAACTGGAATGGTATGAACTTTAAGATAGTAGGATAACCAGGGTTTAGAAGTGGTTGTGGGGAGCAAGAAGGATGCCAGGGTCTCCTGTAGGCTCTGTAAAATGAAGTTTAGTAGAAATGACATGATCTGTATTATAGATGGTTGCTAGAGGTGGGGAGTCCTCAGGGAAATGTCAAATTTTATTCAATGTTAAGACAGTAGTGGCATTTTGGAGTAAAGGATAGAGATCTGGTCTCAAAGTGAGGAAGATGAATTTAAATCCTACTGCTGACACACGTTAGCTCTGTGACCCTGGGTAAATCATCTGACCACTCAATGCTCTAGGGGAAACTCTCTAGGGAGACTATAATTGTAGAGCTGTGATCTGCATTGGTAGAGGGAATTTCCTTACACTAATTCAATCCTAGGTCCAGGGCTTATTTTATTTTAAATCAATACCTATTTCATTTCCAAATTCCTCAATTTGTTTTTGTACTTTTTTTGGGGGGGGGGAGAGGGTGGAAAACATGATTTCACAGAATAGGTAGAAAATTCCTTCTCACTAATGCAAATCAGCAACTAGTCTCTAACTTAAGCCTTACTGAATTGTCTGAGGGCATTGAGATATTAAGTGACTTGTCCAGGGTCACACAGCTCCTAATGGTAGATAAAGGAGTTTAATTCAAGTCAATAAGTATTTATTAAGTGCCTATTGTTTGGCAGGCTCTGTGCTAGGCATGGTGGCATAAAGATAAGAATGAAATAGTCCTTACCCTTAAGGAGCTATATTCTTGACTCTAAGGCTTGTTTTCCATTCATTTTGTTACTCTTCCTCTCTCCTAAGTCTTTGAATTCATGGTTTTCTGGTGATCTATTTATTTTTTATTAAATAATGTTTTTAAAATAAAATGGGCTATGGACTTTATGCATTGTATCCTACTTGGGGGACCACAGCAAAGAGAAGTTCGTGGGTAAAGAGTTGGTATTGTGGAAGAGGCAAGATGGGGCAGAAGTACATACAAATAGCAGGAGAAATGTAACTCAAGAAGGATGTTCTCAGACTGAACACAAACCAGCTCTTGGGATATGTATGATCCTGACTCTTCAAAATTACAGCTGTCCTGAAATGGCTCACCTCAGGCTCCCGAATTTTTGGATACCTGGGAAAGATGAAACTACATGTAAATTGTGCACTCATCCATTACGATCCAGTTTTACACAGGCCCATCTTTTCTGTGGTCATGGACCCTGACAACACTACCAACTACTCTGAAAAAGGACAATATTTTTTCTAAATCATGGCAAAAGCATTTAATATGAGCCTGTCACATAAAACTCAAGACAATTCTACTTACATAAGGGAGAAGTCAAAGTGGAATAAGGCCCACCTAGATAATATCAATTCAGGTATTGTGACCTAGCACAGGGGTGGGTAACCTTGTATATTAAAACAACAGCTTTACAATATTGTCTTGGTTGGGACCCAAAGAATGGAATATTCAACATGATTATTTGCAGTACTACATGAGAGAGAAGGGTAAAATGCTAAATAAATTTCTTTTGTAATTGGACCTGAGGCTACAAAGAATATAAGAACTAAAGAAAGAGCATGGTAAATAAATAAAGTCTGAACGCATCTGATTGTATTATTGTCCAATCCATATCTCTCCACACTTTCCATGAGGATAATATTAAATGCTTTATTAAACGCTTTGCTAAAATTTAGGTAGCCCATACATATAACATTCCCCTCATTTAGTTTAAAATGATTCTGTCCTACAATTGGTAACACTAGCTACGATTTATATAGAGCTCTGAGGTTTGCAAAGTTCTTTAGATATATTGTCTTCTTTGATTCTCATAATCCTGTGTGTGAGGTGCTATTCTTGATCTCATCTTACAGATTAAGAAGCTGAGCCTGAGAGAGATGAAATGACTTATCTGGGCTTACATAGCAAGGAAGCATATGAGGCAAGATTCAAACTCAGTTTATTCCTGTCTCTAGCTTTGTTATTCTATCATCACAAAATCTAGCTGCTTGGTAGAATAAATGTCCATAAACTAGAAAACAAGACTTGTTATGCTTTTACCTGAATGGTCTCTGAAAAATTAAAGTCGAGGACCACCCAATCAGCAATGTAGAAGTACAAGATGGGCATGAGCAGCTGAGAACTCACTAGAAATGACGAATCGCACCAAACTGATGAAAAGGATGTATTCAAGAGAAATATATGGTTAGGGAGGAAACATAGGCTGGTCATAGAGAGACAGAAATAGAGAGACACAGAGAGACAGAATACTATTAGATAATGCAGCTGCTTCTTTCATGTCCATGCAATGTCAAGAGGACTTGAGAAAGGTCTCCTCAATGTTGAGTGAACTCCCTATTGCAGATTTACGAGAGAATATGGAGAAATGACTTAGAAAAGGCACACCTGAATGAATTGCAGTTACTGGAGGGAATGCCTACCTTGATGAGATCACAAATTCATTGGAATACTGGAATAATCAAGAATTGCCTTTACAGTTTTCTTCCCAGTTTAGGCCATTCTTCAGTACTATTCAGTCTAACCTGAACCACGCTTTCAAAGATGACCAATATTCTCCTTGGTTTAATTTGCAAATGAGTAAGATATAAAACAACTCAGATACTTTTTGGTCGATCACTGTGAAATAGCCAAATAATGTGATTCTTTACAGATTGTTTGAGTTATCTCTCCCTGCTTTAATCCAAGGGATTACTGAACAAAACCAATGTTCATTCAACAACATTTATGGAATCTGTTGTGGATTACCAATATGGTTGGTTAAACCTGTTTCAAATTTATTGCTTTCATTCAGGTTAAATACTAAAAGAACCCATTTGTCCTGCCACATGTATGTACACGAATTCAGCTTTCATCATTCCCTGCAAGTTTAATCCTGTGATTTATATTTTGTAACACAGATTCAGGGAATCTGCTGGAGAGTCTCACCCCGACTGATGGAAGAGTTACACTAGATTAATAGGATGTGTGCTGAGGTTTCAAACCAGCTGATTCAGTTCAGATGAAATGGGAGAAAAAAAAACCTGAAGAATTTTAACACTGTAACCCTGATCAAAGTTCTAATCATCTTAATGACTTTAGCAAAAGGGAACAGACTAAGGTCAAGAAAGTTCAGAGCCAATGATCCCTGTTATTAGAAATATATTAACACAGAAGAAAAGCCATTTTCTTCACCATTTTTTTTCTTGTAATGGTGGAAAAAGAACTCCACTTCTCTTCCTTAGACAAGCTCTGGCTGTTATTGAGGTAGTTATAGTCAGAGTTAAAATTCCTGCCTTTCTTTTCCATGGCATCGTCAATCATTCTAAGTTAACACCACTGCGAACACCATCAAAACCTAAAAAAATGTCAAGCAAGTCTCTTCTAATATGTTTCACAACAACGGGACTCTTGATTTTTTGAGTTCTTCCAATGGAAAGTACTTACAGGCCAATAGGAATACTATTACTTGCCTTGTTTTTGATGATTTCAAACCTTTCATTGCAGTCATTCCAAGTCTTATGGGAATGAAAAGATTGGAATGTGGAAATAAAATCCACACACTTTCCCACTGGAGTGAAGCCCATTCATTTCACCAGATTCTGCATTTTCATTCAGCAACCTTCTAATCTGGAGTCACACATTAAGACTTCCTTCAACAATGCCATTTTGTTTGTTGTAAAGGGAGTTTAGCAAACATGTATTTTCCCATTAACTCACCCCCCCACCCACCAGGGACAAAAGGAGATGTTATAAGAATATTTTAGTACTTCATTGGACCTGAAATGCAACACTTTTTCCAACTAATGTTTCATTATACATTTCATGGTTCAATGGAGCACCTTAGGCCACAAAGTGTTTGGCATTCATTAACTTCTAAAATGGAAGACAAATGTCTAATTATCAGAGTTTGGGGTAGAATATCAAACTTCTGATGTTTTATTTCTGATTTTACTGGTGTTAATAAGGCCAGGTTTGTAAATTCCAAAGAGTAATATACAATGAGTGTTCTCCAATATTAGAATGGATCTGGGATCCCATTGATTCAATGACACAGACCACAATTCACCCATGCCTGCTTATCTTATGTAATTTTGTCCATATTTTCCCATAAGTTCACCTTGGGAGTCTGCCCAATCTGTTGCTGTTATTGTTCAGTCATTTCAATAATGTTCGATTCTTATTACAGGATGCTTACGCCTTAGAATACTTTGCTTGTCTGGATAAAAAGTTTTGAGAGCCAATGTAGAGTAGTGGCAAGAGGGACAGCCTTGGAGTCAGGAAGACCTGGGAGGCAGAAAGACTCTCCACAAATGAGGAATGACCTCCTCCTTTTCCCTTTCTTCCTTAGTCCTCTTCCCCTAGCTTGGCCATTCAGACGTTAATGTAGGCTGGTTGATTACTCACATGACTTGAAAGAAAGGGGAGTTATTACCAACTCTCTTCCTTCTAGTGAGATGGAGCACTGCTAGGCCTTACCACCTTCCCTGCAGACTTGTGACACAGTCATCTAACCTTCTGATATATAAGAACTCCCCGGACTTTTGTATCTGCCTCCCAGCTGAACTTTGTTTTATGTGTTGTTTTCCACATCAGAATGGGAGGTCCTTGAGAGCAGGGACTGGCCCGCTTTTTCTCTTGTGTCCCTGGTGCTTAGCACAGTGTTTGGCACATAGTAAGTGCTTAATAAGTGTTTTTTTTTTTTTTTCTCTTCGGTTGATTCATTTATGCAAATCTTGACTCTTGAACATAATAGCCATTTGCAGATGGGTAAATCATCATTCCTTGCCCTGGGCAACTCAAAGTAGAGCTCTCCATGGTAGTTTCCATAAGACCAAAAAATAGGATGAAAAGATATAAAGGTTTTATAAATATCACTTGAGTACATTTGAAATGTTCGGGTAAAATTTAATTAGACTTCTTTTGGTTCATATTCATTATTTTCTAATATTCTAGGCTTCCATCAAGAGTTATTGTTTTCCAAAGCACAGTAATCAGTGTGAAATTTTTCTGTCCTGAGGTATCACAGATTATTTTCAATGTAGGTAAAATGCCACTAAGCTGTCATTTACATTTAAATTCAATAACAAAGAGTGTTAGGACTGAGCTGTGCTTGAAGTAGTCCCTGGATTTCCTTTTCCTTCACTGTCTTCTTCTCTCTTACCCTCCACATCTAGCATGGTCTATGGTGCTCGGAGCAGAAGTAAGAGTCTGTCCTCTCAGTTGTAATTAGTGATGTGCTGCTAAATATATGGATAACAGTGTATTCAGGTTTGCAAAGTGCCTTATAAATATTTTCACTTGATCCTCAAAACAACCCTAGGAGGTAGGTGTTGTTATTATCCCCATCTTAAAGATGAGGTAACTGAGGCAGAAAAAGATTAAATGAAATATTTTCCCAGGGTCACACAGCTAGTAAGCATTTGAGGCTGGATTGGAACTCAAGTTTTGCTGATTCCTGGTCTAGCACTCTGTTCACTGCCCCATCTAGTTTCCTCTTAAGTCTAAGCAGTCAACAAAACAATAAATTAATCCCCGATTTGGAGCATTTGCCAATTTCTGAGGTGTATGTGTTCATATTGAAAATGTCAATGATTGTTCTCTTGAGCCAATTTGAGCTGGCTCCCACACAGCCCTGATTGTATCATTTTTTAAAAGATCATTTTTTAAAAAAGGAGAACTTGTGTGGTTTTTAAAAATGTTAAATGTAAAATAATGATTGATTTTTATCACTGATGATAGAGAAACCTCTACATTTCCTTCTTAACCCAGCTGTGGACCTAGATTCAAACCCTGCTTTTGACATTTACCACCTGAATAACCTCGGGCAAGCAACTTTTTACACCTCAGTTTTCTCATCTATAAAATTATGGGGCTGGACTAGATAGTTTCCCAAGGTCCCTTCCAGCATCCTAAGGTACCACTGTTATCCTCTGATTTATACCCTATTAACACATTTTATGCAACCGTGACAAACTGAGTCAGCGTGGGATTGTTGATGTTCAGAAATGTGTAGGTCCAGATTCTGATCTCAGGTAATATCCCTTAACCCCTCTTGGTCTTAGTTTACTCATTTATAAAAGATAGGCCTGGATTAATGCTGTATGAGGTCGTTTCCAGCCTTTAATCCTCTCATACTATTTCCTTTTTCGATTTGTGTGAAACTGTAATATCTTCATTATTTCAGCCCAGGTCTTCTTGGAATTGGTTGTCACCATCAATGACACTTCAATGTCCACAAATCAAGTTTAGGTCAAATCTATTCACAATCAATAGAAAACTTATAGATCTTATCTCAGAAAGGATGTTCTCATCTCATTTTTTAATGGGCGAATCAGAGGAGATTTCTACCTGAGTTTCCCAAGAAGAAAGGCTCATATACTCTCCTAGCATACCAAAAAGTTCTTTGCACTCCATGGAGTTCAAGACCAAATGGGAAGATGTTTCCTTTCAATAACATATCAACACATTGTGGATACATTTCAGTGCCTACAGTTGTTTGGAATGAAAGAAAAAGAGCATGGTATCTAAACACTTTGCCATGTTCCTTTGAAACCACAGAAAGCATCTTTGGTGGCCTTGATCACTTCCTGTACAGTAAACCAGAGTTCATTTGGAAAAGGCTATTATGACACAGATGCTAAATGCTTGCTTACTTGCTTGAGTCTTACAGTATGAAATCACACACTGTTCCAAACAACCTGCCTCATAGCTTTAGAATGGGCTAATGACATTTCACCCAAGTGCCCATAGGGACACCCATCTTTTACATCACACATCTGATGATATTGACACCCATCTTTTACATCATATACTTGATGATATTGATATCTACCTTTTACTTCTTGGCCATTTAAAATGGTAGCCCAGGTTTTATACTGAAGGGCTATGTAGTTTGTATTCTAGAACTTAGAGTGATTGGCTCACTTTAGGTACTTAATAAATAAATACTTGTTGATTTGACTTGATTTGTTGTATGTATGGTTTGTTTTTTATTTTATTTTTTCATTTTATTCCTTCAGACAACATGAGAACTATTAAAAGGAGCTGAAGATGTTCTGTTTGAGGAAGAAAACATTGAGGGGGTGATATGATGATTAATTTTAAACATATGAGGAGCTGTCCTATAGAAGATGTCTTAGACTTGGCCTGTTTAGCCTTAGAAGGCAGTACTAAGACCAATGAGTGAAAGATGAAAAGAGGCAGATTTTAGCTTAACTCTAGGAACATCTTCCTAACCATTCAGGCAATCCCAAATCAGGAGGCATTGCTTTGGGAGGAAGTGCGCTCCTGTGGTGGTCTTCAAGCAGAAGCTGATCATCACTTGTTGGGTATATCGTAATGAATTCTTGTTCCTGTTTGAGTTGGACGAGGAGAACAATGAGGTTCCTTCCAATTCTTAAAATTCTGTGATTTCTCCTACTAGAATAACCATTTTTTTTCTGTCTTTTTTTTTCCTGCTAGATCTTTTTCTGTCTCTGTCTGTTACATATAGGACTCTCCAAGTGGGGAATTTCCTCTATGAGTGGAAGTTCATACCTTCTTTGCAATTTATAGTATCAGAAAGTTGCCTGCAACATTTAGTTATTAAGCAACTTGCCTAGAGTCATATAGCCAATATGTGTAAAAGGCAAGACTTGAACCCAGGTCTTCCTGATCTCGAGGCTAGCTCTCAATCCACCATGCCATGTTGATGGAAATCATAACTATTATGATAATTCAATCAATCAACAAGCATTTGTTAAATGCTTACTATGTATTGCTGTAGTCAAGAAGTTTATATTTTACTGGGGGGGGGAGACAAAACTCCCATAGATACAGAATTAATACATCTCTAGAGAAGAGATACATAGAGAAAATATGAAATAATAATAATAATAATAATAATAATAATAATAATGTCTAGCTGTCTAGCACTCACCACAGTGCCTTATCTTTGGAGGCACTTAATAAACGTTTATTTGTTAATTGATTGATAGAACATCTTAACACCGAACCCAAGTTACAGTTATTTTCCCTAGATGGTCCTAAAATCCTTTGGGCAATGACAACTCATTTTACTGGCTGCTATTCTGAAGCTAAAAAGGTATAAATTCTGTAAAAGAACTGAACAAATTTCACAGAATACTGTGAAAGAAGTTCATAGACACTGACAGTGGAGTACAATACATCATGACACCAAGTGTACTGAGTTCACCCCTTGCAATAAACTTTTGTAAATTGAAGTCAAATAAGCAATCATTGAATTCTGCTATAATAAAAAGGAACAGAGAAAAGACTTCAAGTAACACGGTTTTGTGGGTGGAACTGTTCATTTCTCCTTAATGAAGTTTAAAGTTCAGAATATTTTTTTTTAAATTACTGAATGTATCAACCTTAAAGGTTTAGAAACTGTGCACCAGCTTTTCTCTAAGAAGGGACATATTCTCCTAAAGTCCACATGCAGGACACTTTGAAATGAACTGGGCAACAAGAACTTCCCAGCTACTCTTGGCATATTATGGCAACTCAGTTTCACAAAGCTAAACGGTTATTAAATTTACAAAAGACAGAGTAGAATTGGTGGAGATTATTTTCAAGCAATAGAAATGTCTGCTAAGAAACAATCAGCTTTCTCTATGAAGGCTATAGAAGATGGGGGAAGCATCATCATCTAATCATATTACCTTTTTCACTTGAGACTTCACTTTTTATAAATTGGACCTTGATGGAAATTAGTGATAATATATTTTTTATTGACAGGAGGTGAATCCATTTAATAACAGATTAAGGAAAAGCAAAAGAAAAGGTTTGTGTAGGATAAATGTTACTCAGTCTTTGTTTACTAGATGCCAGGTAAATTAGACCTGACTTGTCAGGGTGTAACTCCTTTCTACTTAGACTTGGAGTGCAAATGTTTATGGTTCTATCTGCATCCTCACATGAATGACTGGGCTATTGATTGTTCCCTAAACACAACATCCTACCTCCTGGCTGTGGGCCTTTGCAGACGCTCTATCTCCTGCCTGAAACTCCACTCCTCCTCATCTTCTCCTCCCTCAAATCCTTAGTTACCTTCAAAGTACTACTCAGGTACTGACTCCTAAAGGAAGACTTTCCTGATTCCCCCAATTGTTAGAAATCTACCTCCCCAAATTACTTAGCATTTAGTCTGTCCGTGAAGGAAATAAACATTTGTTAAATGTTAACAATGTGTCAGGCATTGTGCTGTGAATACAAACAAAGGCAAAAATATGGGCCCTACCCTCAAGAAGCTCACATTCTAATGGGGGAGAAAATATGAAAAAAAGATATGTACAGAGTAAGTGAAAAGTGTTCTCAGAAGGAAGGTGCTAGCAATAGCAGAAGGATGGGTGGCTTGGGAAAAGCCTGTTGTAGGAGGCAGGATTTGAGCTGAGGCTTGAAGAAGTCAAAGGTGTCAGGAGGCAGAGGTGAAGAAGAAGAAGATGTCATCCACCCCACTTCCCCCATCCCTCATCAATTGAATATAACCTCCCTGAGGACAGGGAATATATGGTTTTTGACTTGTTATCCTTAGCGCCTAGCAAAGTGCCTGTTACAAAGGAGTTGCTCCATAAACATTTTTTGAATTGAATTAAATTGAATAGAAATGTCAGGTTAAATATTCTTTTTTTTTTAGGCAAGTGGACGAGGAGAGGGATAAACAGAGGGAGTGAATCTATGATTTCATCAGGATAGAGAATTCCAGGTGAGGAAGAGTCCTTTACCAATACAAGTAAATATCTTCTCTGCAACTTGGAATCACAAGGGCAGAAAATAGATTTGGAAATGGAAGGGACCTCAGAGACCAGCTCATCTACCCCTTTCATTTTTTTTTTTGTTGTTGTTCAGTCATTTTCAGTCATGTCCAAAACTCTATTTGGGATTTTCTTGGTAAAGATACTGGAGTGGTTGGCCATTTCCTTCTCCAACTCATTTTTACAGATGAGGAAACTGAGGCAAACAGGGTTAAGTGACTTGCCCAAGGTCACACAGCTAGTAAGTGTCTGAGGCTAGATTTGAACTGAAGAAGATGAGTCTTTCTGACTCTAGGACTGGTGCTCTATTCACTGTGTCACCTAGCTGAATCCTTCATCTTGCTGATGAGCTGAGGACCAGAAAGATTAAGTGAAGTCTAAGGTCACATGGGTAGAAAGTATCACTCATATACACTCATATAAAGGCATATGCATATAAATATACACATATTTGCATACACATGTGTACTTGTATGAACATATGCATATACATCCATATAATATATTATGTAATTATGTATATTACATAAATATATATAAGTTATCTATAATATATATTTATTCATAGTCTATTTATAATATATGTATATATTTATAATCTGTATTTATAGTATAGTGTATTTATAATACATTATAGACATATTTATAACCCATATTACTATATAATTATAATAGAACATACCACCGTATCACTAAATCATGTCATAATACACATCATATATCACATTGTTTATAATACATCAATATGATATATTATGTATATTACATACATAGTATATGCATACACACATATATACATATATATTTGTCTATGAAGTTCCTCTTTTCTCCTACTCCCATATTATTTGAATTGTTGCTTTCCTTTGTTTGCTCTGTTTGGGTTCACACAGTCCCTGCCTCCTCCCCCCTCTCAGGGCATACAAGGTTGTTTTCTGTGCAACCAGAATCCCACAATGACAGCTTCCAAATCTTGATTATTTTCCATAGGGCATTCATATTGAGCAAGTCTTTTATGCTAATGACACAAACACCTGGGCTCTGTGGGTTGTGAGCTGGTTTTGAAGAAAGTCTGAAGGCTGCTGAGTCAGTACAAAAAATAATAATAATGGTCTACTCCCGAGGCTGGCTTGTATTTTGGCTGCTCAAATGGGTCTGGAATGAAAAAGCTAAGGCACCCAGCTTCCTTAGCTGAGCATAGGAGATGGTGATAGGGGCTGTATTTGTGACTTCATTGGTGTTGGGAACTCTCAGAAAGGAAACTCCCTCTTATCTGCAGGTTGACCTCTTACCTGCAACTTAGGGAACTGTCCAGGGTTCTGAGAGGTGAAGTAAATGACTCCTAGAGAGTCTCACAGCCAGTAGGTGTCAGAGGCAAGACTTGAAACTAGGTCCTCCTGGCTTCAAGTCTGATTTCCTAGACTGCCTTTGGACTTTTCAAGATGAATCAAAAGTATAGAATGATGTGGGGAAAAAAATGATGTGAGAAACCCAATGTGGGTGCAAACTGAAAAATCGGCTCCGATTAGACCAGGAAGTTTCAAGAAGGAAGTAAAGCTGAAGAAGAGAAAAAAGAGGAAGAAAATGCAGACTATTTCTGCATTTTTGACCATAACTCATCCTGACATGTTCTCCCAGCTCTCCTGCCTCCTGCCTCATCTCCCCAGGCAGCTCTAATGATATTCCTTTCCTAGCATTCCTGCCACATTACACACGGCTCCATGCTCATTCACCATCCTCCCTTTCGCCTTCGAGATCAGCTTGCTCATCCTGGAGTCTATAGTTGTCCACAGCTCTGCCCCTGCTGACATCCCCTCCTTACTCCATTTACCTTATTTATCCCCTCAGTTCCAACCCATGACACCACTTTTCTGTTATCTATTTTTGCTTTCTATGATTTATGTTTGTCTAAATTCTCCATCCATCCTCTCATTCATTCAGGAAGCATTTATTAAGCACTTACCGTCAGCTCTGGCCTGGGCTAGGTGCTATGGGACTTGCAAAAGGTGGTCCTGCTTCCTGCCTTTGAGGGTTTGAAATTGCATTGAAAAACAAAATCAAACTCCTATTGTCACAGTGACAAGTCATTTCTCAAGGAGTTCCCTCTTCAAGACTCACTTTGGGGAGGGGCTGGGGTAGGGGAAGAAGCTGACACCAGAGCTCCCTTAGATTCCCTCCGTGAGATTTGAATTGACTCCAAAGCAACGTAAATTAAAACTTTGACATTGTTTTCAATGTTAGAGTGTGTTCCTGCTATTCCTCTGGGTTCTTCTCATTCATTTCAGTTCACATCAAGGCATATTTACTGAGTACCTTCTGTATACAAAAAGGTGATCTAGGTGAATTTGTAAAATTTAGACCCTAGGCCTATTGGATTGGACTAAATTCAGTACAGTACTCGACAATCAATGAGCCTGATTCTAAAAGCTAGTTATGATCATCTTTACTTCCATTTTTCAGTGGCCTCTGTTATGATATTGGTGTCTGACACCAGTCATATCCTTTGCAGATGAAAAGAGGGCTTTTATCAAGTTGCTGAAAGGTTTCAGGGTGAAGGGGAATCAGTAGAAACATAGGACTGAAGAACTGAAGGCCATACCTAGGATCCTAGATTTAGAACTGGAAAGATCTTTAGAGGTTATCCGGTCCAACCCCTTCATTTTTTGACTTAGCCAGGGTCACACAGCTAGTAAGTGTCCGAGGCCAAATTTGAACTCTGGTCCTCCTGACACCAGGGCCAGTGCTCTAAACACTGTGCCACCTAGCTGCCCCCCACCCTTCATTTGAGGGATGAGGGCCCAGAGTGGTTCAATGACTTGCCCAAAGTCATAGATGGTACGACTACATTCAGTGCTTTGAGCTGGATATTCTTTTCTTTGACTCTTATTTCCTTTCGTATAGGTAGTAATCAGCAGAGTCAGGATTTGAACCCAGAACCAGTGCTTTTTTCCCACTAGTTCAAGTTGCTTCTCAAGCTGCCACCAATCCAAGGCAGACCAAGAAAGTCAGCAAAGACTGCTTGATGCAATAGGTGTAGTTGTTAAGGTTTCTCCTCTAATCACCTTTTGTGAATAATTGTATAAGTGGCTGAAGAAGGCCCCCTTTATGCCAGACTCCTGTTAAATCACTCTTGGCCCAGCTCTTCATTTCAATTCAATTCAATGCAATTCAGTTCAACCTAAACCAATCCAATACGCATTCACTAAGTGATTGTTCTGTGCCAGGCACTATGTTAGGCACTGAGGAGACAGAGAAACGAAAAATAATTTCTGACCTCATGGAGCTTATATTCTCCTTTGCTGTTTTTTGTTTTTTGTTTTTCAGTTGTGTCTGACTCTTCTTGACCCCGTGGACCATCCTGCCCATGGGGTTTTCTTGGCAAAGATACTTGAGTGGTGTGCCATTTCCTTCTCCGGTGGATTAAGGTAAAAAAAGGAGGTGAAGTGAGTTGCCCAGCATCACACAGCTAGTAAGTGTCCAAGGCCACATGTGAACTCAGGTCTTCCTGACTCCGGGCCCAGAACTCTATTTACTGCACTACCTAGCCAAGCCACCTAGCTACTCCATATTCTCCTTGGTCAGATATAATTCCTTTAGAAATACCAGCAAATTCTAATGCTTGTTCTCTCAATTGTAACTTAAAAAACTTGTAATCATTTATATTTTTTGTACAAATTTCATTACATTTCTGACCAGGTTAAATTTGTTACCTTGCTTTCCCCTCCCTATTTGCTTTTGGGCTTGAGTTCAAAGAACAATTTATACACATTGAGGAATATGCAGCATACGATTAATCATGTTTTAAATTTTTTAGCCATTCAAATTAAATATCATGGAGAATGCCTGTAAATATCAGGAGAGAACCATCATTTGAGAAAACAAATATCTTTCCACCTCAAATTCTCCCACACGGCAATGTGCTCCTGAAGGCACTGTCAATAAGCCAGTGGGTGACACATTTCAGCCACAGGAAGAAGTGAAAATGTGCTTAGGAGAGAGGTGTTAGAATTTCATACAATATATCCATTCAAAAGATCATTAATTTGCAACTTATCCTTGGAACTTACAAATTAGTGATTTCAGAAATGACTTAGTCATTTGTAGTCAACAAATCATTAATTCTTTTAAAGAGATGTGTAAAATAGCTTCTCTGAAGTTTATTTTAAATATCCTTTGTTATTTATATTCTTATGTCCTTGTCAGTCTTTTAGGGGCCCAGATCATACCTTTTCTACCTTGCCCCTGGCATTCAGTCTTCCATGGTATCTCACCATAGATTTAGAGCTGGGAAGTACCTCAGAGGTCATCTAGTCCAAACCGTTCATTATACAGATCAGGTAACTGGGTCCCAGAAGGGTTAAATGATCACCTAAGTTTGCACAGATAGGGTTTGAATCCATGGTCCTTGGACTCCAAATCCAGTGCTCTAACCACTGTGCAACACCGCTTCTATGTTCTTATGTCCTGAGGGATTATCTGAAAAAAATTCTATTCTACAAATAAGCAAACTGAGGCCCAGAGAGACTAAGTGATTTTGCACGAGGTCTCCACAGCAATAAGTTGCAGTGTTTAAATTCAAACCTGGGTCCTCTGAGTCCATCTAGTACTTTAAGCACTGTGCTGTTCTGTTTCTCCTAGATAGAAATCTGTTGTTGTTGATGCATATGAGGATGTTCTCCAGGCGAAATGTTATCGATATTGGGGACATGCTCTCTGCATGTAGGCGTGGCTGCAAAGGCTGTTGATTGTTTTCACGTGACTGGCTGCTTATTACAACAGATGCTAAATGGTTCTTATGAAGTGCCTCAACCAAAGTTACTGAACTGTGCTCAGGATGAGTCAGTCTTGTGAGCTCTGTGGAAATAAAACAGAGAATCTGGGATCCCAGGTCTACAGCTGGAAAGGTCAAAGTTTCCTAGTCCAACCTCCATATTTTACAGATGAATAAACTGGGGCTCAGAGAGGCTGTCACTGGTTCAAGGCCACAAAGTCCCAAAGTGGTAGAGCCAGGATTCAGTCCTCGGCCTGACTCTAAATCCTGAGTTTTTTTTTTTTTTCCTAATTATTGACATTTAACCTTTAACCTATCTGGGAGCAGTTTCATGGAATAATGGAAGACAGAAGAGGTTTGGTCTATGTAGGTCCTATGTAGGAGTCTATCCTGGTTTCAATGCTATGCTGCTGCCAGAACTATCACTCTGACTTTGCTGCCCTACCCGCCTACAGCTCAAGTAAGAAGTAATCTTTGTCCTGTTCTGTCATGAAAACAAAGCTCCATCTGACAATAGACACCACTCGGCTCAAGCATCATCAGCTTCCTTCAACCTTTCCTTGCTTTAAAAAGGTTTGTCCAAGATGAGCTCAGGACTGAACTTTGAAGAACAGTCCACTGTAATAATAGTAAAGTTTAATGACGCATGGCTTTGAGACTGACAAAATCCCAGCCAAAGTATTGATTCTTAGAGAATTTATGAAGCGCATGCTGTATTCTGTGTCATTATGGTCTGTGTTTTGGCTGAAAGGATCATGTAAAATAGATTTTTAAATGAGTGGTAATAGCCAGACATAAAGAAGGTATTGACGTGTATCATGAAGGGCGAACTAATATGACAAGTATAGGCTTTAACAAAGCGAAAACAACTGGCACCTGAAGTTCCTTCCAATGGAAATTTATTTTTGGTTTTAATCAACTCTTTTATGGCAATACTCGGGACAGTTTCACATCCCTTCCTATAGATTCTTTCAGCCAAAAAACTTCATATACATTCAGCGCTGGAGCATAGTTGGTGGATGTTCTGTTGGAGAAAAATTAGAAGGGCAGAATCTAGGTAGAGAAATTTGTCAAGTAGTTGTGCCCTCGATAGTGAATGGTAAGAAGCAAAGTAATATAGAGGATAGAGTACCGGCCTTCGAGTTAGGGAAACCAAGATTCAAGTCTAGACTTCTACAAATAGTAGCTTGTGACTCTGGGTAACTCACTTAACTTCTCATTACTTCTAAAAACTCTCAAAGACTTTTAACAGACAAGTTGCCAACCTTCACTGGTGGAGAGAGTTTCAGCCCTCTAATGGTGATGGTGGGGTTCATATTTATAGTAATAAAATTTCAGGTTCAGATCAAAAGAGATTCAAAGAAAAGGTAAATATTGTACATTGTAAATATGAATTAAAAAAACCACCTTTTCCCTGCCCTTGCAAAAATAGCTTTATTACATGTACCTGAATAGCCTAAGTGGTGGAAGATGTATTTGAAACTTTCAAGTTGTATTAATTCATAAAGGGCAAAAGGAATACTAATGCTAAAAAGAATAATACTAGTAGTAAAAGAATAATACTAATACTAAAATGAATACTTAGTCAATCAACAAATGTTTATTAAGGGCCTACTCTAAGTTCCAGGCACTGCATTTAGCACTGGGAAAACATAGACAAAATTCAAAGTCCCTGGCCTCAAGGAGCTTATCAGAGGAGACAACACATACACATATAAGTACATATACTTATAAATATTTCATCTATTCCTTGTCTATATAAAATACAAGAAAAGGTTTACAACCATTTTAGAAAATTGTAACTCTAATCTACCTGACTGGAAAATTCTTCAATAAAGTTTGAAGGTAGAAAGAAATCTTGCTGTTTAAAGAATTGCATTTAGGAAAATAGTTTTCATATTAATCGTGGGAAATATTCATTTGGATATCTGCCACCTTTTCAGTCTTGTTCATTTTTCCTTCTGTTAAGAATTCATTTTGCTAGGAACAGTTGAAAAGTAAGTCCTCTCCACCCCTTCCCCTCTACTAGTCAACATTTTATTTGGAAAGACTGGGCCAAAAAAAAAAGTACCATTTTTGAAAATAATAACTTAAGGCTCGATTTCATGCTTCCTTTTGGAATATGTTTATAAAATGCATATCTGACCGATGAAGTAATCAATACAGATTGTGTAGTACATTATGAGAAAATCATGTCTGATATTATCAGAAAAAATTAAATGCTTTTAGTTCTGCTTACTTGGGCAATATACAAAAATTAACAGCTCAGACCTTTCCAGGCACTTACCAAGCTGGTCTTCAGTCAGGACTCAATGTACCTTGGACTTTTAAAAAAAGAGAGCTATATTTACACTATCTGATTAGCCTTTTACCAGGAAAAAATCCAATTACTATATTCACCAGGCCTTTTAATCCTAATTAAAAAAAAAAAGTAGAGGGAGATCCACATTGAGAAGGGGGATGGAATATAGAAAAGGAATTGGGTTGCTAAAGGGTTGTTGGGGTGTTTTTAATGCTGAAAAACAACACTATGTCTTAATTGTATTCCAATAGTCTCTTTCTGAGTTAGAAAGAGAGGTCACCTAGGCCTAACAGTGTTAGGGACCTAGAGAGCTGAGATGTAAATGTATCTCCCACATGCCCCATGAGAATCAGCAAGATCCTTCTTCGAATGGCTGCTTTTCAACAATTCAGGAGTTTATCAGCCTAATAAAAAGAAGTATCTTGGAAGAGAGAATAAGGCTGAGATTCTCAATAGACTCTTCTCAGGCCTAGTGGAGCCTGAAGAACCCTTCAAGGTCTTAGTAAACAGTGAACACAGAGAGAGGCCTCTGAGCTGGTGCAATCATGTACACCACAAACACAGTGGAAGACCTGCGGAGAGGTCAGTTGTTACACAAACATTTTTCCCGGGCAAAATGCGGACAAATTAAAATCAATGGGCTGAATTCAGGGCTCAAAGGTAGAAGAAGGGCTCAGGGAACAGGGAACGTAGTTCCCATCTGTAAAGCAATATCACCCCAGCAGAACCCATTAGCACCACTCCAGTTAACCTGTTGGCTTCAGATTGGAGTATTTCCCTTTTTTTCCCTCCTTCATTTAACTTCGTCAGTTTTTCAATTGGCCATCTTTATGGAAATATGAACCCAAAGTACTTACCAACAACAACAAACAATCAAATTCACAAAACAAATGCTCAAAAACATTTTAAAAAGCCCCAAAACTAAACTTGACTGATTTGTGTCAAGGCTTTAAAAAATGAGAGGAGACAATTTTTAAAAATTCTGAAATGCTTATGAAAATCAAGCAATTAAAAAAAAAATTGAGACACTCAAGGAAATACAAGAATATTGCTTGTACTTGGACCAAGCTTTCTTTAAGTCAAGCTGAGCTTTCATCTGGCATTCTCATCTGATTGTACATATACACATGTATACATAAGTATACATAATTGCTGCATTTGGTGCTGACAAAGAGCTTTATGGAAATGGAAGATTTAATAGATGAAATGAAGAAATACGTCAATATAATAGCATATTAGATTCAGCAAATGAGTCATTCCGATGGCAACGTGAATTGCTTTGCTTTTATATTTCCATAATCATTCGTTCACTTGACAACTAACATTCAGAAACCATCTTTGATCATTGAGGACTCATACAAATCATAAAATAAAATAAATCCTTGTAACTTGAAACCTCTAAGTGATACCTAGCTGAAGAATGACTTCTGATAGGGCCTGAGTTGTTTTCTTTCTAAGTTACCCTGTTCTTCAGCCTATCCCCAAATCCCAATGGTCCTAAAAAGAGACAAAAAAACAAAACGAACAAACAAAAACTTACGAAAAGGAAAAAACTGTCTCCCAAACTCTCCTCCCTCTCTTTTGGTACTCATTTCCCCACCAGTCATCCTTAATCTCATGGTGATCTGAGCTTCCATTGAAGAATCTGGGCCCGTCCTCTCTAACTATACCTAGAATGCTCTTTTCTTTTCATCAAGATTTACCTTTCCAGAAAGAAAGGCTCCATATATGCCATAATGTTCGTAACGGCCTTTCTTGACCAAAATTTATCAGTTTATAAAGAAGTACTTTTTTGTGATAGCAGAGAAGTAGAAAAAAAAAGAATTGGAGAATTGCTGAACACATTGTGCTGTAAGGATGAAAAGGAACATTTTTATACCATAAGAAATGAAGACCATCACAAAACTAAAGGCCGTTGAGAAGAAAGCAACCAGAATAGTGAAGGACCTAGAGATTCCGTCATATGAGGGTCATTTATAGTAGCCAGGGATGGTTAGCCTAGAGAAGAGAAGCCTCAGAGGGTGCAAAATCTTCAAGGTTTTGAAGAGCTGTTACGTGGAGGAGAGAAAAGATTTTGTTCATCTTGGCCCAAGAAGGCAGAACTGGGAGTAAAAGGTAGAAGTTGCAGAAAGACCTATTTCTGCTATATATGCCAAAAAATTTCCCAAAAGTTAGAGCTGCCCAAAAGGGCAATGGGCTGCCTCTGGAGGTTGTGGGTAGCAAGATCCCTGTCACTGGCGGTTTTATATGGAAGACGACGTGACCGAATGGGATGTCGGTGATAGCACTGTTGTTCAGATGTGGGCTGGACTAAGTGAGCTCTGAGGTCTTCCATGTTGCCTTTCTGATCAATAAGTCTGGAAAGGCAAGTTCGAACCAGACTGTGGCAAGTTCGAACCAGACTGTGGAAAGTTTCAAAAACCAGGCTGGAGAGTTGTTATTTCCTCCTAGATGCAATAGGGAGTAAATTCAAGTTTATAATAATAAATAATAATTTTGGGGGTAGTCTAGACCTGTGATTTCATCTTTGTAGGGGGACCCTCTCCAGACATACCAGTCAATAACTTGGATGTAACTTATAGTCAGAGTTTCCTGGGGTCACTGAGGGGTTAAGGGGCTTTCATATGCTCCTGTATGCACTAGACACAAGATCTGAACTCAGGCCTTCTTGACCCCAAAGTTGTCCCTCTATCTACCACACTTTGTGGCTTCTGGTGAATAAAAAGATTAAACATTTGAAAAAAATGAATAGGAATATATCATTTTCCCTTTTGATGAGATCTAAACGTGTGATCCCTTGACTACTTAATACTGACAAACCAGCAAAACTTAAGGCTATAAAAGGTCAAGGCATATCCATCCAGTAGAATGAGGCTTTTCCATTTTGGAATGTGTTTTTTTCTGCTGTATAGGACTCAACTTTTTGGAAGCATCATTGGCAGACCTAGTTATATACATGAAAGGGTCAAGAAGATTAAGGACTGAGAAATCTAGTACTCCTAGGTTAATATTAAATATTTAGGTGTGCCCATCACCCCAAACTATTTCTTCTTCTGGTGGTACTTTGGTGTTAATTGCAGCCTCTCTATTTTATTTTTCCTGCAATTCATTTCCCTCTTTTAACCTCCAACCCCTTTTAACTCTTCCCTCTTTTAACTGATACTAGATAATTAGTAGCTGTCAATTTATTTCAGGTTCCTTACTTAAAATAGTGAGAGGCAGCACAGAATATTGGCTAGAGAATGGTACTTAGATTCAGGAAGACTTAAGTTCAAGTTCAACCTTTAATACATATTGGCTATATGATCCTGGGCAAATCACTTTTCAATGTTCTAGAACACTCTCTAAGACTATGTGTTGTAGAGAAGGTGCTGACCTGTATTAAACAAGGAGTTTCCTCATCTGAGATTCCCTATAGCAATGAAATCACAGATACAGTTCCTACCCCTTCAGAAATTATACCCTGAGAATTTACCCCTAAGATTAATCAATAAATCCTCAAGTGCTTATTGGGTACAGTTTTGTGTTATGAAAAGGCACTAAGTGGACAAAGACAAAAAAATGAAACAGACATTGCCCTCAGAGAGCTTACATTCTATTGAGGAGATGATTGCTTATAAGTCTTTGGAAAATAAGGATGTGATAATGAAAAAGGGTCTTTTTTGTAGTGAGTCTTTACCGGCTGGCAGCAGAGGGGTAGAGGGTGGCATGGGGAAATCAGGAAAGGCCTTATGTAGGAGGGCGAATTGGAGTCAAGTCAAGTCAACAAGCATTTATTTAGCATCTATTCTGTGCCAGGCACAGTGTTAAGCACAGAGGATTCCAAGAAAGGCAAAATCAGGCCATGCCTTCAAGGAGCTCATAATCTAATGGGGGAGACAGAATGCAGAAAACGAGAGGTTCTAAATACAGGTTGAGGAGGGGGGAGAAGGGAGAGCTTTATAGACATGAAAGAGAGCCTATAGAAAAACATGGAAATGGTAGTTCCCAAGACAAACAACCCTTAAATGTTGCCTTCCATAATTGGGCCTAGGGCAGGCCAAGTGGCACAGGAGAAAAAGGGGTAGTACTTTAGACCATGTCAAACACAGTGTTAAAAAAATAAAAAAGCAAGAAAAAAATGAATCTTTCTAGTCATTAAAGCCAATCTGAAGCTAAAATCTGGCCCTTCTTGACTATTTTTTTTCTCTCTGTTTACATCTCTTAGTATTTCTGGTTTGTCCTCTAAGGTTGACTATGCAGCTACCTCTCAATTCTGCCACAGTGAGCTCTTCGGCCCATCCATCCCTGCTTCAGTAGGTAACTGATGGATTAGCCTTTCAGCATGTCAAAATGATCTGTTTGGTAATACTAATCCAATTTGTAACCACATCCAAGTGCCGCTGCAAATGTCTCAGAGGTCAAAGGTATAATTTAGTGAGCGCCAGAAAGGTACAGCAAAGCCAGGAGAAGGCTCGTTTCTTGAGTTCCTGGCAGCTGAAACTGAAGCCTATAACACACGGTTGGAAGTTAAGTCGGCCTTGGCTGTTGGAGGTGAGAGGAATGACCTCACTGGGCTTTTCTAGATTTCAAGATCTCTACATCCGGCAGTTTTTCCTATCTATATATATAAAACTCTTCTGGGTTGCAAAAGGACTCAAGGGCCAGAATTTCAATTATGATTTTATCCTGCAATTTATTCCACATGGAGAACTCCTCTTGATCTGCCCTTAGAGACTTTGCAATGACTTGAACCCCAAATAGCGTCTCTGCAGCACAGCTGTGTAGGAGTTTGGAGACAAATATGAAAAGATATAGGACTCTTTTACTGCCATAAGACCAGTGAGAGAAAAAAAATCCCAGGGTATTATTAAATGCTATAACTCAAAATTAAAGGAAAAGGAATCTAAGTACAGATCTGAGAGACCCACTAAAAATGAAAGCTCTGTGAGCCCCAGTGAGAGACATAGGAAGTTTGATGGCCACGAATTTATCCTTGTCTAATCTCTGGATTTCCCCTTGCTGGGGTAAAACTTATTTAGCATCATTTAATTGCCACCTGCTCATCTTTTCACTTGCTTTAAACCTTTTATGCATAAGCCTCTCAATTCCATAACCCACAAATGTAATTACCTCTGCCCTACAGAATAACTGAAAGGTCAGCTGAGAAATGCTTCTGTGAAAGGGCTGGAAAGTCAGTGGTAAAATGGAGAGAGCACTGCAGTTGGACTCAGAGGGTCTGTGTTCAAATCCTAGTATTAGCACTTTACATCTATGTGACCTTAGTCTTATAATTTAGCCTCTTTTTGGCTCAGTTTTCTTACTTGTAAACTGAGAAGTTGAGATTAGATAATATTTATGCTCCTCTCTAGCTCTAAATCTTATGAACATTAGTGGGCAGCCAGGTGGTGCAGTGGGTAAATGACCGGGCCTGGAGTCAGGAAGATTCATCTTCATGAGTTCAAATCTGGCCTGAGACATTTAGTAGCTGTGTGACCCTTGGCAAGTAACTTAACCCTCTTTGCCTCAGTTTCTTCATCTGTAAAATGAACTGGAGAAGGAAATGGCAAACCCCTCCAGTATCTTTGCCAAGAAAACCCCAAATGGGGTCATGAAGAATCTGACATGACTGAGCAACAACAATGTTCATGAACATTGATTAAAGCCTGGTGTTATAACAGAGGAATTTTTAAAATGGAGAATTTGAAGACTACATATATCATGGAGCTGAAACTTTGTCTTTTGGAAATTTTAACCCCATTAGTAACACAGAGATTAAGGTAGGAAAACATAAAGGTACAGCACATGAGTTAGAGAATTATATCTCAGAATAGTCTGGAAGAGAAGAGAATTAAGAAAGCAAAGTAAAGAAAAACTTAGAAAAAAATCACAGCAAAAAGAAAATGAACAAATATAGGTTGTTAGAGGGGGTAAGGGTGAGAGATCTTGAACTAACCAGTTGGCAGAGGAAAGAAGAGAAAGAAAAGAAGGGAAAGAACATGGTTACTAACAAAATAAAAGAAAGGAAAAGGACTCAACAATTTAAGCAAAACCTCCAAAGTAAGGAAAGGGCAGGAAAACAAGTGAAGAGGGATGTAGAGGATAGGGTGGTGTAGAAGAAGAAAACCTGTATAAGTAGTGTTGCATCAAAGTTGTTTAAGCAAAAAAATCACATAGGCATAAAATATTGACAGTAAGAAAGGGATTAAAAAATCTAAAAAATACTAAATAAACAAATTGAGGAAAACACAAGCAAATTCCCATAACTTTAAATGTGAATGGACTGAATGTGTCATTAAAAGAAATTGGTAGAATGGATAAGAAAAAAAAATTACAATTTACAAGAAACACATAGAAAAAGCAAAGAAAAATAGAATCAAAATGAGAGACTAGAAAAAAATTTACATTATATCAAGCGAATTAAAAAGCCAGGAGTTATAATCATGTCATCAGACAAAGTAAAAAAAAAGTTATTAATATGAATTGACATAAATGAGGAAAATATATTACACTTAAAGAAACCCTAGACAAGAAACCAATATAAATATTAACTGTATATGCATTAAATAGAATATCATCTAAATTCATAAAGGAAAAAATAATTAAATTGCAAAAAGACATAAACAGTAATACAATAAAAGTAGGAGAGTTTACTATTCCTTTCTTCCAGCTGCCCAAATCTAACAGAAAGATAAACAAAAGATATAATATAGAACTCAACAAACTATTGGAGAATTTAGAACTAAAAGATTTATGGCATTTTCTGATTGAGAAATTCAAGAATACACATATTCCTTAGCACCACTTGACACTTTTATAAAAATAGACCTCCTGGGCACAGAGAAAATGTAAATAAATATAAAAAGGCAGTAATTCTGAAATTTCAAGATTATAAAGCAATAAATATAAAAATCAAAGGGGAAGTCCAAAGAAGAAGACATAGACCCAAATGGAGACCTAACAATGAAATCCTGCATAATAAGTGAATCAAAGAATGCATTAGAAAAAGAATTAATAACTGTGAAAGACAATGATAATGGTAATGCAACATACAAAAATTTCTGGGATAGTTAAAGCAGTCCTCAGTGGAAAAATTTTATACCTAGTAACATGCACAAAAGTAAATGAGAGGATTAACAAACTGAAAATGCACTGATAAAAACTTAAAACCAATAAACTAATCCTCAAAAAACACAAATAGGAAAACTTAAAAATTATAGGAGAAAAAGATAAAAACTAGAGACTGTACAACTGATAAACTAAAAACTGATTCTTAAAAACTAATACAATTGAGAAAATCATAGTCAAAATATTTAAAATACAGGCAGAAAATTCAATTATCAAAATAAAAAATGAACAAAATTAAGTCATAAAAAATAAAAGGAATTGTCAGAACCTACTAGAGACAGACATATGCCAATGGAACTCATAATTCAAAAGAAAAAGTACATTTACTATAAAAATGTAAAATAACAAAATTACTAGAACACCAAATAGTGATCTTAAATAATCTAATTTGAGAAAAGGAAACTGGGCTAGCTAAATAGGAACTACTGAAGGTGTGAGAGGATCTTGGTCCAGATGGTTAACCAAAGAATTTTATCAATTGTTTTGTGAAGCAATTGGGGTTAAGTGACTTGCCCAGTCACACAGCTAGTTAAGTGTCAAGTGTCTGAGGCCGGATTTGAACTCAGGTCCTCATGACTCCAGGGCCGGTGTTCTATCCACTAGACCACCTAGCTGCCCCTCTATCAAATATTTTTAAAACAACGAATACCTATAGTCCACAAATTATTCTCAAAAATTGTAAAAGAAACTCCTCTATCAAACTACTTTTGTAAGACAAATATAGTCCTGATGCCATGGAAAGATAAAGCAAAAAGACAACTATCGTCTAAATTTCTTTAGTAATATCAATTTTAAAAATGTTAAAATCCTGGAAAGGTGGCTATAACAATGTATTAAAAAGAAAAGAAAAGAAAAGAAACATTCACTATGATCAAGTGGGATTTATACCAAGAATGCAAGAGTGGTTCAACATTAAAAAAAACAATTAACCTAATTAAGCACACACACAAAAAAATCCAGGAAAATAAAATTATATCAATAGATACAGAAAAAGCCTTTGACAAAATATAATATTTATACTAAAAAGCCCACAAAGCACAGGCATAGAAGGATTTTTAAAATATCGTATGTTTGTCTCTAAAACTAAAAGTTAGCATTATATGTATCAAGAAAATACTAGAAGCTTTCACAATTAATATAGGAGTAAAACAAGTATTCCCTCTTTTCTTGCTGTTAATCGATATATAGTAGTTTTAGAATGCCTATAAAGAGCAATAGGAAAATAGAAAGAAATTAAAGGCATAAGGATAGATAAAGAGGCATCAAAGTTATCCTTATTTGTTCTGGACATGATGACATACTTAGGAAATCTTGGGGAATCAGCAAAGAAACTGAGATAATTAGTAGCTTCAGGAGCCTTGCAGATTACAAGAGAAAGCCCAAACAAATCTACAATATGCTTATTTATCAGTAACAAAATCCAGGACATAATTATTGAAGGGGAAATCCTATTCAAAATAACTACAAAATACATAGAATATCTGGGTTTCAGTTTACCAAATTATAGTTAATAGCTGTATAAATACAATTGCAACATACTTCTTACAGAAATAAAGAAAAAAATTAAGTAATTGGAGAGATAGTGCTCATGGCTGGATTAAGGTAATATAGTAAAAATGACAGTAGTACCAAAATTAACTTATAGATTGAGTGCTATATGAATCAAACTGCCAAAGGGATACTTTGCAGAACTAGAAAAAATAATAACAAAATTATTTAGAGGAATAAAATATCTAAAATGTTGAGAGAAATAATGAAAGAAATGGGAATCAAGAGGCAATAAAAATCCTAGACTTTGAAATACAATATAAAATAGTAATCATCAAAACATTGTGGTACTTATTTAAAAATACAAAAAGTTTTCACTGGAACATACTAGACAAGGAAGGACCATAAATAATAGAATTCAATAACTGTGTTCTAGGAATCTCTTAAATTTAAATTACCTTGGAAAGAATTCTTTATTTGAAAAAATTTTTTAAGGAAAATGGAAAAGCAGTCATGTAGAAATTAGGTTTAAATGAAAAACTTGCACCAGATAACAGAATTATCTGAAAATGACCTGACCTGTAAAGGTCAAATCATTAAAAAATTAGAAAAGAACCAAATCATGTACCTTTCACAGCTTATCCTAGGGGCAAATTCTTAACCAAAGAAGGGATTAGAAGTGCTTACAAAAGAAGAAATAGTTAATTATTGTGAACTGAATTTAAAATGCTTTTGCATGAACAAAATTAATACAACTAGGATTACAGGAGAAAGGGATAACTGATAAAATACATCAAATATTTGCAAGGGTCTGATATCTAAGAAATACAGTCAACAAATAGAAATATCGAAGGAAAAAAAAGCCATTCCTCCACTGATAAATTGTCAAAGGTATGAACAAACAATTCTCAAAAGAATTGTTAAGTTTTAACAGCTGTAAGAAAGAACATAGCCTCTGGAGTTTTTACCCTATAACCAGCAAATGGGCAAAAATACAAAAGCAAGTGATAGTCTGTGCTGGAGGAGTTGTAGAAAGACAGGTATATCAACATACTGAGTTTTTGTTTGTTCATGACTATTTCTGGATTTATTTTTTTCTTTATATATTTTTTAAATTAAATTTTATTTTCAGATCCAAGTTCTCTCCTTCCCTCTATACTCTCCCCCAATAATGCACAATTGATGTGGCTGTGAAATTATACAACTATTTTAGAAAGTGATTTTAAGAGAGGCAAAGAAAGTGACTAAAATATCTATACCCTTTAGCTCAGAGATGCCACTGCCAAGCATATACCTGGAGTTCTGTGACAAAAAAAAAAGGCCAGAATATTTATAACAATACATTTTTTTTTCTTTTTTGGTAGTGGGAAAGGACTAGAAACAAATTGGGGGATGAGTGGGGGATGGCTAACCAAGTCGTGGAATATTACTATGCTGTAAGAACCAATATCGATAATGAATACAGATATGCATAGGAAAATTTGTATGACCTTAAAGTAAAGTAAGCAGAACTAGGAAAATAATACATATAATGTGTATAACAACGTAAGTGGAAGAAAAAGACCCAATAACGAACAATGGAATCTTAATGCTTCAAAATTCTACTACCCTGCTTAGCCCCAAAGAAGATATAGAAGGTGGTACCTCAACTCACTTGTTTTCAGAGATTGGGAGTGGGTTGGGATAGAGGAATGGAACATTGTATATAATATTGAATTTTTTTATGCTATGTTGGTTAGTTTTGCTGAACTGTTTTCCTCCTCCTTTTTATTCTGTTATTAAGCATGGCTCTCTGAGAGGAGGATGGGTAAGGACTACATTGGAAAAGCTAGGTGATATAAAAACAAAAGATATCAATAAAATTTTATTAAAAAAGAAAGTGCACGGCTAATCTAATACTAAAAATGAAGGAACTCGGCACTTCTCAGGATCCATATCTATTTCACATGTACGTGACAGAAAAATAAAACTATCATCTTCTGAATTTCCAGAGACCTTGGATTTTTATAGCCAAAAACCTTTTTAAAACCTCCCTAAATACTCCATGCAATATTGCTGCTGCTGCTTGCTCTTTGTCCTTCCTTCCCAAAGAGGACCCTGACATCAGGGAGGTGGTGTCATGGCTTACAAATGAATTGGATTTAAGTGAGGTAGGGTTGTGCAAAATCACCAAGCTTTGATTTCTTATTCATTCAGTTAAAAGCAGATTTTCCTATAGCATAATTAGCGATATCCTGCATGACTATTTGAAGAAATCATAACTACTTTATCTGATACAAAGTAACACGTCCAGAGAGTGCTGGACTTGGAGTCAGGCATTAACGAACCAACAGGCATCTATTCTGTACCTCCTACAAACCACAATGACTGCTCTAGATGTTATCCTTATTTGTTCTGGACATGATGACATGCTTAGGAAATCAGCAAAGAAACTGAGATAATTAGTAGCTTCATGAGCCTTGCAGATTAGAAGAGAAAGCCCAAACAAATCTACAATATGCTTATTTATCAGTAACAAAATCCAGAACGAAATTCCTGCCCTCCAGGATCTTAAGTTTTCCTGGAGGATGCGACACGTGCCTATAAAGGAATATGCAAACTAAATACATAAATACATTTTTTTCTTTTTAAGAGAAAGCATCAGCAATTGGAGGTTTTTTAAAGGAAGTCCTCATGTAGAAGGCTATACTTGAGCTGAGCCTTGAAGGAAACTCAAAAACTCTCTATCTTTGTGACCCTGGACAAATCACTTAATCTCCCTGAGATTCAGTTTCCTTTTCCATAAAATGGGGATAATAATAATGTATATCTCAAAGGGTTGTTTTGTGAATCAAATGGGATAATGTATACAAAGAGCTTTGTAAGATTCTATATAATGTGTTATTATTATGTATGATCTATTTGATTCATCAATTTCAATTAGCTACAGTAGAATGGTGGGGGGAAGAAGGCAGTTAAAAAGGGGGGCTTTGAATAGTCAATAGTCCTTTGCTCAAAAGAGAACCCCTCAGGCCCACAGTCAGATGCACTTTACTCTTTCTTGCAGATGGTCCTAACAAGGGTGCTGGGTGCTGGATGCTGGGTTTCCTAGGACACAGTAGATGAGGAACAGTAAATTGGAAGGGGTTGCTATAGGAAGGCATGCTGACAACAGTAATAAGTGACAGCTGAGAGCCTGACAGAGGCTGGGTGGGAGTAGCCAAGATTTATTTTGCCAGAGACCTAAGAACTAAGATTTGCAGGCTGAGACCAATTAGGGTAAGGGTAACGATCTCTGTGTGCCCCTCCCAGGACCTCTGATGGTATCAAGGCTATAGAGTTCATGATTTCAAGGAACTGTAATTTTATCAGTGAGGTTACTCTATACACTGAATGGTCTTTACGTGTTTTTATACCTGAAAAATTTATTACTCTCAAAGTGAACCCGTCCAAAGTTAGCTGGGCTAGGCCAGCCAAGAGGATAACCATATAATCCATTCCCTGACCCATCTGCAAAGTCTTTCTAGCTTAGTAGGATCTGCCAGAACTAACTACTACCACCACCACCACTACTACTACTACTACTACTACTACTACTACTACTACTTACTACTACTACTACTTACTACTAACTACTACTACTACTACTACTACTACCACTACTACTACTACTGCTGCTGCTGCTCCTGCTATTATGCATTTGTAAGACACTTTAGGGCAGCTGGGTAGTGAATCAAATAGAGTGCTGGGCCTACTACTACCAAAACAACAAAATGGCACTTGAAAGTTTGATCCTTACTACAAACTTGTGATGTGGGTGCTTTCATTATATCCATTTGACAGCTGAGGCTGTGAGAACTTAGGCGACTTGTCCAGTCACACAACTGACTTTGGCAGGCTGTGGCCCTAGGTCTTCTGACTGGAAGGCCAGAGCTCTATCCTCTCAGTGGTCTAGATGCTTACGCTCCCCATCAGAAGGGCACAGAAGTTGTGCTTTGGTGGAGGTATATTCTGGCCAAGTAAAGTAGCTGATACTCGTAATGGTGGCCCTGTGTTACCAAGAAAAAATAAAATAAAATGCCTCTTGGGTAGAATCAAACAAGCAATCAAGCAACAAAATATTGATTACATTCCTGCTATGAGCCAAGTGCTGGGGATATAAAAGCAGAGGTAAAAACTATCCCTGCCCTCAAGGAGTTTATAATTTAGTTGGGAGAAATAACACATATATGCATAGACTACAAATGGATATGAGGTGATTTGGAGGAGAACACCGAGATCAGGGGAGGCCTCAGGCAGAAACTGGTACTAGACTTTGGCTTTAAAGGAAACTAGGGATTCTGAGAGATGGAGGGAAGGTGGGAGGGAGCCTACAACTGGGAGAAGCCTGAAGGTTAAAGTAGAATGCTTTTGTTCTGGCTTTGAATATAACTCTCTCTCTATAAGGTGCTAATGTCTTCATTGAGGCCACATTTGGGACTTTAGTAATAATAATAGCTAATATTTATATAGCATTTTATTGTTTGCAAAGTATTTTACAGATATTCTTACTTGATCCTCACAACAAAACTTGGGAGGTAGGTGAGATTATTATCCTCATTTTACAGATGAGGAAACTGAGGTACAGAGAAGTCAAGTGACTTGTAAAGGGTCACACAGCAAGTAAATGTCTAAGGCTTGATTTGAATTCAGATGCTCCTATCTCCAAGTTCAATAACAGGTGGCATACCAGATAGAGAGCTGGACCTGTAATCAGGAAGATCTGAGTTCAAATCTTGCCTCAGACACTTACTATCAGTGTGCCCCTGGGCAAGTCTGCCTCACTCGCCTAATTTGTAAAATGGGGATTATAGTAGCATCTAACACCAAATATTTTTTGAGGATAAAATGAGATGACATTTAACTTTATAAATCTTACAATGCTACAAAAATAGTAGCTGTTAGTATTTTTATTTGCTAAGCCATCTAGCTGCCCCTTTGAACACATATATACCTTGAATGTAGTATGTACTTAATGCTTTTTGAATTGGATTGGGGTATGAAGAGTACTCTTTCCTAGGTAGCACTTCTTAAACTGTGGGGCGTGACCCCATATGGGGTCAAGAAGAATTTGGCAACAGTAAAAGGTTTCTGAATGTGCAATGACCAAAAACTTATTAAAAATCAAATGCGTAACAAATCCAAAGTGGTTCTGGCAGTGCTTGCCTGTTCACAACTTCACTGCAGCCATGGTTCTGAACACAAACTTTGCACTGTGCATGCCCTCAGGTCACACAACGCCAGTCAATGCTATTGAAACAAGAAAAGGGGTCTCAAGTGTAAAAAGTTTAAGAAGCCTTGTAGGCTGCTTATTAGCCCATCCTTATCATATTTAGGACGATTCTAATATAGAACCCAGCTATATCTTTCTACCTGGCGTTTACAACCAAAAAGACACAGATTCAGGGTGTAGGTTGTAGAGGTCGGAGACCAGTAGTTGAAGACAACAGAGTTGCAGGTTTAGATTCCGAGACGTAGGAGAGAGCTTGCTTATGCAAGTACCTTCTGTGGGAACTTCTTGGTTCCAGTGATCACCGTAGTAGACAGACACAGAGTGGGGTTCCCAAGGTAGGACATGGGAAGGGCAAGATAAGCCAAAGAAATTGATTTATGGGCAGATGTTTCCAAGAATGAACATTGTCCATGTATAAACCCAGAACCTGGGACTCTGGGCCGTGGGTTACGATTTAAATTGGTGTAAGAGATCAGAAATGTGTGTAAGGATATTTTAGAAGTGTTTTTAACCACACATGGTTAAAGGAGGAAAAATAAAACTCATAAAAGAGTATGTCAACATGGCTCAGTAGAAAGGATGGATTTGGAGTCAGAGAACTGCGATTAAATTACCTGTGTGACCTTGGGCGAGTCACTTAACCTTTCTAGTCTTTATTTTCCTCATTTATAAAATAAAGGTGTCAGGCTAGATGGCCTTGGAAGTTTCTTCCACCTCCTGGTCCTGTGATCGATTTGTGTGGAACGACTCTTTTCTTGAAGTCTCCAGATAAATGAGATAGCACAGGAAATATTTCCCATTCTTCCAAACCTATTATTCTTTGTTCAATAACTATGCTGAGCAATGTCTTTTGCATGATTGCTGTGGTGGCCTGCCGAGTGTGAACACTTAATGGGCACTCAATAATAAAATAATCACAGTAATACTATTTTTTACTGATAATAAAAATGCTAGGTCACTGGATTCTTGGAGTTACTGCTTTTCTTTCCACAATAACAGTGGGAAAATTCCAATTCCCCCTCTTTTGGGGTGGTGTTAGTTTTGGGGGAGTTACAACTTTCCTGTCTTACAAATCCAGGCTTACATGTTCAAATCAGGTCATTGTCTTGACTCAAAATTGAAAATTTGTCTCTGAGTAGGGATCCCCCTTGACTCACCAATGAAGTGAAGTAACCATGCCTCACCAAACACCGCCATGCAAAAGCATTTTCAGGGGTATAACTGGCTAATTGAAACTACAGGGGGGATCAAAGTAGGCAAAGTGTTATTACTTGGTTTAGATTTTGTCCAGGATATCGGAGTTAGCATTTCTGCTCTTGCAAAGGCTGCCATGGGATTGCTAATGGCCACAGATGTTTAGCTTCAAGTTCCAGGTATTATCAAATAGTCCCATGTCCCTTTGGATTCCTTGATTCCACAATGGGCCAGGAGTTTAGCACAATAAAACAAACACAAAACTCTAAAACCACCACAGCTCCATGCAAAGAATCATCAACAGGAGACTGGGGATGCTCTTAAAAACCTAAGCTTATACTACCCATCCATGTCTATGACTTTACAAACTTATAGTGCATAGTTGGAAGGCTTATATTCTACAAGCTTAAAATAAACCTCCTTTTCCGCTTCCTCCTCAGATAGCTTGAATTTTTCTATCCTCTTTAAATAGATATTTAAGTTGCAAAAGTAATGGTCCCTTTCATCTAGCATCTTCAAATCTAAGGCGTTTTACTCTCAGTTCATCCCAATGCATTTTACTTTGTAAAGGTATTCCTAATACCTTGCACTGACGACTGTAAATGAGATTATTCTCTATGTTTGATTTTCTTTTCCTATTTGAAATTAAATTAGTTCTTTATAAGACCTGGAGGCAAGTAGCTTCTGAAGGCCTTCAGTTAGTTTGATTGTCTCTCATTTAGGAAAGAGTGCTCACAAAAAGAGCTATGTGGGGGAGGTAGGAACTGGAGAAACTGGAAGGGACATGGGCCCAGACTTCTCTGGCATTGGAGAGAGTGTCATCTATTGGCATTTCTGCCCACTGGGAGTTGTTTAAATTTTGTCTTTGGATCCATAGTAGGTCCTTGTTGATGTTTACATGTGTTCAATTCTTGACGACCCTTTCTGGGTTTTCTTGGCAGAGATGCTGGAGTGGTTTGCCATTTCCTTCTCCAGCTCATTTTGCAGATGAAGAAACTGAGGTAAACAGGATTATTTGTACAGGGTCACATGGCTAGAGTATTTGAGGTCACATTTGAACTCAGGTCTTTCTGATTATAAGGCCAGCACTCTATCAACTATGCCCCTTAGCTGTCCATAGTTGGTCCTTAATAAATACTTATTGATCGCTTGAAGAATTGATTCAGAGGTCTGAACCCAAGGAAAAATAGTAAGTGCTGGGGTAAAGATGGAAAGATGGCTTATATCCTGGGTATCCTTTGTACAGATAAGGAACATAACTAATAGATAATAATAATATAATGATAAGACAGTAGAGTAGTATAATAGACTCAACGTCAGAAAACCTGGGTTAGTGTTTCAGTTCCACATATCAGCTACGTGGCATTTAGTAAGTCATTTAAGCTTTCAACCTCAATATTCCTGTCTCTAAAACTGGAATAGTAATACTTGCATTCTCTGCTCTGAAGGAAAGAACTTGGTAGACTTTCAAACAATACACAAATAATAAGGATAATAGCTTAGATTTATTGCAATTTGCAAAATACTTAAGTCCTACATTATCTTACATTATTGGTATAATAAAATGACTACTGATTCTCTAGTCAGCTGATTTGAGTTCAAATCTTACCTCTGATGCCTTGAACGGTGACATTGTGATCTTGAACTTAATCTGCTGGGGCCTCAGAGTCTTTATCTGATAATAAAGGTGTTAAACTAGATGGATTCTGAAATCCTTTGGTTAGAATGTAAGCTCCTTGAGGGCAGGGTTATTTTTCTTTCTGCTTGTATTTGTATTCCCAGGGTTTAGTCCAGTGCCTGGCACATAGTGAGCACTGTTGACTACACGATTAACTCCCAGCTCTCCATCTAAGATCCTGCTATCCAATAGTCCAACGGAGTTCTAATCTGACTGACGTGGCAGCTCACAGCTGGTTGCTCATTCTTTGCCACTGTTGTTGATGTCCTTTCATTGGTTTGTGACAAAGGGGTTCTCCCTCTATGCTAGGAGCCTTCCTTGGAATTTCTTGACATCAGAAGGGCAACTGTCCATGCTTCCTCCATGACAGCCCATTTTCTAATTTGATCATGTATTTCTTTGGTCACTTCCTTGAGCTGGCTTCTCCTATCACATAATTATTTGCTTGTGACATGTTGCATGTTGCTCCTGTCCACCATGGGCTCTTTTTTGCCCTCTAGGTCAGTCTGGAATTCAGCTCTTTAGAGACTGTAGTGTTCTAACACTTCTCCCCAAAGAGCATCACAACAAGAATTAAGAGTATTAATTATTAAGATTTTTTTTCAGGGAGAAGTTGGGGGTCATCAAAGTAACTTTGCAATTTCCTAAAGGCCATCCATTCTGTTCTTCTCCTGTCCTGTTTGGAGCACAGGTTATTGTCTATTTTTGGTTTCTGAGTCCAAAATCACTGCTATTTACATAGCACTTTAAGGTCTGTGAAGTGCTTCATACGTATTATTTTATTTAAAAAGAGTCTAAAAACCGCCTAAGGCAGTAAACACTTCCTCTCTTTGCTCATTGAAGAGATATAGCAGCCAAGAGGATCACTAGTTGAGAATATAAACTAATTTTTTTAAGTTCCAATGGAGAAGGATGATGGAAGATTATCAGCATTATCAAATTATGCCCTTATAAACAGCAGAAGCAGTGAAAGGGAAAAACAAATAAGAAAACTTGGCAAGAGACCCAACTAAAAAATGTCATTCCAGAGCCTTTTAAGGATGAATTTAAAAAGAAGGAAAGAGACGAAGAAAGACTATGATAATAATAATAGCAATTTTACATAGTGCTTACTATTTGCCAGGCACTGGGCTAAATGCTTTCCAATTATTATCTCAATCCTTACAACAGCTATGGGAGAGAGGGGCTATCATTATCCCCATTTTACAGATGAGGAAATTTAGGCAAACAGAGGTTGTTAAGTGACTTGACCAGGGTCACACAGCTAGTATGTGTCTGTGGCCAGATTTGAACCTGAGTTCAAATTCTAGTAAAACATCCATAAAGGTGTCTAACAAATTCTTTTCATCTTTGAGGTCAATGAAGCTACTATATTTAGATTCTAACATCAAATTCCTGAGTGTGCTAAGTTGGTAGTAAGACTTTTATTATCTTTATTTGACAGATGAAGAAACAATTAACAAATAACTTTCCTATTGTTACACAGCTAATAAGAAACAGAGTTGGAATTCAAACCCAAGTCTTCTGACATAAGATCCCTCACCCTTTCCCATACTGCTCTCAAGAAACCATATTCAAATGTTTTCTCAAAGTTTATATGTATGTCCATATACATCCATTTACTGCGATGAATAGCATCTCATGCCAGTGGAAAATATGTGAATATATGTGTGAATATACACTCGTGTGTGTGTGTGTGTGTGTGTGTGTGTAGGTTTCATATATGGGAACATGTCTATACATACATATTCTCTTAATTTCTTTGTGCCTTGGTTTCCTTATCTGTCAAATGGAGATAATAGTTGTCCTAGCAACTTTGTGAACTTGGAACCATGATGTATGTTCTCTCTCTCTCTCTCTCTCTCTCTCTGTGTATGTATATATGTGTATATATTGTGTATGTATGTATATGCATATATGTATATAGTATACACATAAACTTATAAACAGTATACATACTGTTTATATATAGCATAAACAGTATATACATATGTGAATATATACACATACACACGTGTGTATGTATCTATGTATACTGTTTCCCATTTGTTAGTGTTCTCTGAAAAGATCATAAGCTCCTCATGGATAGTAATTGTGTTTTATCCTTCTTGTTACTTTCCCATAGCTCCTAGAATAGGATACGTAGCAGTTTCTCATCAGATACTTTTCAATTGACTCATTGAATATAATACATGATTAGATGTATGCTGACAGAAAGTTTGATGAGTGAACAAGCCAGGAAAACAGTATGAAATTCTCTTTACCATATTATATATATTATGACATTCCACCATTTTGGAATAGGCATAGATTACGAGAGGCACTGTGACATAATGAATAGACTTGAAATCAAGAAGACCTGAATTCAAATCTTGAGTCTGATACCAGCTGTGTCTGGTCATTCTCTGATCCTTTGGCAACTCCCTGAAATCAGTCTAATAAGTTTTAGACAGGCCACAACCAGGGTTGGCGGAGAGAGTTTCCTTGCTGACAAAATCATAGATTATCGATGTCTGTTTCATGTACAGAGAAATGATTTTGTACCAAGTCCCATTTTCCTATTGCTATATATTATAAAATTGAAAATATGTCACCAGGTGTTCAAAACAAAATACAATCAAGCAAACAAACAATCCCCGGTTGCCTGACTTGGGAACTTTTAGTAGAAAAGGGTAGTTTATGATAGAGTCTTGTCTTATAACCTACTGCGTACTTTAAAACTCTACCCAAACTATCCCTACTGGGACTTCAAACTATAATCAGAATTCCTGCTTTTGTTCATCTCAAAAGAACCCTAAATTTTATTTTTAAAAGCAATGAATGCCTTCCCAATATAGCAAAAGCACTCTAGGTAACTTTTGAGCTCTTCCCTCCTTGTGTCCCTCTGACTATTTAACTGGTTCTTCACCTGTTCAGGCTGAATACAAGATGAGGATGGAAATCGGCAAGAATATTAAAGTCTTCCAGTTCTCTTACAGGGTACTGTGTATTTGAAATAAATGTTTTGATTCATTCATTCATTCACTCACTCACTCATTCACTCATTCACTCATTCACTTGTTTAGATATGTATGCATGTCCTGTAACAAAGATGAATTTTTGGCTTGGGAAGCCTATGAAGATTAATATTAACAACAGTCTCAATCCTGGAAAATAGAACATGGAATATAAGTCCTTTCTTTTGATAGAGGTGCAGATGGAGGGCTTTGGGTGCAGAATGTTGTACGTGGTGCTAGACATATTTTGTAGTTGTTTTGCGTAATTGGTTCTCTTAGCTATAGGTGAGTTTTAATAGGTGTGTGTGTATGTGTATGTACGTGCGTGTGTGCGTGCGCGCGTGTGTGTGTGCTTCTGTGAATGTTGCTAGGTTGCCATTTGGTATATTAGGGAATGATCATTGTGTGAAGATAAAAATCATCAATAAAATAGTAAAAATAAGTAAAGCCCATGGTTTAGAAAAAACAAACAAGAGATTTGTACTTTTGAAAAACATGATTTTAATTACAAAAAAATGATTTGAAATGATGAATAATTTAAAATTAGTATAAGCATTATCTTTTCTAGCCATGTGTGTTCTCTCTGAATGTTTATCTGTGTATATACAGACATATGTATATTTTTAGTCTCTAAATGTATATAATGAATATGTTCAACAAATTTCAAATAGATTTCAGGTCAAGTGATTTGGAACAATCAACATGCACATTTTAAGTGATTTTCAAAATCAAGATTCTCTGCGTGTTTAGAGCTGCAAGGACAGCAGCCTTGAATTCCAGCCCTTTGTTTCCAATATTTCACTTTCTTTCTCCTAAAATAAATTTTATTGGTACTGTTTGCTTTCATATATCTAATATTTTCAAATGTATCCTCTGCCCACCATCCCCATGCCCAAGAGCTTTTCCTTATAACAAAGAGTAAAATAGAAGCAGGAAAAACCATGCAACAAAACTAACCAACATGTCATAAATGTCGGGGCAGCAAGGTGGCGCAGTGAATAGAGCACTGGCCCTGGATTCAGGAGGACCTAAGTTCAAATGCGGCCTCAGACACATAACACTTACTAGCTGTGTGACCCTGGGCAAGTCACTTAACCCCATTGCCCAAAAACCAAACCAAACAAACAAAACAAAAGTGATAAATGTCTAACATTGTATGCAGTGTTCTGCATCCATAGGATGGTGCCTTCTTATATATGTCTTTCTTCTTTGGGGTCAACCTATTCCACCTTCAACCTATCTATGTTTATAAAAACCCACACTTAGGCATAGCAAAGTGTAGGTTTTCATAAACACAACAGAATTTAAAGACAAATTGGATTTTATTCCTAAGTTTTATGTACAAATATGAAAGCCTCCAGCCAATATGAAAATATTTCACCAGAAGATCTCCAAGCACTCTACAGGTCTAAGCACTTACTTTACCACCACAAAAACTAAGGCTCAAGGAAAGCAATGTTTTTTTCTATAAAGCAGAGCACAAATCTCAGTAGAAATGAGCTTGTGTCTGCTTATTTTCCATTTAAGGCCCTGTTTAGCTGACCACCACTTCCTTTCTCCTTGGGGGAAATCGATGTACAATGAAATTATCTGAACTCATCTCTGGTAAATAAATTGCAGAAATCATTCATGTTTTGAGGCATCTAAGTAAACTGATTATCCACATGTAAAATTTTCTTTTTTTTCATCCCATGCTCCCCCAACTGCTTATGTACTTCCCTATTCATACACACAAAAATTTGCAAGATACATTAACAGACTGAACATGTATCACATGTGAAGCATCAACATATGGTTTTTAAGGTAACATTTCAAAAGCACACGTGGCATATGCCATATTTCAATCACAATTGTGGAATTGATTTAACCTCCTGGGAATGAAGTGTATCAAGATAAAGGACAGTTTGGCTTGGGCAGGGTGGGGAAGGAGGGTTAGCAAGGGCACGATGTGAAAAGGACGTCCAGAGAATCATGGAGACAGTTGAGGGCGGCTTCCCCAGGACCTCCAGAGGATTGTGAAGTCAAGCACGAGATGGCACCCTCCTGGGAAGGAAGTGTACTCCCCACCATGTTTGCACCCTGGGCCAGAGCCCTGTTGGCCTTATGTTAGTTATGGCCTTGCACCAACATTTACATGGTGTTTCACCCTTTCAGGTGGTTGTCTAAATTTCGCCTTTAAATGCATCAAGCTAAAAGTGAACATCAGTAGAGTCGTGTGCTTACATCTGGTCACATATTGTGCAAATGCGCAGACGCTGACAATATTTGTGTGTGTGCAGCTAAAACACTTGGCAAATTATGCTGGAAAATACAATTTGAATACCTGCACTGACAGGTTTGCCCTTGCAGAATATTTGGCCCTTTCTGGATGCTTTTTATTCTGCCTCTCCAATTTGTATTTAGATTTTGAACCTTTTTTGCAAGAACCGTGTCTAATTCAAAGTTCTGTGCCCCATCGGGCAGACCGTTAGCCTGAAGTAAGTGTTTATCATCATCTAAAGCCTGAAAGGAAATAGGATGCAATCACACATGCCCAAATCCTGAATTTACATGTGGCTTTTAAAAATGCACAGCTCCCGAAGTGAACCCTTTAAAAAGGTCAGGTGCACAAGGCAGGTCTCCTAGCTGGGGCCCATTGCCTTAATAATCTCTCTATTTCCACTTTTAATCCCACATCCCCTTTCATACCTTCCAGATCAAAACAACTTCTTAATAACCATTCAATTCCTCCAAAAGATAAGATGTTTTCATGCATATATACATATAAATAAATAAATAAAAGTATTTACTATTCAGAGAGAAGACGGAAAGGTAAAAACAAAGAAATTGGGAAAGGGGTCAGATGGTTATACAACAGCCTTCCAAAGACACAGGTGAATAACTATGGGACTGTTAGCTAAAAACTTTAATTTTTAAAGCTTTGAACCAAATAGAGATTTCATTAAAAAAAACCCCTTACTTCCTTTATCACTTCCCTTTAGTCTTGTCAAATAATCTTGACAGCTCTGGGAAAATAAAACCTTTCTTTCAGAATTTCTAAAAATTTAGAATCTTCATGAAAAAACTTTCACCTTGTGACCTGGGGCAAGTCATTTAATGCTCCCTGGGCTCAGTTCTCTGACCTATAAAATGAGGAGGCTGATCTAGATGGCCTCTGAGGGCCTTTATAGCTTTATATCTAGGGTCCTAATTGATTCTATTTATGGCAGATTTGGGTTAAGGTATCCAAGAACATCTCTATGATAAGTCAACTCCAGGCTCCAAGATTTACCCAAGTACTCTGAGAAACAGTGAAAGGAAAGCAATGGCCCAAATTATGGAAAAACATATGTGGAGACACCCAAGCCATCTTATTCACCTAAAATTTGTCTTAATAAGAAGCCTTGAAAGTGACTTGCATAGGCTACTTTGAAAATACTTCAAAAATGTTTCTGGCTAGTCAGCTCTCCTCAAGCATTCTCCAGCACAGACCACAGAAAAGTATCTAAGACAGGGGGGCCTTCTTTTTTTTTTCTTTTTCTTTTTAATTTATGGAATAAAACAAGCATTTCCATAGCATAGTATAATAAAAGAAGATAACATATCAAACTGTAAATCTATTATATACAACTTTCTATTCCTTTTAAATATATAATAAATTTATCATGTAAATATCCTTTTTTTCTTGTTTTCCCCTTTTTTCTACTCTTTCCCTCCCATCCTAGAGATGGCTACCGTTTTATATATATATATGTATGTATATATATGTATATATGTATATGTATATACGTATAAATTACTCTATATATTCTTCTATTTATCCATTCTTTCTCTGAATGCAGATAGTGTCTTTATTCATATGTCCTTTATAGTTATTTTGGGTATTTATAATAGTCAAAATGACTTATTCGCTCAAAGTCATCCTTAAAACAATATTGCAGTTATTATATACAATGTTCTCTTGGTTCTGCTCATTTCGCTCTACATTATTTTTTGAAATCTTCCCATGTTTTTCTAAGATCATTGAGCTCATCATTTCTTATAGCACAGTAGTATTCCATTACAATTACATGTCACAACTTATTCAGCCATTCTCCAATTGATGGGCATCAATCAATGAGGGGGCCTGATTCTTAAAAATCATAGAATGTCAGACCTGGAAGTGATCATAAATGTCATCAAATTTAAGCCTCTCATTTGCTAGTGGTTGATGAGTCTTATCCTTGAGATGGTAATGGCAAACTCCTCTGTTAGATTACAATCTAATTACTGCTCCTTGCAAGCAGTGACTTTTTTTCTGTCTTTTTATGTATGCCTAGAGCTTGGTGCAGTGCCTGGCTCATAGCAGATAGTTAATAAATGTTTGTTGACTGACTGACTGACTACTTCCAGAAAACCTCCTTCCCTTCTTTTCTTCTCACTACCCTCGTTCAGTCCTTCGTAGTGTCTTCTATGAATTGCTATGCCAGTCTTCTAATGGTTCACTCACCTGTCTCTCATCTCTCCATTCTATCCTCTGCACAGATACCAAAATATGCTATGGCAAAGGGATTTTCATACCATTCTCTTGCTTAGCAATCTCCAGGATTGCCTAGAGGATAAAATACAAATCCTCCAGTTTGACGTTTCAAGCCCTTCACAATTTGACACTAGCCTAGCTTTTCGACTTATTTCACCTTCATCCTCTTTGCACATTCGATCATCCAGTCAAACGGATCTACTCAGAGTTTGATACGCTGGGCATCCCATCCCCCACTTCTGTGGCTTTGCACAAGCTGTTTACCATTCTTAGAATGCACTCCTTCCCCACCTCCACCTCTCAGAATGCTTAGCTTCCTTTAAAGTTCAGCTTAGGTACCACTTCTCCATGAAGCCTTATTGGAGCCATAGGTATTAGTGTACTTTTCATAATAAAAATTATCTTGAATCTAAATATCTATGTATATATTATATCCTCTAGTAGAATGTAAGCTCTTTTTTTTTTGTTTGTTTTTTGATCTAGGCAATGGGGTTAAGTGACTTGCCCAGGGTCACACGGCTAGTATGTGTTATGTGTCTGAGGCCAGATTTGAACTCAGGTCCTCCTAAATTCAGGGCCGGTGCTCTATCCACTGTGCCACCTAGCTGCCCCTGAATGTAAGCTCTTTGAAGGCAGGGGCTGTTTCAAGTAGTACTCTGCACCTCCAGCAATTCAAACAGTGCCTGGCAGATAGAAAGTGTTTTAACAAATGCCAAATTAATTTCAGAGATAAGGGCACTGAGGCCCTGTGTCTTACTTCGGTTGGTCAAAACTAAAAGAAGCCATATAGGTGCCCTGCATTATGGTCTTTCCACTACCCTAGGCTGCCTTCTCATAGCCCCCAGACCTGTATTCATACTTCAATCCACTTACAGCTACCCCCACAGAGCTTGAGGGCCCGTGAAAAAATAGAATCTTTGATAATTCCCGTAGACTTGTCCTGCTATGGGGACAAGTCATCTGAGGTTTCTCATTCTTGGAAGGCGCTTCCTATGCCAATGGGCCCAGATCAAAGGCCCAGGTTTTCACCATATGCCTTTGCTACTATTTCTCTTTTGTTTCCCTTCTGAGTTCTACGTTTTTCTGAGGCTCTTAGGAAGTGAGAGTTAAGGAGAAACCAGAGCTTAGAAAATGGCATCCAGGAAACTGACCTTGAAAAGACCTGACTCTGTTGTCCCAACTCACTGCTCTTTGATGGGATTACAAAGGCAAGGAGACATGGGGCTTTTCCACAAATAAGTAATTCAGGGGATGATTCAGGAAATAAATCTAGAGCCGGAAGAAACCTGAGAGTTCATCTAGTCCATTTATAGACGAGACCAGGTATGTAGTCTTGTTTTAGAGATGAGAAAATGGAGGCCTGGAGAGTTTTAAATGACTTGCCCAAGGTCACACAGGGTCACAGGTAGGATCTGAACCCAGATCCTTGGATCACAGAGTCAGCACTGTTTTTATTGTTCCACACACTGCCTGGCAGTTTTATGGGTATTTTTTTTTTTTGTTTTTATGTCACCTTCATTTCAGAGAACATTCGTCCCTTCTCTCCTAGCCAATGGACCATATCTTATGATAAAGATAAAAAAGCAGTTCTGTAAAAGCAACCAATGTATCAACCACATTTGACAGTATATGTGATATTCTATACCTAGAGTGTCTTCCACCTGGGTAAACAGGGAACGGCAGAGTACATGTTCTCAGCTGTTCTATAGGATCAAATTTAGATATAATTATCAAGGATCAACTTCCTTCTTTGCTGCCTCTTTCTTTCTCTCTTTTTTCTTTCTCACTTCTGTGTTCTTCTTCTCTCCCTTCTTTCCTTCCTCCCTCCCTTTCTTTTTCTTTTTCTCTTTCTTTCTCTCTTTCTTTTCCTCTTTCTCCTTCTGTCCTTATTTACTTCCTTCTTTCTTTCCTCCTTCTCCTCCTCCTCTTCCTTCTACTCCTCCTTTTTCATCATCATCTTCTTCAGATAAAAAAGCAGTTCTGTAAAAGCAGTCAATGTATCAACCACATCTGACAGTTTACGTGATATTCTATACCTAGAGTGTCTTCTATCTGGGTAAAGAGGGAATGACAGAGTACATTTTCTTCTTCTTCTTCTTTACTATCAAAATATCTTGTACAACTGCTTTAATATGTGTAGATTTAGAGATAGAAGGGACCTTAAATAACTGAATCAAACCTCATTTTGCAGATGAAGAAACTGAGACCCAGAGAAATAAAGTGACTTTCTCAGGGCCATCTATCTAGTATATATCTAAGTTGGGATATGAACTCAGGTCTTCCTGAGTTCAGATCTAGCAATCTATTCTCTGCACCACATTGTCTCTCCAAAGATAAAAAAGAAATTATTGTGGTTTAATTTGTTTGGATTCTCCTTCCTTTGGTACCCTTCAATGACTTATTTGTCTTCAAAAATGGAACAGAAACATTTCATCCACCAAGAATAAACTGAAGACAATCTCCTCTAAGCTTAACAAGGTTGATTCAATTCAATTCAAGAAACATTTATTAGGTGCCTTCTATATGCCAGCCACATAGAACATTAGAGATACAAGAAAGAAAAAGAAAGCCCTTACCCTCAAGGATCTTACAATCTAATGAGAGAAGATGATAAATAAAAGCCGAAAAGGGCTGTGGGGTAGTAGGGGCTACCCAGCATGGATGACGGACAATGAAGAGTTAACCTAGAAAGTTTTAAGCCCTCTATAAAGGAAGGATTTGAGAGGTTGGCTGTTCTTCCCTCATAGAGAAGAGGCAACTGAGGGAGGTGAGAAGGTGTTGAGTATCTAAAGCTGAGTCAATCTGCATAGTGATGATATTTCTGGTTATCACCTTATTCTGGAGGAGGTGTGATATTCAAGGAGGAGTGGAAACCAAACAGAACCACTAATAAAAAAATAAGAGATGGTTCTTGGACAATAGACATAGAATCCATCCCCAGACTTATAACTCACACTGTTCATTTTGGTAACAAGATCTGTTGAAGAAGACAGTCATATCCCAAGGATACAAGTACAAAGAATGAAATAGTCACTACTCATAAGTAGCTTACATTTTAGTAAGCAGGAAAACAATTACATATGTAAATATGTGCAATATAAATACGAAGTCAAGCAATGCAAAATGGCTAAATACAAGATAGCTTGGGAGGAAGGGTACTGGCAACTGGGGGGATCAAGAAAGATTTCATGCAGAAGATCCTGCTTAAGCTGCATCTTTGAGGAAGAGAGGTACTCTATGAGGTGAGTTAAGAAGGGAGAGTGTCCAGGGACAGGAGAAAGTCAATGCAAAGGCAAAGAAATGGGAGGTGGAGTGCACGAAGATCAGAGAGAAGCCCAATTTGCCTTATTAATAGAGTGTGGGAGGAAGAGAAATGTCCAATGAGATTGGAAAAATAGGTTGAGGATGGGCTTTAAAAGCAAAACAGAAGGGCTCATATTTTACCCTAGAGGTAATAGGGCGTCACTGGAATTGACTGAATAGAAGAGTCACATGGTCAGATTTGTGCTTAAGGAAAACTATTTTGGCAGCAAAGCGTAAGGTGGATTGGTACCATGAGATACTTGAGGCAAGTTCGAACAGGATGAGAAAGCATAGATGAACTATGATCATTAGTGTAGGAGACAGTATGCACATTTATGAGTTCCCAAACCATCCAAGTTTTAAAGTGGGTCTTATTTCTCAACTAGACCGTGAATGCCTAGAGAAGCATCATATTTCTTTTGCATTCCTCTTGGTGTTTGCCATTTTGAATATTCAATAAATGCTTGTGATGTGAATGAATAAACAGACATCTGCCTTTCATACCAACCAGACCAATCTCAGATCCTGATTTTCATATATAAATGTATATGGGTGTGTGAGTGTGTATATAATATTTCTACTTTCAGCACTCTTAGAATCTCAGAACTAGTATCTCTTATCCGGGGTGTATGCTGCAACAAGCTCATATCAGCTTGTAAGCCAATTATTAAATTTTCAGAGTAAGCATTTACACCTTGAAGATAAGCAAATGCTATAAATCAGGACTTGATTTATTGTGTTGTTGATTATCTAGACTTAAGAAAGTCATGGAGAAAATGGCAAAATGCAGATAAAACTTGAAAATTTGTCATGCATATATTCCTTTCTTTTCTGGAGAGTCAGTTGTTAAACATTTACCAGCATACCACTGTTCTCACCTTTTAGTACATATGGATATGAACAAAGATATAAAATAGGGATATATCTCTTTCTATTTCCATAACTCTTAGAACTGGTTTTAATTTAAATACCAGTGGTGTCTCATTTTGGCACAGGCATAACAAGTCTGATACAAGAGAGGAAAAAAGTGTTCAATATCTATGAAAGGCTTCATCTCCAGCTGCCTTTGCATTGGCTAATAAGGTTACCAGCTAGCAAAATGAATCAGTGTGGAACAGCAGCATAAAGAGGTGTACTGTGTCCTCACATTGCCCCCAGGCCAAGCTCATGCTGGGACATAAAAAAGCAAGCAAGCAAGCAAGCAAACAGAACCATCTGATTTGCCATTTGTTGCCAAATGTGTGGAGTTTGTGCATTTGAGCCTGACGTCCCTTTGGGCAATAAGGTTCAGGTAGAGAAAGCAGGCATATTCACATAAGGCAGGTGGTGTTTTCCTATCAGCTGGGAAATACACACATTTCTGGAAAAAATACAAAAATTTCTCCCTTTAAAGACATTAACTTCAGGGAAGAGCCTCGATGAATAGGGAGTCATGATTTGGGCTTATGGAAGTTTAATCTAGGTAACATAAAGTATAACTTTCTCTTTACATTTAAAGGAAATTTCCTCTGAAGTTTCTCAATGGGGCCTCTGCTTTCTTTTCCTTCATCTTCATTAAAATCAATAACTTTACTTTATGACTGTATTCTATGGTCCAGTGATGCTGGCCTTTTCACTGTTCTTTAAATCCAGCACTCCTCTCCTGGGATTCCTTGCTTTGACCTGGCTGTTTCCCATGTCTGGAAGGCTCTTCCTTCTTAACTCTGCATTCTGGCATTCCTAGCCTCCTTCAGAACTCACCTCAAATCCTACCTTCTGCACCAGGCATTTCCTGGTCCCTTTTACTACTAGTGCCTTCATTCAGAGATGACCCTCCACTTATATGGTGGATAACTTGGAAGCACAATTCTTTGGATACTGTCTCCCTCATTAGAAGGTGAGCACTTTGAGGACAGCACCTATGTATTTTTTTTTCCCTTTATATCACTGGTGCTTTGCACAATGCTTGGGATATAGTAAGCGCTTAATAAATGCTTGTTGTTGACTGACAGGATAGCTATGAGGAGAAGGCAATATAGAAAGTAGGTTTACATAGACATTATTTTCCTAAAATGAATATATTATTATATACTCTTGTTATTGTATATGAATCTGAAGAACCAGTAGAGAGGGCAAGGTTGAATATGTGTGTGTGTATGGGGAGACAGGAAGAAAGGGAGAGAGAGAGAGAGAGAGAGAGACGGAGAGAGACAGAGAGGCAGAGAGACACAGAGAGAGAGACAGAGACAGAGACAGAGACAGAGAAGAAAAAGAAGAAGGAGAAGGAGAAGGAGAAGGAGGAGGAGGAGGAGAAGGAGAAGGAGAAGGAGGAGAAGGAAGAGAAGGAGAAGGAGGAAATGAAGAAGGAGGAGGAGGAGAGAAAGGGGGAGGAGGAAGAGAAGGAGGAGGGAGAGGGGAAGGGGAAGGAAAAGGAGGAGAAGAGGGGTTGACTGCCAGAGCAATGTCAGTGGGAAGGTATAGAAGGATGGAATCAAAGACGTAGAGAGAGGGACCAGTATTTGCACTTGACATTTTATTCTCAGAGATACAAAAGGACAGAACAGGTGAAGATACTAAAAACATTTTGTGGTATAGAGAAAGGAGTTGAGGGAGATAAGACCATCAGATGGCACATATTTTTGTAGTAAAGATGACGGTGTTTGTGAGGCATGAGGCTGGGGGTGGGAAATAAAGGACAGAGGAAAAGGTTTGAAATAGTCATGGTGGGGACTCAGAAAGAACATCAATGAGAGATGAATAAAAGGATTGTTGAGTGGCAGGAGGTAGGAAGTGGAATCAGCATGATTTCGTGATTTTCTCCAGTGACCCACAGTGTGGCTTAGGAGCAGGGGAGGTGAAATTGGATGGTGGGGTTGACTTTGAGTTGAGGGGATGGTGGAAAGTTTGTGAGGCAAAAGGGTCTTAGATGATGGTTAATGAATCACATTCTTTTCAATGTGAACTTAACAATTCTTCTTCCCACGGGAAAATTTACATGAACTGATGCACATTAAGATGTATAACCAGGAAAACAATGACTACAATGATTACAACAAAATGAATGGAAAGAAAAATAACAACCAAAGCAAACTAAAACAAAACCTAATGCTGCATAATAGTAGTGACATGGCTTGACCCTGTAGGAGAAGAGAAGATGCAATTCTGACCCTGAAATGGCAAACCACCGCAGTATCTTTGCCAAGAAAACCCCAAATGGGGTCACAAAGAGTCAGACATCTTGAAATTACTAAACAACAACAACTTACACAGGTAGGGAACTATGGATATGGAATACTGAATTTAGTGTCAAACTCAGTTTATGTGTTGGTTAGTTTTTCTAAACTGATGTGCCTAGACTATTGGTCCTCTAGTCAAGACATCCCAAGTTCAAATCCAGCCTTGGACTCTTATTAGCTATATGATCCTGAGCAAGTCACTTAACTGTTCTCAGTCTCAATTCCCTCATCTGTAAAATGGGGGTGAAAATAGCATTTACCTCACAGGGTGGTTGTGGGGATCAAATGAGATAATATTTGTAAGTTGCCTAGCATAGTGTATGGCATGTAGTAGGGGCTTAATAAATGCTTATTCTTTCCTTCCCCCTCTTTTTTCTTTATTCTTTATTAGAAGGAGTGCCTCATTCAGTAGGGAAGAAAGGAATATTTTCAGAAACAAAGGTGCTGTGAAAACAAAATGTATGAATTGTAAAAATGATTCCTTTTCCCCTTCCCTCCATAGCACCAAATCTCACATCTGCAATGATTCTGATCATCTGTATTATCTTTGTGCCTCCCACTCTGTGGGTGTGGATCAACCCGTGATTGGTGAGCTGACTCATATGTAATTTTAAAATAACCTGAAATCAAAATAAATTTAGAGTGGACAGTGGTTATATATATAATGGAAAAGTGGATTGTGCTACAAATCAACTTAGATACTAGATATTAGATTACAAGCTCTTTGAAGGCAGGGAATATGTAACTAAAAAAAAAATCCTCCTGACCATGGTACAATAGAAAGAGTGTTGGATTTGGAGTCAGAGGACCCAAATTTGAATCTTGGCTCTGACACTTACTGTGTGACCTTGGGTAGGTCATTTCAAATTTCTAGGCTTCAGTTTCCTCATTTGTAAAAGAGGGTATTGGGCTAGATGATACTTGAGTTCCCTTCAAATTCAGGATAATCTTACCCCAGGATTCAAACAATGTCTTGCACAGGGGAGGCATGGCACAGTGGATAGAGTGCTGGCCTAGAGTCAGGAAGACTCATCTTCTTGAGTTCAAATCTGGCCACAGACACTTATAAACTATATGACCTTCGGCAAGTCAATCTGCCCTGTTTGCCTCAATTTCCTCATCTGTAAAATAAGCTGGAGAAGGAAATGGCAAACCACTCTGTTATCTTTCCCAGAAAAGCCCCAAACAGACTCATGGAGAGTCAGACACAACTGGACAACAATAAATATTTGTTGAATTGAGTTAGAAGATTTTTTTTTTTGCAATATAAAATGGACAACATTTTGGCTTGTTTCTGAAATAGGGCATTTTAAAGCATATGCTTTGATATATATTACTTGTTAACTCTCTGACTCCCCCTTTAATATCCAATATTGTCAGATCATTGCCACTCAAACCCTCCCAAAGAGATAGCTTTACAAGAGACAAGTTCCATAGAAATTGGAGGAAGGGGACAGAATATATAGTATATACAGAGTAAGCTCCAAAAAGCTGACCAGTGATTTCATTATTATGAGCATGTATAATTTCTAGAGGATTGTTACTATCTATTAATTCCCAAAGGGTCAAGAGTTATGCTGCATGCTGACATATTGCTAAGTAGCTTTCAATAATTAATAGAAAGTACAAGTGTTAAATGAGATAACAGTCTGTGATATAAGTGGACAGAGTGAGCTTGCACATCTATTTGATTTTGTCTCCCTAGAATTTGTGTAGTTCACTTTTAAAAAATGACAGTTTCAACTTAGATAAGAAAGGAAAATGTTGGGGCACTCCCAACTTGTTTTCTTATCTCTTCATCCTCTTCTGATTTTCAAAGACACCTCCACTCTTGAATGGGTGTCACAGGATATGGGAAAAGATGTCCATGTAATTCGTAATTATCATCCCTCACATTAAGATGATTTTCTTTATCTTATATCTTTCATCACATACTATTCTTAAATAGGGATCACCCCACATTTTAGAAAAACAAAACCAACAGGGTGCAGGAAATTTTTGTTGTCCATTCATTCGATTAGAATTTATTTAGCACCTGTTTTGGGCAAAGCCCAGCATTGCTTCCTCCACATTGGAGGCCCTGTGGTGCAAGAGAAGGAACGGTGAATTTGGGATCACAGTGATGGAGTTCGGAAAGGGACTGGGCCAAGCTCATCTTTGCACCATATTTTACACAGAGTAGCAATTCAAGAAAGGCTTGTTGGTTTGTTGAATTCATTTAGAACTTTCTAAAAAAATCACAGCTAGTTGGCTAAGTAGCTAGGGAAGCTAGGTGACACAGTGGATAGAGCGCTGGGCCTGGACTCAGGAGGCTTACTTTCCTGAGTACAAATCTGGCCTCAGACACTTAGTAGCTATGTGTCCCTGGGCAAGTCACTTAACTCTGTTTATCTCATTTTCTTCATCATAAAATGAATTGGAGAAGGAAATGGCAAACTACTCCAGTATCTTTGTTAAGAAAATCCCAAATGGGGTTTAGAAGAGGGGGCACACAACTGAAAAATGACCCAACAACAACAAAAATCACAGCAAATGAATAGTGAAATTTTCGATCTTCTACTTATAAAAGAAGAAACAAGCAAATGAATAGGGATTTAGTGATTCTTTGGGGATAAGTGAATATCAACAATCAAATGATCTGTGATTTCCTCAGTGGGTAACTTTTTCTACCAATTTCACCCACATATAGTTTAGGAGACTTGTCTTGGTAGTGGGCCTAAGGCATGTAGAGATTTAGCACTGTCCATAGAGTAACTTTCAGAAGTGGGATGTGAACTCAGGCCTTCTTGATTCCAAGCTGAGGCCTTCGAGGTCATCTGTGCTTAAATAACAGCCCTGGGAATTTTAAAGGTAGGGCATCTTCCCTGCAACATATTGACATGTGGAATTCCTACTAAAGGTTTGAATATAAATGAGCTGTTGGAAATGTCCTGTGGACTTTGGCTGACTAAGAGTTAAGACTAGTGAACTCAATTTATGAGACATGCAAAAAAAAGAAAAAAAATTAAGGGCAAAGATTTATAATCATTCTAGTGATTTAAGAAGCAATATATAAATTGTGTTTCTCTCATCATAATTGCACGTTAGTTCACTAGTCTAAACCATTCTTAAGCCCTTAGTTCTTGTCCTACACATGATAAATAGATGAATTCAGGCACCCTTTGTCATACACAAAAGGAGTAAGCAGACGAATGTAAAAGCTAACAAAAGTAAAGATTAAGCAATATCCACTGTATAATTTCTGAAGAAATAAATCTATTCCATTAAGTTACAACCCTAAGAATCTTTTTCTTTTTAAAAATAATTTTTACATCGTAATCATTTCTGAATATTCCTCCCCCTCCCATTACATTGTCTCTATTTCCAGAAATTTCCCTTGTAACAAAGAAAAACAGTTCAGAAAACCAAAATATCTATTACACCACTGTCCTCCCCACTCCCAACCCCATTTGACAATGTATATAATATCTGTGGCCAAGTAGACCTTTTGCCTCTTGGCTTTTTATTGGGGACCTGGGAGGCATAGTGGCCAGAGTGCTGGATGCAAAGTCAGATGAGCCTGAATTCAAATCCTGCCTCATATAATTTGCTAGTTGTTTGAGTCTAGTTGAGTCATTCAGTGCGTCTAACTTTCCTCATTTATAAAAAGTGGTCAATAATAGTACATACCTCACATGGCTGTTATGAAGGTCAAATGCATTGACATATATGAAGTGCTTTGCAAACTTTAAAATGCTAGTTATTATTATTAATACGAAGCTGATGTTCTCTAGGACCTTTGCTCATTTTTCAATTACTCAATTGGGTTTCCTTTTAATTTAGTGTTTTTTTTTCTTTTTCTTTTTTTTTCATTCTGTCCCTAAATTATGGTGTACTTCTGGTTATGCACGTTTGATTCTGTATCAGTTCATACAAATCTTCCCACGTTTCTCTGAATCTTTGATTCTCTCCAGTTTCTTTGTCTGTAAAATGGAGATAATAGCACTGACTTCAGAGTTGTCCTGAAGATCAAATGAACTACTATAAGTAAAGAACTTTGCAAATCTTAAAGTACCATATAAATGTTAGCTGTGATTGTTGTTATTCATTGATGAATGCCTTTTGCAAGTCACACTTAAGCAATTCATCAACAAAGTGGGAGAGTAAAGGCTCTCTAGAGGATGGTGGTAGCAGTGTCTTCTCAACTCTGCCCCATGTAGGATAACATCCAAGAGCGAAGGCATACAAAATTAGGCTGATCACTGCTTCACTCAAGCAGAAGAAAGAAAAGCAGGAAAATGCCATTCTTGAAATTCACTTTTCTAACATCTCACTGGCCTGACACCTTCTTCAATCACTTGTATAATGTGTAGAAAGAAGGAAAACTTTTTGGGAAGTCAGTGACACAGAAAGACAGAACCCCCAAATTATGGAACACAAAATGGATCATTTTTCCTTGAACATAAAACCTACCTCTAACTCTGGAAAAACAAACTCAAAACACCTCTTCTGATTAATTTTATTTTAGCAACAAAAATGGACATCTTTCTGGGTTAACAAATAAAGATTTCCTTGTTTCTGCTGAGAAGATCAAGTTGGGAAGCTTGGTATCATCCTTAGCTCTTTTTTCACTCTCACCTCCTGTATCCAATGAGTTCTCGTTATTTTGTCAGTCCGACCTATACAACGTATCTCACGTCTACCCCTCTTCTCTGCTTCGAAGTTTCTGCCCGAGTTAAATCCTTCATTGTCTCTCATCTTCACTATTATAATAACCTTCTAATTGGTCTCTCTGTTTCCAATCACTGCCCATACCTCATTTCTGGAACACTGTTACTTCTTACCTAAATCCCCTGAAATATGGAGTTTCCTTCTCAGTGTAAATCAATCAAATCACCCCCTTTCACTTAAAGAAAGTGTCAAGATGCTAAACCCTGATACCTTAGCCAGGTAAGAATACTTCTTAGTTGAATCAATCAATCAATCACGGGCTTCTCCTAAATGTAGGAAACATCCTTGATCAATTTAGATGTCCTTGAAAGACATTAGATGGATTGGAGTGATGTTGCACAGAAGTGTGTTTTCAGATTGGTTGAGAAAAGTTGGTCGCACCCTGTGAATCACCTGTAAAGTACTAGATAAGTTCAGAACCTAAAGTTCAAGTGATTGATGAACCAGAGAGATCAGCTCTGAGAAGGAATAATTTTTGAAAGATGTTCTCTTTTGAGGGGCAGCTAGGTGGTGCAGTGGATAGAGCAATGGGCCTGGAGTTAGGAAGACCTGAGTTCAAATCTGGCCTCAGACACTTAGTACCTGAGTGACCCTGGGCAAGTCACTTAACCCTGTTTACCTCAGTTTCATTATCTGTAAAACGAACTGGAGAAGGAAATGGCAAGCCACTCCATTATTTTTGCCAAGAAAATCCAAAATAAGGTCATGAAGAGTCAGGCATGACTGAAATGGCTGAACAATAACACCACTAACAAAAATAACAACGCCCCTCCCAACCTCTTGATGATAACAGCACCTTGTTAAATTTATAGGATTAAAGGATGTTGACTTTTCATTGGCATTCTAACAGCATCTGCAGGACAGCAGCAGCTGATAGCAGTGCCTGAAATAGGAGTCAAGAATAAACTTGATGTAATGAGTAAAGTCAGATTCAAGGCTCTGTAAGGAGGCCAGCAGAAAAAACTATACTTCACCTGCCATACCTAAGGGGAATGTATTGAAGGTTCAGAGCTATGAGTTACCCCCTTCCTACATGTGCTCTCAAAGCTTCAGTGAGAAAAATGATGCCCAAGGTCACAAATAGTTAGCAACAGTCAGAAGGAGGATTTGAGCTTAAGTCACCCTGATTCCAAGTCTAGCATTCTATTTAGTATTCTGTGTTGTCGTTCAATCTTTGTGATCCCATGTGATCCCATAGCACACCATGGGGTTTTCTTGGCAAAGATGCTGGAGTGGTTTGCCATTTCCTTCTCCAGTTCATTTTACAAACAAGGAGCTGAGGTAAACAGGGTTAAGTGACTTGCCCAGAGTCACACAGCTAGTAAATGTTTGAGGTCACATTTGAACTCAGCTCTTCCTGACTCCAAGTCCAGTGTTTTAGCCACTGAGCTCTCTAGCTATTCTATACTCTAGTTATATATCTAGCTATTCTATACTGAACTCCGAATCCTGGGGCCATTCACTATTCTCTATAGTCCTCAAGAAAAAGATCTGAAGAAAAAAAGGAAAGAAAAAAAGAAATCCTGTAGCCTGCACATACCAAGGCTTTGTTGTACCACGAAAAGAAGGGATTCCTCTTGCCACATTCCTGAGCACCAAAACAGAGGACTTTTACAGGAGAAATACTTTGGGAACACACCAATATTGAAGGATTCTTGACTCCTACTCCCTAACACTTTGGAGTATGGACCCCAGCCATATCCATGTGGAGTTTCACATTAGGCAGGACTTAACTCGGAATTTAGCAGGATGATGATAACATCGAGAGCTTTTCTTTTCATTTAGATTTGGCGCCTTTGGATGGGTATCCAGAACAAGGTCTACAACCTGTTCATGTCCTTAAAATGTTTTCTGAACATTTGCAGCCTGGTAAGCTTTTGCTCTGTCCCAGATTAGATTCAATTTGCCTCAGTTTGATTCCATTCAATTCAATGTAATGAACATATATTGAGAGCCTGCAATGTGAAAAGCATTGCTTTAGGCTAAGAAATAAGCAAGGGCCCTTTTCTTGGAGTTTACCATCTAGTAGGGGAGCTGAGACACGGACACAGGGAACAGGGAGGGAAAGTTCACTGGATTTCCAATCAGAAGGCCTGAATTACAATCCAGCTTTTCTTACTAACCTTTGTGATCTTGGTCAAATTTCCTTTAACTTTCCAGACTCGGCTCAAATTCTACCATCTGCAGGAAGCCTCTATGCATTCTCCCCCCACCCCTCTTCCCATCAGGGCAAATGCCTTGACCTTAGAGACTACCTCCAGTTGCTCCGGTATATATTCTGCATGTACATGGTGGATTACATGTTGGCTCCCTCCTTAGATTATAATCTCCTTGAGGGCAAGGACTGTTTTTGGCTTTCTTTGTGTTTCTAGCGTCTGACACAATTTTCTGGCACGGAATCAGCACTTATTCACTGCTTATTGACTTGACAATTTCTATGGGCCTCAGTTTCTTCATTAGTTAAACTAGTGAGCTGAAGATTCCCCTTCTAGCTGTATATTTATGATACTGCAGCCAATTGGTATACAAAGGAGAATGAACTCATTATACCAAGCACATCTGAGAGGTATGTATGAACACAGTTTCTACGAATTTGGAGGAGGGAGAGATCAGAGGAGAACGGTGAGGTTCATGGAAAAGAAAACATCTACTCTACGCTTTAAATCATCTATAGGATTTTAACAGGAAGAGATGGGAGAGCCAGCAGGGCAAACCAGGAGTGTTAGGAACAAGAGGCAAGATGGCAAGATTGCCTGTTTGGCAAGTGGTGAGTAATTACTAATAAAAACTGACTTTTATATTGTGTTTCCCATATATTATCTCCTTCAAGCTTCATAATGACCATATGGGGCAGGTACTTCAGGGATAATTGCCCCTCTTTTACTGAGAAACTGAGGTTCAAGGGGGTTTGCTAGTGCATGGTAATTGATTTGTGAGTGTCAAGGGCAGGAATAAAACCTACGGCTCAGAATCATAGCTCCAGACCTGCAAGGAGTCTCAGAACACATCTAGTCCAGCTCTGTTTCTTTTTCTTTTTTTTTTTTTTAACTGATGAGTAAACTGAAAAATAGGCAGAGAAAGTGACTTGCCTAAGGTTATGCAGGTAGTAAAGCTGTAGCTGATTCATCCTTTGTTCTCGAAGAGGACCAATGACATCAGGAAAGTAATGCCTTGACTTGCCAGTGAATTGGATTTAAGTGAGGCAAGGCTGTGCGAAATCATCAGTCCCGCTCTCTTCTCCAGAATCATCTGAGTCCAGTGGCAAGCCATAGGTCAGCATGACTGGTGATGGCCCTGAATGCAGTGGAAGACCATGGGCCTTTTTAAGCTAAGGTCTTTCCCATGCGTCCCAGTTTGTCTGAGGCAATGCCCATTCAGTGATTAAAGGGTAGGTAAGAATTGAGGCAAAAGATGGCTTAGTTTGCCTTTACAAAACGCTCAGTCTGGGAGGGGAAGATCCTCAGAGTTTCTGGTAGTAAAGTAGACAACTGGCAACAAGGATTTATTAAGTACTTGCTATGTGCCAAGCATTCTGTTAAGTGCAAAGTATATAAATACAAACATAAAGAAAGACTGACCCTGCCTTCAAGGAGCTTACATTCTAATATGGGAAAGCACTATAGAAAAATCGATCTGAAAATATGTGGAGAGTTAGAGGTGGAATTTGAACCCATATCCACCACCTCTGGAAAACTCTTCTATAATAGATCTGACAAGTATGCTCAGACTTCACTTAAATGCTTCACTTTTTAGGGAAGCTGCTGTCTCAGAAGGTAGCCCACTCTTCCTTGTTATAACTCTAATTATCAGAATTTTTTCTTTTATGACATCAAACCTGAATTTGGCACTTTGTAAATTCCCCCAATTGCTCCTGGTTCTGCTCTGCAAGTAATACAGGTATAGTATTTCTTTCGCAACAGTCCTTCCAATACTTAATGACAGATATCATACTCTCATAGTTCTTTTCTCCACGCAAAGCATCCCCACTTTTTTGAGTGATCCTCCTATGTCATGATCCCAAGGACTTTCCTGTCTTTGTTGCTCTCCTCTTATCTCCTTGACAGTTTATCAACATCTATCCTAAAATGTGGCACCCAGAGTTGATTTGGGCCAGATTGTAGATGACTTTGAATCTCAGGATAGGAAGTTTGTACTTAATATTGTAGACAGTGGGGAGCCATTGAGGGTTCTGAATGATGTGATCAGAAGTGCACTTTAAGAAGATGAATATGTCAGTGGATTGAAGTTGGTAGAAACTGAAGGTGGGAAGACTAGTTAAGAAGCTATTGCAATAGTTCATGTGGGAGGTAATTAGGGAATGAAATAGGGTGATGATGGTAGGAATGAAAGTAGGGAGGAGGTATAAAAGCGATTTCAGAGGCTTAGTCTAAAGGATTTGGATTGTGTGGGTGTGGAGGGAGAGGGAAGATTTGTAAAATGACTGGAGCTTGGGTGGTTGGTAAAATGGTGGTGCCACCGACAGAAATAGGGAAGCCAGCAGGGAAGATGATCTGACTGAGTATTGACATATTTATTGGATTTCTATACCATATGGCAATATATAATTCAAATGCTGAGTTAAAATGCTGAGACAAAATATTTGTTTTGGGTGACTTCCCACCTTCCTTCTTAGCACCCAGTCCTGGTGTTCTTATAGTGACCTTCCCTATTTGGGCTAATTCTGGTTGGGTAATTCCCTATGCTCAAAACCTTTCTATTCATCTTCTTCCTGCCCTCTCCCTTGCCCTCATCTCTATCAAAATCTATTGTCAATAAGCTACCATTTTGTAAAGGATGTGACTAACTCACCTTAACATGTTAATGAATAGGGCAATGTGTCAGCCTTCACAAAAGTGTTTATGTTTTAACAGAGAGTAACACCTCCCTCTAAAGTCATGAATCACTAATGATAGAATTTCAGTTTTTAATACCATATTAGAGAGAAAGAAATTTGGGGAAAGGACCACCCCTCAAATCATAAACACTGGGCACCTACTTTGTTTGCCTAGATGTAAGACTGACCCAAAAAGCAAATGAAATAATAAATGAAATTTATAAAACACTTCACATTTCTTTTTAGCTAGGCAATGGGGTTAAGTGACTTGCCCAGGGTCACACAGCTAGTAAATGTTATGTGTCTGAGCTCAAATTTGAACTCAGGTCCTTCTGAATCCAGGGCCAGTGCTCTATCTACTGCACCACCTAGCTGCCCCTACATTTTTTTTTTTTTTTGTGAAAGCTATTTCATAGTTTATTTCATTTGAACCTAACAATAACCCCAAGAAAGAGGTATTACAGGCATTACTAACAACCCCATTTTTTTCCCCAGAAAACTGAGGCTCAGAAAGTTTAAGTGACTTGCTAAGTATTGCAACATTAATGTCAATGATGGGAATTGAATCCAGTTCTTTCTGAACACAAGGCTGTTCTATCTATTACATTGCTCTGCATTCTTAGAAAGGGAGTGAAAGGGAGTCTTACATAAGAGTGAAAAAAGAGGTTGAAAGATATTTCAGCAAATTTCTAAGAAAGATGTAGGATTGTTTTGGAGAGGGCATTTCAACACCATTTCTATCTCTGTGTATTTCTAGAGACTGTTCATCATGGAAATACAACAGGTAGCACTTTTATATATGGTAACAAATTTGTTGTCTATAATAACCTTGGTAATATTATTATTATTCCCGTTTTATAGATGAAGAAACTGCAGTTTAGAAAGGTTAAATGACACATTCAGGGTTAAATAGCTAAGTAAGTGCCTGAGGCTGGATTCGAATTCATGTCTTCTCTGAGCCACCTAATGGCCTCCAGCTATGTCATTAAAATCCATGAATCCCTGGTTCTTTATATTCCTTCATCTGTGGCCAGTAGATCAGTACTAAAAGCCATTGTCTCATGGACTGGGGATAAAAAGAGTTCATCAATGAATAGAACATTAGATTGGGTTATTAGAATATTAGATTAGGTTAGTCCAAGAGTCTTCAAGATCACTTTACCCAAATGCCTCATTTTACAAATGAGTAAATTGAGACACAAGGCAGTAAACTGCCTAATTTATGATTATGTGCCTGGTAAAAAAAGCAAGACCAAGATTCAATCCAGTCCTTTAATTCCATACGGAGAAGTCATTTTTTTGAATCTCATTTCCATTTCCTGTAACCTGATCTGTGGGGCAATAAGAATCACTTAGTATTGACCCATAGACAGAGGGCCCCAAAGAAACAAGGCAAATTAAAATTGAAATATTTCAGACCATTTATAGCTAAGAATTTAATAGAAACTGGAAACATGCCCTTTCTCTTCGTCTCTTTAACTCATAGGAAGCAGGGCTCTACTTTGTGAGAATTTAATCACTGTTGGAAGATGCATAATCAACTAATGAGTCAGCTTTTCTTTATGAAGAGCCCAGTGGGTATGTAGCCGTGAATTTCAGAGCTGGAAGATCATCTACTTCAACCCATTCCTAACCAGGGATCCTCTCTAGAACACATCAGATAAGACACCATACAGTCCCTGTTTGATGGCATGGTACAGTGGGAGGAACTCTGGCTCATGAGTCAAAAGACTGGGTTCAAATCTCCCGTCATTTATCTGCAGAGAGGGAGAGCAGGGAGTGAGGAAAGAGAAGAAAGACAGAAAGACACATACACTGAGAGACACACAAATATTGAATAGATTGCCTGACAGAGCCATGAAGACTTGGTTACAAAGTCCCCCTCTGATGCTTACTACCTAGGTGACCTTAGGCAAGAAGTTTAACCTTCTTGGGCCTTAGTTTTCTCATCTGCAAAATGGGGCTATTGGTCTAGATGACCTCTAAGGTCACTGCTTTAGTTCTACAATTGTATGATCCTAAATCATAGATCAATTAATCAGTCAACAAATATTTACTAAATGATGACTACATGACAAGCACATGTGATGAGGATCCAAAGAAAAAAGAAAAAGAAGAAAAAGAAAAAGCAGTCCCTACCCTCAAGAAACTTATATTCTAATAGGGGAGATGGCATGTACATATGTAGGTATATACAAGCTCATTCATTATTTGTTCTTCATTTTTAAAGAGGACCAGTGACATCATGGGGTGATGTCTTAACTTGTGTGTGAATTGGATTTAAGTAGGGCAGAATTACACAGTCATCAACCTCACTCTCTCTTCCAGAGTCATTGAAGTCTAGGGGCAAAACAAAAGTCAAGATGACTGTCAATGGCCTGGGATGCAGTAGGTGACCTTGGTGCATAACCAAACTCGTGCTCCACAGCACCCACTTCAGCTGCCTTCATGGTAATTGTAACCAATTGTTCTCATCCACCCATTACACTAGGAGAAGTCTTCACATGCTTGGAGTAGACACTACCCTAACTTACCAACAGATTTGAACTGAGTCTTAAAGGAAACCAGGGCTTCTAAGGGGCAAGGTGAGGAAAGAGAGCATTCCAGGTAAAGGGAAAGAAAAGGGAGTAAGCATTTTCTATACACCTGCTGTGTGCCAGGCACTGTGGCTAAAATAATCAAGGAGCTTACATTTGAATGGAGGTTGCAACAAACGTACACATATTCATATATATTATATACATATATAAAGTGATTGGATGAGAAAGGCGAAAACTCATTTCTATTCTGGGAAAAGAAAAAAAAGGAGCACCAAGAATCCAAACACGTTCTGCATAGTCTTTAACTGTAAATCGGCTCATGGCTTTCTGCATTCAGTGGACAGACTACCACATCAACATTTTAAGAGCTGAAAGGCATCCTGAGAGCTGTGTCGCGTAGTGGGTAACATGTTGGAAGTAGGGTGAAGAAGACCTTGGTGCAGATGCTGCCCTCTGACACCAAATATGTCACTGTGAGCAAGTCACAGCTCTGAGCCTCAGTATCCTCAGCTGCAAAAGGGGCAGATACTTGTGGTACTCTACAGAAAAGCTGTGACATTCTAGTAAGAGTGTCAATGTATACCTCTGTGCAAAATTAAAAAAAAAACTATATAAAAATCAGCTATTATCAGTCCAACTCCCTCCTCTTTTTAGAGACCGTCTTTTAAGGTTGTTTTGTCAGCTTCACTTGAGCTTATTCTAAAATCCTACAAAATTCAAGGGAGAATGCTTTTGTTATATAGAATATTTTTATTTATATGTTTTCAGAGCTATAGAAACCCCTACTTAGTGGGACAGGAAACCAAACACGTCCAGACTGGAATCCATTATTTTTCTCACTATCCCCCTCCTCCTTCCACCCCCCAGCCAAAAATAATTTCTTTTTCTACTTCTTGTCAAACACATATATAATCTAACAGTAATCCTCAACTATTCGTTTATCCCCACCATATGCAACCGGCTCCTAAGTCCTAACCATTCTTTTCCCTCAACATCTCTTCTATTTATCCCTTCTTTCTACCTACGTGGTCAGCACCCTAGTTTGGGCCCTAATGCCTGCTCATGGAGGCTATTGCCACAACCTCTCCATTTGGTCTCTCAGCCTCTAGGCTTGCTCCTTTCCAGTATACCCTCCACACAGCTTAACCAAATTTCTATTTTTAAAGCACAAGAATGACCGTGTCTTTTTCCTGCTCAAGGATTCTGGGATAAAATGCAAAATCATGTTTGGGATGTAAAAACCTTCACAATCTGATGGCTTTGCTCCAGATTAGCTTTCCAGGCTTATTACACATTCCTCCCTTGCTCACATTCTATGTTCTAGTTAAACTAACTGACTTGAAATTCCTTGTAGATAACAATATGCTTCTTCCATTGCAATGCATAAGCTATCCTACATTTCTGGAATGTTCTTCCTACTCACCTCTGACTTGAAATTCTTTTTTTTCTTTTTAATTTAAATTTTAAACTTAATTTTTATCTAAATTACATGTAAATAAAAATTTAACATTTTTTAAAATTTTGAGTTCCATATTTTCTCTCTCCCTTTCCTTCCTCCCCATCCTTGAGAAGGCAAGCAACTTGATATAGATTATATATGTGCAATCATGCAAAATTTTTCCATATTAGCTATATTACAAAAGAAAACACTGACCCCAAAAAAACAAGAATAATAAATAAAGTTTAAAAAGTATGTTTAAATCTGCATTCAGACTCTCTCAGTTCTTTCTCTGGAGGTAGATAACATTTTTCATCATAAGTCCTTTGGAATTGTCTAGTATCATTGTATTGCTGAGAATAACTAAGTGGATCATTACACGATATTGCTGTTTCTGTATACAATGAACTCCTGGTTTTACTCACTTTACTTTGTATCAGTTCATATAAGTCTTCCCAAGTTTTTTCTGAAATCCTCCTGCTTATCATTTCTTATAGCACAATAGTATTCCATCACAATCATACACAACTTATTTAATCGTTTACCAATTGATGCCCCCCCACCTCAACTTCCAATTCTTTGTCACCACAAAAAGAGTTGATATAAATATTTTTGTGCATATAGGTCCTTTTCTTTTTCCTTTCATCTCTTTGGGGGTGGTGTGATTTGGAATTCTTAAAGCCATTCAAGATATAGCTCAAGTCCTCAAGCACCACCTCCTACATAAGACCTCTCTTTATTATCCATATTTTAACACTGTGTCCCCACCATTTACTTTGTGTTTACTTTGTATGAACTTTGATTTACTTCTCTGTATTTGTGTTGTTTCTGTTCAGTAGATTGTAAACTTCTTGAGGGTGGAGACTATTTTGTTGTTGTCTCTGTATCTCCAGTACCCAGCACAGAATGTGGCTCTTAGCCTGTACTTAATAAATGCAGAGCTGAATTGATTAGTTTTTTCAGGGGGAGTGGGAGAAGACTAGCGGAAGTGCATCAGTCATCCACTGCCTAATAGACACAGAAGCTTTGACCTGCTCTGTTTCTGACCTGAGTGGATTTAGCCCTGCAGCGTGATGTTCCCTTGCTGCTGGTTGGAGAGGGGAGGGCAATCATCATATTGATGCCAGACACTGCAGGGATCAGATTGACTTTAGCCCCTGTTTCATCCTGAAAGTCCCAAATTCAATGGATCTACCAGCCTCAGTCTCCCCAGTGGCAGGGACTGATTATAAGAGTGTGTGCCAACAAACCAGTAAATTGATTCTTCCTTCTAAGGTTCTTGGCTTCTCAGTCATGTCACATAGTGACTGAGTGCTGGAGGAGTGAATACTTCTCTATATTCCTACCAGAGCAACAACTATAAAAGTAAAGGGAAGAGAGGAGCACCTTTAAAACAGTAACAGCGACAAAAGCCTGGATGGATGCTCATGAACCGAGAAGCTAATATTTTATTTCATTTTTTGCTATCCCCCAACCCCACTCCCCTTACATTGTCAGTCTGAATGGTGATGAAGAGACAGACATGTGGCTGACCAGATATTTGCTCTGACTAACACTGGCAGAATGTGAAGAAATGCCAAGTTTCAGCTAGAGGCTGGAAAAAGATTGTTGGAGGGTAGAGGAAGACTAGGTGTAGATTGTCATTGCACACCTAGTTTTTTTTCCCATGAAATTGCAAAAGATACATTATTAATATTTAAAGCAATGCAGTCCCAGAATGAGCTATTTTTGCTTTGCCTCTTTTCATTGCCTTGCTTTCTTCATTCTGTTTATCTCGAAAAAGAATAGACATCGTGCCCAGTGCCAAGCACATACACGTATCCTAATACATACGTGTCATTACAGGAGGTGATAAACATGTTGTCTAATTTAGAATAAGCTGAAGAATTTGAGATCTGGGGTCTTGAACCCAAGCTTCATGCTTTGGTGTTTGAGTACATTTACTCTTGGCAAATTAATTCTTCAGAAAAAGGCATGAAAGGCTTATAAAAGATCTCAGAAAGCTTTATGGACATCAAATCTCAATTACAAGGCCACATTTTGATGCTGTGACTCTAGGCGAATCAGAAACATATGTATTAAGTTTCCTTATAATATCTAAGAGTTGGGAAGGAAAGGTTGGGCACACAAAATGTGTCGGGAGTGTTCTGAAAGCTTCAGCCTCGAGATATCGTTTGCATTTTGGACCAGCCTTCTCTGATTTTGAAGGACTGAATCCATACTGTAATCCCAGAAGCAAACACTCTGCATGGCACAGAGAAGAGGAGGAATGAGCCCTTCCTTGATACTGTAGGGTGGGGACTCAGGAGGTGGGCAGAGAGCAGGAAGGGCACATTCTGAAGCACTCTCACTTTTGTCACAGTGCTGGAATCAGACCCGGGGAAGTGTATTAAGGATTTGCCGAGAGATAAAAGCAGGGTTTTGCTTTTCTATTTTTGGACCAAGCCTTTATTTGTGTTCATTGTTGTGCCTGTTTTCTCATGCCAGCTGTGGGACACAGACAGGATGCTGCATTTCCCAGGAGGCCTGAGGTGCTTCGGTTTGGGCAATAGAATTTCATCTTTAGATCATTAAGGGGCTAGGTCTCTCCATAGGAATGTGGAAAATATCCCTGAGAGAACATTCCGAAACATTAAAATAAGAGGGGAAAAGCCATGACAAGCAAATGACAATACCTTAGCTGCTGTATGGTATACCATCAGGACTGGTCTATGATGTCAGCATCTAGAGGAGAAAGGAATCTTCAAGATTATGTATTTGTATGCTTAATCTTTATCTGCATATGTCCTGAAGGACCACTTTGGCAGCAGTCTGTAAGCCTGTGGACCCTTCTCAGAATCATGTTTTTAGATGCATAAAATAAAATACATGATTACAAAGAAGTAAATTATATTGAAATATTGCTATCAAAACAGCAAAAGTTCATAGACCCCAGGTGAAGAACTTCTAAGTAGAATCCATCTTGCTTTAAAGAGGAGGAAACTGAGGCTCAGAAAGTAATGACACAGAAAGCAAGGAACAGAGCTGGGATTCAGACTAAAGATTTCTGAATCATATCATGTTATATGATATATCTTGTCACATTGTAGATCATATCATAGATTATATATATCTTTCTCTGTATATCATATCTCTCATATATATGATGGATTATACCTCTCCTCTCCCCTCCCCTCCCCTCTCTCCCCTCCTCTCCCTTCCTATTCCTTCTCCTCCTTTTCTTTCCCCTCCCCTCAATTTCCACAGTCTAGAGTTATCCGCCCCCTCAAAAAAACAACAATAACCCAGCTTGAAGAAATGGACTAATGCCTGCCAGTATCTCACAACCTAAGGGACAAGATGTATGGATACAGTAAGTTCAACTATAAGGAAAATGAAGATAAAATAACCATTAAATACAACCCTCTTAATAACAATGATTGTATAATAGTGACTCCAAGATAATTTTGCTCCACTTCACTTTAATGTGAGTCTGGTTGAACATCATTTGTCTCTCCCTGCTTCAAGGAGTCAGGGAAGTAAGCAAAGTCCTGTTCTTGACCCTCCAGTGAAATCCTTGAATTTTGCCCACTCTGCTAAGGTGAAAATACCTTTAGCTACTGTTGTGTTCCCTTGTTAGCTGTCTCTCATTTGACATCCGTGATTCCCTCTGGACGTTGTGACAGTAGGTCACATACCCCATCATGGAAACTCTCCCTTACACAAACCCTTGCCCATGTATGTTTATGATTTCTTTATTTGATCTCTTTTTTTTTTCTCTCTCTCTTCAACAATGTGTTCTTTTTACCTATTCCTAATTTCTAGGTAACGCCTGCTCATTGCAGAATCAAGCATCTGGACAAATGGCCAGCAGCAGCATCCATCACATATGGCAACTTTATTCAATTTACTTTTGTAACCAGCGTCTGGAGAATGTGCAGAGATGGTGCAACGTCCACCTGTAGAGAATCTGGGGCGTTTGCTTCGGAGAGTGTTATGATGATATGGAATAGGTGTGCCTAGAAGAGACAGTGTAGACATCTGTAATTGGTTCTGATTGGCTAGACACATAGTGAATAGGAGGCTCTTTGATTGGTTGAGGAGGCATTCCAAAGACCATGCCCGTATCTATCATCTCTCTCTCTTGCCTCAGTCTTGCTGCTCTGTTTTTTGTTGGATAGTGTCCAGTGAGAAACAATGCTGTAAGGGGGAGAGCCCGTGAGGTCTTCTTCCCTCTGAGGTCATGTGGTCTTGAGAAATGGGACTTGATTCTTGGCCTCTTTATTTGTCCTTTTCTACTCCAGGGGAAGGGAGTGGAACCTCCTTGATCTTGGGAGTTTCAAAAGGGGGAAAGACTTATATGAACTGATGCAGAGTAAAATAAGCAGAACCCAGAGAACACTGTACACAGTAACAGCCATATTGTGCGATGACTGACTTTGATAGAGTTAGCTCTTCTCAGCATTGCAAGTACCTAAGACAACTCCAAAAGACTCACGACGGAAAACGTGATCCTCATCCATAGAAAGAACTTGGGCATCTGAATTCAAATGGAAGTGTACTATTTGCTCTCTTTTTCTTTTATTGGTTCCTCCCATTAGTTCTAATTCTTCTTTATATCATGACTAATGTGAAAATATGTTTAATATGCATGTTTAAGTGGAAGCTATATTAGATTACACACTGTCTTGGGAAGAGGGGAGGAGAGAAAGGGGGACAATTTAAAACTTAAAACCTTATGGAAGTGAGTGTTGAAAACCAAAAATTAATAAAGAAATAATTTTTAAAAAAGGTTCAGAAGGCAGCTAACATTTCAGAGATTGAAGGGAGCTGTGGTGTCTTGGCATTATAGACTTAGTTTTGCAGCTAGTGCAATATCAGAACAGGAGGAGCAGGGATTTATCTCCATAGAGCAAACCCAGCTGCTGGGGGCTCAAGTTGATGATAGCAGAGGAGGGACTGTCTATACCCGCTAGGTCACCTTCTGGAGCCCTGAGAGGCTGATGTAGTTAGCCTGATTTGGGGGAGAGGGGGCCACATCATATGCTACATTTTAAAACTCTCTTTGTGACTGAGGAATGGGGAGAAATGTCCAAATATCTGCAGAGAAAATCATGGTGAAATTGCCTGGCTTTGTCCTTAACAAACTAGAAACCTGTTAAGAGATGACAACAGCAACAACAACAATAATGATGATGAAAAGAAAAAACAACCTTTAAAAATGGCTTAGAACCTGCCCCTCCTTTTCTTCCTAAAATTAGCAAGCAACAGAGAGGATTATTTTTCTTCTGAAAGCCTCCTTTAGAAAACTCTTAAGATAACAAAGATGATACTCAGTGCTTGACTAAGTATTATGTACTACTGTTTGTGTGAAACAGAGATAGTCTTATTTGTATAATCCCGAAACATGTTTCTGTCTTTAGGATCCATGTCCTTTCTGTCCTGTCTTTCAGGTACCTAGCCTACAAGGAATTTACTATTACCCAGCAATGGAGAGTAGGTTAAAAAAAAAAAATCAACACAAGAAAGCAACGATTCTGATTAAGTAAATTCCATTGAACTCTTTCTAGTAAGCATTATTCAGGTCAGGAATGCTAATTTGTCCTGCAGGGGGCTGTGGGTAATTACCCAGAAAAACTATCAGCTTTATTGAGTTGCTACAAAATAGTATTACTGAATGGTGCACTGCAAAGGAAGACAACCTTGATATGTACTCACAGAAGACGGTGGATTTTTCCCCTTCCCATGTCATCCTTTTCGCTCCCCCACTCCCCGTACAGTTTTACAGACCATACAGAAATGCTAATAAATGGCACTTTGCTTAGCAAAAGAAAGCAGTGCCAGTGTGGCTTCCGCCTTAATAGTCAAATAAAATTAGCAGCACGCAAAACGTTGAAGGATGCAAAAACCGTCGGAGGAGTGCTAGCCTGCTCCGGTCCTCATGGCAGTTTTCGGCTCTGCGCATATTTAAAGTTGCGTTGAATCAGAACCGTCTTAAAAAAAATGAAGCGAACGTGGCACCTTGGCCGAGTTCCAGCTACCTCAAAGAAATGCTGACGGCCCTAAAATCGAGATAATTTAGTCCCATATGGGAATCCATACCACAATTATATTGTCCCTGTTCCGACACAGCCCTGATTTTGCACTTCTTTCTGTGTGCCTCCTTATAATTTTAATTCCCTTCACCAATAAAGCAATTTACATTCACGTAGTCTTCCTGGCGAGGGCAGAACGAGGGAGAAATCTGCAACATGACCTTGGTCTCTTTCCAGTTGATTACAGAGAAACAAACTCTCTGACTAAACTGTTCTCTCTGGTTCTTTCTCTCCCTCTCTCTCTCTCTCTCTCTCTCTCTCTCCCCCTCCCTCCCTTTTAATTGTCATGGAACATCACACAACAAAACATGCTACAAAACTCACAATGGATAACTATCTGGAGGGTGACAATTCTGTTTCATTTAGAAACATGGACTTGATTCGTATTTCCTCATTTGTCCGTTTAATGCACAGAGATCACACGATCATGGATTCACATCTAGAAGGAACGTCATCTAGCCTATCCCCCCTCATTTAACAAATGAGGAAACTGAAACCCAGAGAAATTAAACTGCTTGCCTAAAGTCACATAGGCAATAGGATTTTAGAACGAATTATAGACATTTCTCAGCCTACCAACTATGGATATACCGCATAACTCTACTGGGCTTTCTTCTCTGTCTTCTCTTTCTTTCTCTCCTCCCTCTCCTCATTTTCTCCTACAGTTTTAATTATCATCTCTATGCAGATTTACATATTTAGCCCCAGTGTGTCCTTCATCACTGAGAGCATACTAGATTTTCAAATTGAATGTCCCATAGATATTTCAAATTTGACATATCCCAAACAGAACTTACTATCTTTCCCTCCAAACCCATCCCCCTGCTGAACCTCCTTATTTCTTTTGAGGGTACCATCATCCTTCTAGTCATCCAAGTTTGCAACTTTGGTGTTATCCTTGATATCATTCTCTGTTTTTTCACACATCCTTTCAGTCACCAAATTGTGTCCTTTCTACCTTCACGATATCTCTTGCATCAAAGTCCTCTTTGGTCACACATCCATGCCCGCTTCATTTCAGTCCCTCATCCCTTTACTCCTAGACTATTGCTATAGCCACCTAATTGGTCACCCTACCTCAAGTCTCTCCCCATGCCAGTCCATCTCCCACACAACTGCTATGGTGATTTTCCTTAAGTGCAGATCTGGCCATGTCATTCCACTCCTCAATCAATTCTGGTGACTTCTTATCATCAGGGTCAAACATAAACTGCTCTGTTCGACTTTAAAGTCCTTCACAAGCTGGCCCAGACCTATGTATCACTCTCTTTCCTGACTCTGGCATTGTTGCTGTTCTTCACACATGACATTCCATCTCCCCTCTTTAGCTGTTTGCACTCATCTAGTCCCATGCCTGGAATTCTTTCCCTCTTCACCTCAGTCTCAGAGAATGCCTCACTTCCTTCAAGAGTCAACCCAAGCACCGTCTTCTGTATGAAGCTTTTCCTGATCCTTCTCCAATTGAAAGTCCCCTTCCTCTCCCCCATTTGGTATTTAACTACCTTAGTTTTATTTTTTATTCATTCTGTATAAAATTATACAGGTGGATACTCTCTCCTCCAGTATAATGCAAGCTTATGAAGATCGGGGATTGTGTTACTTTTTGTCATTGTATCTCCAGCCCCTAGAGTATCTTAGATGCTTAATAAATGCTTATTGATTGATAAATGTAAAGGCTGAAGGGACTTCAAAAGTGATCTCTTCCAATCTCCTTATTTTACAGATTAAGAAACTGAGGCTAAAGAAGTTAAGATCTTTTTAAAAGTCATGGCAGTAGTAGTCATTCCAAGCAGGTGTTGAACCCTGGTCTTCTGGCTTCAGAGTCAGTGTTCTTTCCACCATACCCTAGTTCCTCTTTAATAAATAGTATTAGTAAGGAACAGAGTTAGGATTCAAACCCAGGTCCTCTAATATCAATTAGAGTGATGTTTGCAGTGAAAGCTAAAAAATTTCCTTGAGTCTACACCTTCGCCTGTGCATCCACATGCATGCTTGAGTACACACACATACACACACACACACACACACACACACACACACACACATGCCAACATTCACAAGATCCCATGGGGGAAATAGGTGCTCTTAAGAAACTCTGAGATTTGAAGAATGAGGAATTCCCAGCTTTTACTAAGTCTCACCCTTTATTGAAATAAATTGAAAAATATGGTTGTTTGATTCAATAAGACCTACCCTGACACTTCATAAATGTTTAATAAAACAATAATAATTTCCAGAACTTTGTTTTTGATATAATTTGCTCCAAACAGTGTCAACGTCTCATATTCATTTGAAACATGTTTCCTTTTGGTCTCACTCTGCCAGCCTTAAATGATAAAGCTGAACATTAAAAACATGTGGAAAGCATAATCATATCAAACAATTAAACTTTGACTGAAAGAAAAGGAGCAGTATTAACTTTTTTTCTTTTCTCATATTTTCTTTCTTTTTTGGTAATGCTTGGAGGGGAAAAACTGAGCAAGTTTGCTGCCATTGTTATAAAGGATAAAATTAGAGAAGCAAAATATTCAAGAAACAATCAGAAATCCCACTAATTATTCTGTGTATTGGAAAATCTCTTATCTTCTTTAGTCTTATTCTTAATTGAATGGGAGAACAACATTCTCAGGGAATCAACAGCATCCTGATTGAATAGTGCTCCTGAGGGTGGATAGATTTGCTTCACATTCAAAATGTTTTCCACCAATGCCAAACAGGTAAGGAAAGGATGGGAGCATTTGGTTTAATCAATCAATTAGCATTTATTAAGCACCTACTCTACCGTGCTAGAGATACAAAAAGATGAAAAAGATGGTCTGTGGCCTCAAGGAGCTTACAGTCTAATGGAGATTTGGCCACAATATCCATTTTATTTCACGGTGAGGGTGGAGAGGAAGGGTAAGGGAAAGCCTCCCTCATAGGATCATAGGATTCAGAGCTGGAAGGGACCTTACTGATAATCTTCTTCAACCCTCTTATTTTATTATTCTTTAAAACTGTATTGTCAGATTTCTATTGATGCCTTTTATTTCTACATCACAAATAATTTTTGATGTAACTCAACCCCAAGAGTTAAGTAAAACGAACCAATGCACTGATTGCATCATGTCACACCCATAATCCTCTGCTTCCCTAATGAGAGGAAGGAGGTAGATTTCACCATGTGTTATCCAGTATCAAGACTGATGGGTAGCCTGGCTTGGTGGATAGAATGCTGGACTTGGAATTAGGAAGATCTGAATTTGAATGTGACCTGAAAAGTTAACTAGCTATGTGACCCTGAGCAAATCACTTAGAATCTCCCAGCCTCAGTTTCCTCCTCTGTAAAATAGAGCTAACAATAGCATCTGTCCTCCAGAGTTGTTGTGAGAATCAAATGAAATAATATATTTAAAATATTTTGAAAACCCTATTATCATATAATATTTAAATAATATTAGCTACAAAGCTTTTACTGTCATTTTCATTTATATTATTTTATCATTATATATATTGTTCTCTTGGTTCTGTTTATTTCACTACACATGAGTTCATACATGCCTTCCCATACTTCTCTGAAATTCCCACTTCTGTTGTTTCTTATAACATATTCACATGCCACAGTTTGTTGGGTCATTCTCCATTATGAATACCTACTTTATTTCTAGTTTGTGTTATCACAAAAAGTGCTGCTAGGAATATTTTTGTGAATAATGTTTATCTTCGATCTTCTTTGGGCATATACACAGTAGTGCTATGAACCATTTGATTATTTTTCCACATAATTCCAAATTGTTTTCCAGAATGGCTGAATCAATTCACAACACCACCAACAATATGTGAATGCTTTTGCTCTCTCACAGCCCTCCCATATTTTATCATCTTTTCAACTTTGATGTAACTCCCTCTTATTTTACAAATGAGGAAATTGAGGCCCAGAGAAGAGAAACAATTTGCCCAAGGTCACACAAGGTTTTAAGTAGTAGAGAGAAGTCCTGGATTTGGATCTTCTGTCTCCCAATCCAGTGCTCAGAACTATTTTTAAGCAAAATTTCCATATATTCTAATAGAAAGTATATAGTAGAATTCCTCATTAGAATGTAAGCTTCTTGAGGGAAAGGCCTGTTCGACTTTTGTTCTTTCAATCACCAGTACATAGCACAGTGTCATGCATAAGGTAACTGCTTAATAAATGATTCAGATTCATGAATTAAATTTGCTCTTATTTCTCAGGAGTACAAGGAAATGATTAAAAAGGTTGAGCCTTTGAATGGACTTGGAAAGGAAATAGAGGACACTGGAGCCCTAGGAATCACTTCTTAAAGAAGGAACACTGAATCTGGCGATAGAGGAGGATCTAGGTTTGAATCCAAGCTGCCACTGATCATTTGTGTGTCTTTGGGCAACTTGCTTTACCTTGCCTCAGTTTCCTTTTTTGTAAAATGAGGGATCTGTTCTTGATGGCCTCTAAGGTCCCTTCCAGTTCTAATTCTGTGATCACTCGATACATCAGCAAACACTAATTAAGCATCTGTTATATGCCAGGCACTGTGCTGATGCTGAGGTTTCAAAGACAGAAATGAAACATAGTTATTCCTTCCACATCGTGACTTTCTCCATCACAGTTTTGATATATCACAGTTTGGCGTAAGAAGTTAAATGAGAATTTTGAGGGAGTTTTGCAGAAACCGCTGACAACATATGAAGGCTAGTAGATGGCGCAGAAAAAAATTAGAAAACTCAGGAATGCGTAAAATACATGTGTAGTATTCTATAACATAAACTAATTTCATTTTTTAATACCATAATAATTCGAACTTCTTCTCTGGTATGAAGAGAGGGCCAAAAATTTTACACAGATTTGCTAGATTGCGGGGGCATCGCACCCCTAACCTTCTCTATGTGGAAGGGATTACCATAATGTCTGCCTTCAAAGAGCTTATATTCTATCAGGGAAGAAAATATGTAGGTATACAAACATATATGAGATATCTACAAAATACAAAACGTACATTGAAAGTGAGAGGTGTGTGGATAAAGATGTGATCTTGACATTAGGTAGATCCAGAAGACCTGAGGGTTTAATTCCTTCTCTGACACATAGCATGTAGCAAACACTGGATAAGTCATTTAATCTCTCAGGGGCTCTGGCAAACTTTAGACCACAAATCTCATCCCCCCTCGGGCAGAAGAAATTTCTCCCTTGGAAATTCCCACTCTGATAAAATCCCAGGTCCAGTAAAAAACAAAACAAAATAAAACAACGTCATTACTATGATATGACAAGAGGAATTATTCAGGTGCACACATGCCCACATAGCCAACCCAGACTATTCCTCCCCATCTTCCGTGTCAAGATCATTTTAAAAAATGCTGGGAAGATAGCGTTACCTATGAAAGAAGATGGCTCAATAATAGCGGGTTCAAAGTGTTCACATGTACTAATAATGAAATACACTGAAGTCTTTTTCATTCTTTCTACACCCTGACAATGACAGAGAAGAGACGACAGATCATTTGCCCTCCCCAGCCTCCCCAGGGATTCAGTGGCAGCTCTCCCTTTTCACTGTAACTGTAACCCATGTCTAATAATGGCATTTCAGCTGGAATTTTTAAAAGAAAAAAATCAATAGGATCACAAATGCATGACTTCTGGAGTCCTAGCCTAGAGAATATAAAAATCGTCTTTTACTGTGGCTCATTTTAAGGGAAAATGAAGACCATATGCCTTGCTGGCTGACCTACAGTATCGCCAAGATTGTATTAAGGAGTGTGAAAGAGTGAGCTTGTCAGGTTAACACTTCTGGTTTTAATAAGAGTTTTGGTTTGGGACCTTCATTTCATTACTCACCTCGGTCTTCATCTAGCAGCCCTCGCTCAAGCCAAATCCCACCTCCCTACTCCCCACCCCAGGATGCTAAAATTGGGCCACTGGGGGATTCCTGCCGGCTAGTTCCGTCTGCTTTCAACTATTGAGTGGATAAGCACCTGAGAAATATTATCATCATATTCAGCGTCCCTATTATCATTAACACTCCAAACACAGCTAGCTCTGCAAGTAATAATTATTAACATGAATGTTAGTTCAGTCTAATTTGGTTCATTAGCAGGATAACGCCTTTGATTTCTAAAGAGGCATCATGACACTTTAATCAGAGGGTAGGGCCAAGCCTGGTTATCGGCCGTCATTTACATCACTTTTTAAAATATATATATATATATATTTTTTTTTTCTTCTCCTGCCAATAGGGGTATATCAAGGAGGGAGAGAGAGAGCAAACCAACTTCAGCAACTTTCTATCCTGTAGTGACTTGGACCCTCTGCCTGTCACCCCAGAATTTGTTCTGTTAGGGGGAAGAGTCTTGCAAGGATTACAAAGGTTTCCTTGTGCCTGTATACTGCTAAATCCCCACATATCCCCACATGCCGTTGGAGCCTGCTGACTGCCTGAATCAGCCCCTCCTGTTTGCATACAGGGGAAGGCTGGTGCAAACAATTCAACGAAGCAGCCAGCCTGGCACAGACAATCAGGGTGTCATTTCAGCTCGGTGCCAGTTGTTAATCCACTGGGTTTACATAAAACATGGAAAATGGGGCTTTGTTATTTAAACAGGTCTTTCAAGCTCTGTGGACAGAGGTCTCTTTTTTTTCCCCTCCTTAAAAAAAAACACAGTTTTTTTTTTTTTAAACATTCACAGTAGTGCTTGTTAGGACCCTAGTAATATGATGTCCCCTTCAATACAAGTAAAGGGAGGTGATTATGGTAAATTCATATAAAGGTCAAAATGCTCCATGTTCCATATCAGTTACAAAGCAGTTATCTGAATAGGGCACAAGGCCCATATAATTGCAAAATAGCCTTAACTTTTTTTGTGTCGTGGACCCCTTTGGCTATCTGGCGAAACCTATGAACCCCTTCTTGGGAAAAACATTTTTAAATGCATAAAACAAAATATATAGGATTAAAAAGGAAACCAGTTCGACTGAAATAAGTCTATCAGAATACTAAGAACAATCAAAACAAACAAATTATGTCTCCCAGTTTAAAAGCCCGTGGGCTAGTGAAAGGAATTCAGTGGGAAACAGTTTGGGGGCTTCTTTCCATCAGAGGTGTTGTCTTTTTGCCACATCACATATTTTTCTTCTAAGTGATTTCCCATGAAAGGAAGCCAATACACCTTGAGTGGAGCGAGGGTTGTATTGTGCTTTGAAGGCAGAAACAAAGGCAGCTGGGGCCCCAAAGGAGAGATGCAGTTTCTGTGGGTGATGGAATTAGTAGGAGGCTTGGTGGTTTGAGGGGTCTTTGTGCACTGATCCCTGATTCACTTAGGCAGCCGCAATGCCGTTAATTCGAGTTTTTAATCATTCTGAAAACAGGGCTTGGATGCCTGCGCAAAGAGGGAAAGTGGGGGTAAAAGAAAGGAGTAGGCAAAAATGACTTTAATTAAAATGTGAATTCAGTACAGGCAGGGTAAGAAAAGAAGCTTGGCCCTGGACGATATCACAAAGATCCAGAGGGGCTAAGCCATTAGTTCTGGAGCCAAAGTTTCTTGCTTCAAATAAGAGAGGCCCTCGCTGCCCTTCTGGGCCAAAGGAAATAGGCATGTGAGTTGGGAGTTTTTTGAGATTAGCTGTTTAGAAGAACGCCTAAATCTACTTCCAAAACAATTTTTTTAGATGTAAACTTTCACCTTCTAAAGGCTATGCCAGTGGGAGAGCTGGGAAATAAATGAGGTAGCCCTACTTCTAATGTACCTGGTGAAATGGAGACGCCCTCATTGAAAGACTTTACCAGAAGCCTGCGGGTGAACTCCGCCTGGGGGAGGACGGCTCTTTGCTAGCAGGGAGAAGGATTTGATGTGTCCCCAAGCTATCTCAGCCACTACATCATTCCTAAAGTCTTTTTTATCTTTTAAGGGGGTGTCACTCGATTCCAAATCCAACAACAACAACAAAGAATAAAGTCCCTCGTTATATTTTCAGAATAGGGAGAAACAAGGCAGGCGGCACGTCAATTCCCCATCACTGTCCCACTGAAGACAGCGCTGCCAACGTAATGGATCCTTCTCTGTATGTGACAAATGATACAGGCCCAGGCACTCTTATGTGCTGCCTTCCACCTAAGGAGAGGAATAAATGGTCGCTGTGCAATGTAAAATGGGGGCTCCAGATCCGTCCTGACAATTGAAAACTTCCAAAGCCCACAGTCACCACGAGAGTGCTGCTAATTAGAAGCAAGGCAGTAAACAAATTAGTAAATGCATTAGTAAATGAAGGATACCCTAGGGGCTCCAAAGAGTTAATTTGCTTCCAAAAGATGAGCAACTTATCCATACCCACTGGTGAAATCAAGCCTGCTATTAGAACCACTTAGTACTAACCTTGCAACTTAGCATCATGGGATCATAGATCTGGAGAGGGAAGGGCTCTCAGAGATCACATAGGCCATTCCCCCCTCTCCCACACATACTCCCGACAATGCCCATAGAAATTTAGTGACTTATTCAAGGTCACACAGAAAGTAGGAAATTGCGAGATCCTCTGACCCCAAGTGATGTATGGAAAAACTGTCTAATATTTAGAGCTGTTGAAAACAGATGGAGTGAATTGCTTCAGAAGTAGAAGACTCCCCTTCAGATTTCTTTATCTGTTGGCTCAAAGACCACTTGTTGAGGATGTTGGAGGTTTGGGGGGGACTGTGTGACTTCTGAAGCCCTTTTGCTCTGAGATGCTATGGTATTGTGATTTCACCAATGTGGCTGTCCCAAAATGTGAGCTCCTACACAGTAGGGAGGGCATAAACAAGAGCCTACTATGTGCCAGATGCTGCACTAAGAGCTTTTACAACCAGTATCTCCTTTGATCCTCACAACAACCCTGAGAGGTGGATAATGCTGCAGTGATTTTACAGTTGAGGAAACTGAGGCAATCAGAGATTACTTGGGGTCACACAGCTAATAAGTGTCTGAAGTCATATTTGAACTCAGGCCCAACATCGTATGTACCAAGCCACAGCTGCCTCTAAGGACAATGGCCAGTTCCAAATAGCTATACGTGTACAGTACAAAATTATGTAGTTAAATGTGACTGTCTTTGCTACATTCAGTTTTAGACGATGATAAAATAGTAGTGTCCCTAATTTACAGAAAAGAGAAACTGAGGTACAGAGCCACCCAAGGCCCTACAGAAGTTTTTCTACCTCCAGTTTTCACATGACCTTTCCTGGTCTTTCCAGTCCTCACCCTGTAATTACCCTATCCATTATATATAGATTCATCTGTGTACATATTATTTCTTTCAGGTGAATATCAGCTTTTTTGGAATCAAGGATTGTTTCTTTTTTGTCTTTGACTTCAGTACCCAGCACAGTATCTGGGGCACAGAAAGTGTTTGGTTTGCATGCTGGCTGGCTGGCTTCATTCATTGCTAATTTTACCCTGGCATATTCATATTATTTCCTGAACATGGGGATGGATGTCATCTGGGGCCAGAATGGTAGAACCCCAATTAAAAAAAAAAAACGTTAGAAAGGATGCAATTCCCAAGGAGGAATTTCAAGTTACAGCTGCCATGGGGCAGAAATAGCTTGTGTTGTGCTCTCAACATTCCCAACAGCTGACCTAGAGGCCTAGTGCAAACACACTGCGGAGAGGCTGGAGCAAGATGTGCTCATCCTGAGCCCAGAGTACTCCTGGAAGCAACTGTGGGGCCCTTGGCCAAATACAGAAAACCTGAAACCACAGCATGTAGTAATCTTTGTAGCTGAGGGGCCGAAAATCCCTCCTGCTGGAAGGAGCTTTCCAAGTCTCTTCCAACTGCTAATGCCCTCACCTCCAATATTACCTCCCTTCCACTCTAAATGTATCTTACACGTACACAGTTATTTACATGTCATCTCCTTTATTAGAATGGAAGCCCCTTGAGGGCAGGGATTGTTTCTTACCTTTCTCTGTATCCCTTCTACTTAGTACATAGTGCCTGGTGCAGGGCAAACCTTCATAAATGCTTTTTGACTGATTGGTTGAAAGGCCAATGAGGTGTAACAGGAGTGTTGTGATCAGACAATAGATATTTCTATTTTCCTCCAGCCTTTCCGGGGGTTCCCTCCTTTCAAGAAAAATACAATTATAAGATTGAAAGGGATCTTGTCCTCATTCCCCTGCTTCCTGTGCACCCCTATCCTATAAGAAAACTATAGTTATCCCTTCCACATTATGACTTTCTCCATCATGGTTTTGACACATCACAGGTCTGTATAAGAAATCAAATGGGGATTTTTTGGGAGTTTTGTGGAAGCTGTAGATGACACAGAAAAAATTTAGAAACTCAGAAATGCAGAAAATATATGTGTAGTATTGTATAATATCAACAGATTTTATCTTTTAATACCAAAATAATTCAGACTTCTTCTCTGGCATGAAGGGAGGACCAAAAAAAATTTACATCAATTTTCCAGATCTCAGGGGCACTGTGCCTCTAACCCCCATGATGTACAAGGGATAATTGTATTTATCTTCTTTATTAGTCAATCAATAAAACGATGAAGTTCCTACTATGTACAAAAGTATTTTGCTGGGCACTGGGAGAGAAAGAAAAGTATAAACCACAGTCACTGTGGTTTATATACAAAGAGTTTGTAGTCTATTTGGGAAAAAGAAAATGTGTACAAAGGAAAAGACATATAGTACACAGACAGGTAAATGACAGGCGTCCAATGAGAAGCATCTCTTTTGGAAATAGTATAGAATTCTATACTATATGGGAAGGACCTGAGTTAGAAGTCTGGCTCTTTCCCTGACTAGTTTATTTAACCTGGTCAAACTGTTTCAACTTCCTGGGCCTCAGTTTCCCCACCTGTGCAATGGATGCAACAATGTTTGTACCACCTGCCTCACAGGATTGTTGTGGGGAAAGAGGCAATGGATAGAGTGTTATCATGAGTGTTGGGTCTTTATGGAGTCAGGAAAGCTGGTTTAAAATCCCATCTCTGACGCACTAGCTCAGTGATAATGGGATAATCCCTTCATGGCTCTGCACACCTGTGTCCTCATTTGTAAAATGGGGATTCTAATACCTGTAGGACCTACCTCCCAGAGTTGTGAGGCTCACGTGAGAAAAAAAAATGTAGGCGAGCAGCTTGACAAACTTTAAAGCCCTATAAAAATGTCAGTTATTGTTAAATCTTAAAGAATTGTGTAAATGTGGGTTTTTATTATGGGATTCAATGAGATAATACATGCAAACCACTTTACAAACTTGAAGATCGTAGATCTAGGAAGCAGGCTCCTCAAAGGCCTAGCTAGCCCAACCTCTTCATTTTACAGGTGAAGAAACTAAGGCCAGGAACATGAAATGAGGCCAGTCACTCACTCAGGTCATAAGCGTCTGAGTTGGGATTTGAATCCAGAGCCTCAAAAAAAGTTGTTGCTGTTGAGTCGTTTTTCAGTCATGTCTGACTTTTTGTAACCCCATTTGGGGTTCTCTGGGCAAGGATACTGGAATAGTTTGCCATTACCTTCTTTACCTCATTTTACAGATGAAGAACTGAGGCAAACAGGGTTAATTGACTTGCCCAGGATCATGTAACTAGTGAGTGTCTGAGGTTGGATTTGAACTCATGAAGAGGAATCTTCCTGACTCTAGGCCCAGCACTCTATCTGCTGTCCCTCCTAGTAGCCCCAAAGGTTAGCTATTAAAAATAATTAATATTGGGGCATGTTGAGGGGCATTTATTTATATGAATTCTGGCAACCTAAACTGCAGAAAGATGTCAACTCAGTCTTCATAATTATGAGTTTCATTTTCTTTGAAAATAGCTCCATGATGGTGGAAGAGGGGGTTTCTTTCCACCACCCCCCATTCTCCCCTCTCTCCTCCTTGCCCCCAGGTCCTTTCCATTGCTGTCTAGCGGGGAGTGGATTCTAAGTACCAAGACCATCCCTGGTATTACCTGGCATTGCACTCTGCCAGCCTCATAAATGTTGATGCTTCTGAATTTTAACCACTATTAGGGGCTTGAATATACTCTGCCCCCGATGAAGGTGGTGGCAGGCCTTGTCACAGAGCCTTTGAAGTCTCCATGACTACCTTGAGAGGCGGATGATACTTCTAGTCAGAATCTGATGGATAAAAACCCTCTTTCAGCCCCTACTCAAAGAAAAAAATCCATGTAAGATTACCTACCATCCAATTTGTGTGTTTCTTGTACCTATTTATTTACCAGTTGTCTCATTAGCCTTTTCCCCAAGGGCAGGGGTCATTTTCCCTTTTCTTTGTATCTCTCAAATTTAGCACAGAACTTAGTATACAGTAGGTACTTAATAAAAGCTTGTTTAACATTGACAGACAGACACCGAAGTGTCTCATTATTTTGCTACTTTTTCCCCAAGTGAAGTTTTTTTGTTCATCTCATTTCTATTTCTTTTGTGAAGAATTTTTTTTTTTGCCTTGAGGATTAAAATATTCTCTTCCCCTCTCCCTCAGCCTCCCTTTCGGCCAAGATAGTAATTTTCTTTAAGTAAAACTTCTCTGACTTTCATGTTTTATAAATCCTTCTTCTTTTTTGGCATTTAGTGTAAAAGTCTGGAGCTATGACATCTAAGCTGAGTGATCCAAAGACGATTCATACTCAAGACATTTTTCAGGCCAAAGGAGTATTATTTTCATTGTTACTTGGCTCTATTATTTGTTCTCAGATTGCATTTTCCCAGACTTGTAATAGTGTTGAAAAATAGAAATACACTGTTGTTTTATTAACACACCTCTGCTTTTTTTGTATTAACAGATCCTTTTATTGTATTAACAATCCTTTCTGATAAATGAATAATGGAATAATGACGGCAGGCTTCAGATGAAGCTGGCTGTGTCACCAGAATGCTGGAACCGATGCTACAGAATAAATCCCAGCCTCTAACACATACACTTATTAGTTATGGAACCCTGGGGAAGGCTTTTTGTGCCTCTGTGTCCTCATCTGTAAAATGGGCATGATAACAGCATTTACCTCAAAGGGACTTTGTGGGGATTGAACAAGATAAGATATGTAAAGAGCTTTGCAAAAGTTAAGATTGTTCTATAAATGTGAGTTACTGTCTTCACCATCATCTTTATTTTACATTGGTAGAGGGGATTTCCAAATTGGGAGTTCCCAAAACTGATCACAGTTTTATATGCCCCACCCCAAATAGTTGCCATTTGTATAATGCTTCAAGGTTTGCAAATGCTTTATACACATTATCTCATTTTATCCTGCCAACAACTCAATGAGATAGGTACTATTGGAATCCCTAATGTATGGATTGAGGAAGCTTTGGTTCAGAAAGCACATGTCAGTCAGCCAGTCAGTAAACATTTATTAAGCATCTACACTGTGTCAGGTACAGTGCTAAGCCCTGGGGATAAAAAGAAAAGTAAAAGACAGTCCCGGCTCCCAAGGAGCTCACAGTCTAATAGGAGAGACAACATGTAAACAATTATATACAAACAAGCTATATACAGGATAAATTAGAAATTATCAATAGAGGAAAGGCACTAGAATTTAGAGGGTTAGGAAAAGGCTTCCTGTAGAAGGACCAATTTTGTTGAAGGAAGCTAGGAAAGCCTGGAGGCAGAGATTAGAAGGAAGAGCACTCTAGGCACAGGGGACAGTCGGAGAAATGCCAAGATTTGGGAGATGGATTATCTTGTTTGAGAAACAGCAGGAGGCCAATGTCACCGGAAAAGAGCATGTAGAAGGGATGATACAAGGTATAAGAAGACTGTGAGTGTGTGTGTGTGTGTGTGTGTGTGTGTGTGTGTGTGTAGCAGGTTATAAGGGATTTGGATGCCAGAAGATTTTATATTTTATCTAGAGGTAAGAGAGAGTCAGTGGAGCTTACTGAGTAGCAGAGGTAGGTGAGGGTAGGGGGAGGGGCAAAGTAACATGATCAAACTTCTGCTTTAGGATGATAACTGTGGCAATGGGGTGAAGCATGGACTGGAGTGGGGAAAGACTTGAGGCAGGCAGATCCACAAGCAAGTTATTGCAACAGTCTAGGCATGAGGTGATGAAAACTGCACCAGTGTGGTCACAGAGTCAGCAGAGATAAGAAGGTGTATGTGAGAGATGTTATAAAGGTAACATTGACAGGTCTTGGCTACAGGTTGGAGAGAGAGCAATTTGGAACAATGCCCAAAGGGCAATAAAACTGCATACCCTTTGACTCACCAATAGCACAACTAGGTCTGCATCCCAAAGAAATTAAAAAAAAAAAAAGGAAAGGATCTATATGTACAAAAATATAGCAATTTTTTTCTGGTGTCAAAGAACTGGAAATTGAGGGGATGCACATCAACTGGGAAATGCATGGACAAGTTATGGTATATGATTGTGATAGAATATTATTGTGCTATAAGAAATGGTGAGCAATATGTTTTCAGAAAAAAAAAACTGGAAAGACATCAACTGATGCAAAATGAAGTGAGCAGAACCAGGAGAACACTGTATACAGTTAACAGCAATATAACATGATGATGAACTGTGAATGACTTAGCTGTTCTAAGCAATATGATGATCTAAGACAATTCCAAAGGACTCATGATGAAAAATGCTATCCATTTCCAGAGAAAGAACTGATGCAGTCTGAATGCAGATCAAAGCATACTTTTTTTACTTCATTTTTTTTTTGTTTTCTTTCTTTTCTTTTCTTGTTTGGTCTGTGTTTTCTTTCATAGCATGACTAATAAGGAAATACGTTTTGAACTGTACATGTATAGCCTATGTCAAATTTCTTGCCTTCTCAGGGTGAAGGGGAAGGACAAATGGAAAGAATTTGGAACTCAATTTTTTTAAAGAATGTTAAACATTTTTACATGTAGTTGAAAAATATTTAAAGATTAAAAAAAGGGAAATTAAGAAGAAGGGAAGGTTTAGGAGGACTTGTCTAGGATCATACAGTAAATATCTGAGTTGAGATTTGGATCCATTTTTTTCCTGACTACAAGGTCAGGACCTTATCCACTAGCCCACACTCTCTCCAAAAATGTATTATGAAGAATAATGCATGTAAATACTTCTACACCTAAAATAAATAATAGTTACAGCTAGCAGTTATATAATGTTCTAATGCTTACAAAGCACTTTACATGCGGCATTTCATTTGATGCTCACAACAATCTCATGAGATAAGTAGGATAATTATCTCCATTTGACAGATGAGGAAAGTGAGGCTGACAAAGGTTAAGGGATTTGTCCAGAGTTACAGAGTTAGTAAGTTTCTAAGATGGGATTTGAACTCAGGTTTTCCTGGCTCCGAATAGTTCTCTCTTACCCACTGTACCAGTGCTGCCTCTCTAGGGACACATACTGGGACTGTTTCCAAGTGCTATAATATGAATCCTTTGGAGTCCCTTTAATTTTTAGCGTCTGCATCTTGCTTCACATTTCCAGCTCCTCTTTCCCCTCAGTGCTGCATCATGTCATATTCATAAATGCAGATACTTCTTCGCCTGTATCCCTCTAGTAGGGACATAAATCGTAGGCTCCGATGATGAAACATCACCTTTGTTAGAAACAAACACTGGCAGTGGGGAGCCAGCCCAAGGAAATAAGACAACCAGGTGACCTTTACGTTTGGACGATGATTTTACGAATCAGCTTCGGTACCTTTTCCCTTTCCTAATTGAAGTGCAAGACGGATCCACCTGTTCGGCCAATAACTTATGTGGGCGACTGCTCGGGTCCTCACCACGTAGGCACTGGCGATCGTGCGTGTGAATCATGGCATTTCTGTTGCCTGAGGCACCGAGGGCACACACGCGGAGGAGCAGGCTAGACCCAGCTGATTAAGCTGCAGCATAAAACAACACCTCAGTAGTCGAGAGCGTGACAGCCCAGGATGGTTTATTGGACCAAGGAGTATAACATTATAATTTACTTCTCTAATACATGTCATGTTCTCTCTTATTGTTTCCCCTTACGGAGTGAAATATGTAGTTAGGAGACTGCTGTATGAGCTGCATGCGTTGTGCCCCTCCAAAATTAGAAGGTAACAAAGCGTCTTTATTATCCAATGCATTTGGTAGCCCGGTCACAAATCACTGGCAGCGCTGCAGGTGAGCAGAGAGGGTTTTCCAATAGTCAAGGCAAACATAGTCTCTGCCTGAAGCCTTTTTATTTTTTATTTATTTATTTTTTATTCTTTGAACTGCCAGTGTAGAGAGACGGAATTATTACACTTTCCCGCCCTTCCTTCTTCATTGTACGTTCCTAACCATTATGTCTTTGCTTATTGACAGGAGAGTAGAATTTATCCCGTCTGGCTGGATGCAAATAGCGAAAGATCTAATTTTTCCTCCCCTTCCCCCAAACATAACAATAGATACCACAGAGAGTTTTTGCAAGAGGTGACTTTTCTTTTAAAACTCGTGGCGGCTCTCCAGCTCCGAGCTGCTCTGGTCACAGCCAATTTGGAAAGAATGGCTTGCTTGTTTGTCAGGCAAACATGTGTAATCTGATGAAATTATTAATGTCATAGTGTTAACTCGCTTCTCATAAATACAGTTCACAGTGCTGACATCGCGATTATGCTCAAATGTTCCGGCCCCTTGCTCATTCTCTCGATCTGTCAGTCCAGTATGGGGGAGACAAATTGTGGTGGGCATATGACAATGCACAAAAGAGACATAAAATTCTTCTGATTAAACCTTGATGAAAGATTAAATGGTACTGAATGCTTGCCAGATTCCTAGGACATGACATTTTTAACCAGTGGTAATAAAAAGTTTTACTCACTGGAGGTTTAAAAAAAATTATGAGCTTTAATACATGTATAAATAATATAAATGTACATATTTACTTGTTTGTGCATGTCTGTAGCATCATAGACTTAGAGTTGGGAGGTAACCTAGAAGCCTTCTAGACCAACCCTCTCATTTTCCAGACGAAGACATTGAGGCCCAGAGAAGCAGGATTTGAATTCCGGCTCTCTGTTTCTCCATCCAATGGCTTTCTCTCTGTAATCGTCTTTCAAATAGATGTAATAACCTTGAGGGAAGGTATTATTTCTTTTTGGATTCCCAGACTGTAGGACATTGCCTTGCCCATAGTAGGTAGGTAATTAACTCATTTTGAGTTAAAATGAATAGATATATACATTAAATTACAAGTAAAAAACAATTTCCTTCATGAATTTTCTCTCATTCTCTATCTGTACTTCTACATTGTATTTAATTTATGCCATGCATAGTTTGCATTTATTTATGTGTCCATGTTACACCCCCTTAGTAGAATATAGGCTTCTTGAGGACAGGAACTATTTCTGTTTTGGTCTAAATACAGTTTCTTTATATAGATAGCAGATGTCAGAAAAAAAGCTTGTTGAATAGAATGGAATTGAATGGGATTCATTCAGCAAGTATTCATTTAAATGCTTCCTATGTGCCTGGCACTGTGTTGAGCCCTGGGAACACAATGACAAACTGAAATGAATCGAATGGAATGTATTGTGAGGAAAGAGACACATAGATATATGGGAATAGATATAGATAGGTAAACTAAAATTAGGAAAAAATGATTTCTTCTTGGCAAATCAAGCTCTCTACAAAAGGTAGAAGAATCACTTGTCCCCTTGTCTGGCTTCATTTTGTCATTTGTCCTCATCAGGAGGTGGTTTGATATACAAATATTGCCATTTGTATTGAGCATTCTTTAATTTTGCATCCACCTCAGTTCTTGCCAAACTCTTCTGTGTCAGGCAGTGTCACCCTGTCCAAAACTGAATGAGCATCAGGCCTCTCGCTTTCCTGCTTACATTCTTCCACACAGAGCTTTCTTCATTCTTAGATCCCAGGCGGCGCCTTGTAACCGACTTGTAAATAGCCCAATTCAAGAACCTTTTACCAGCGTATCTCTGCCTCCCAAGCTTAAGAAACTATTGTATGACCTTTCTGGTTTGTAAGATCAGAGGACTGGAAAACCAGTCTACTACATACAGGGAAAACATGAGGACCCCTGCCTCCAAGGCCCCTCTCGCCCTTCCCTCCCCCCAAAAAGGCAAAATGAAATCCTTTGAATATACCTCTTTAAATATTTAGTTGGGTATGAAACAATATACAGAAACAGGAATATATAATAATATATATAATAATCTATATTTTTTTTACAAAGAGAAATAACACTCAATGGAAAAGTTCCATTTTTTTAAAAGTCCCTTACTTTGCAGTGTTCTACTTTTGTCCATCTATTAAACGTGAAAGGAAATGGGGAGCTGAGATGAGGTAAACCTGGCAACTAAGACCTTACTGTTGACTTATTCAGAGCAGATAAATTGAAATAATAAAGAAAGCTGGCAGCTTCCAACAGACTCCGTTATTGCTTAAACCTTTGTTGCAAATTCAAAAGGAATGTATACTTGTAATTCTGTGTCCCTTTGTACTTTTTTTTTAACTATATATGTTTATGAAGTTTATAGGGGCATACTTACTCCCCTCCTCATAAACACAACACATGCAGTATGTATAGACATTTATATGCCTCCCTATAAGCACATATGGGAAAAGACAAAAATGTCCTTGAAACTCGGATTTCAATTAATTTGAAGAGAGCAGTTTTTTTTTTAAACAAGTTGAAACTGGAAGGAGACCCTTTACTCTTCCCTTCTCCTTAACCACCTCCACTCCCCAAACATCTCTCAATATTGGAGCGTTAAAATGCTTTTGTTGATTTCTTCCCTCCTGAAACTTTAAGTTGTTCCACTTATTTGTCAGCCAGGAAATAAATCTGAGCTTGTTGGTAGCTCCTCTGCACTTCTTCCAATGAACAGATTCATTAAGTTTATCTCTAATCTAAAAATCTGTCTTCCTAAACTCAATAAGCACGAAGAATTTCTTCCCTTGTATGGGAATTCTAAGGGTTTTTTTTTTCCTCAACAGCTTGAATTCCTGTGTTCTGATTAAGATAGATGAAGTATTTGCATCCTATCCATATTCATAATCCTCTTTTACAGAGTCAACCTAAAATACCACGTTTGTTGCCCAAGCAGACACAGGCAATGAGACGAAAGGTTTTGTCTGGATGGAGAAGCACTCCACCCCTTTCAAATTCAGGAGAAGAGGTGGTCACTAGGTGAATTCATGTTGTTAAGAGACCAGAACAATTATTGTTCCCTTTGTGGGGTGACAGAAACTGTAATTAATGATTTCTTCCTTTTCTCCTAAGGAGAATAAGAGAGATGTGGAGTTGACAGACATTTTATTAATAGTTTCTGCCAACTTGCCATACATAAAAGGTTTTTATTGGTGGCATTGCCATTTGAGAAAAAAAGATTCCTTTTTGATGAAACGTTCAAGATGGTTGTTTTATGGATGAAAAATGAAGGCAATCTGTCTGCTGCCATAGAAAGTTTGGGCTTCCATAATAAAATTAAAACTCAGCTGACAGTTCTCATTGTGTTATTTAACCATCTGCCTCCTGCTGGTCTAATCAATAATGGCATTATGGTGTCTCTTTTACCTGCTCCTTCTCTATTTAACCAGAAGACCTGTCAATATCGTGTCTCATGGCTGATTTACTAGAGAGACTGATGATTGACAGCAATGGTGGGGTGTAGTTGGGAGCTGTTGGGTGGCTTTCATATAGGGGAGCCCACAGGGAGTATCTTAAGGGTCACATTTCAGGAATCCAACCTTCTGTTTCCATTAACAATGGAGGCGCACATCACCTACCTCCACTGCTTGCAGCCTTGAAAATTGACTCTGAAAGGAACAATGGGGAACGCAGGCCAAATGACAAGTTCTGTTCACGTCAGGTGCGATTTTCCAAAATGCAGAGCTCTGAATAAGCATCTGCATTTCGCTTGCTTAGCAGTTAACAGAAACCACATCTTCCAGATTGTTTTCTTGTCATCTGCACATAAGATCCAAAGTTTATCTTGAGATCCGCCCCCCCCCCTTCCCTTGCCACATACAATGAAACACTAATTCATACAAGTTTTGCTTTATGGATAACGTGTTGATTAAATGGTTTCTGTTGATCAATTAAGGGGGAAAACACCTTTGCCCCACAGATTCACAATAAAGCAGTCAGGGCCAGCCACTTTTGCCGCAGCTAACTTAATCCTCCATTGCCAAAGGGGTGAGAAAAAGAGGAATATTCAATATTTTCTTAGGTCCCGAGATTTCATTGCCTTCTAGGTAGAACCTAATTAGAATGCTGAAACTTTGGGGGCTCAAGTATCCCAAAGCCTATTGACTGGCTTGACAAATCCACTGACCTCAGTACATTTACAATCACCGTCGTTGTCAATTTTTTCCTCAAAAAGAACTCTATATTTGTCCGTTTATTTCCTACACTTCCATTTTTTAAAGTCTTAAGAATCCCTCATTTGGGGAAGAAGGGGGGCAGCTGGAAATGTACGACTGGCACATTGATCATCCAGCAGTCATTCCTTTTCTCTGGGAATTTTTATATAAGCTCCCTTATTGGGAATATGCTAATGACATCCGCCATGATTACTGATTTTCTTTGAATCGTTAGTCCTCTGTGGGCAAAGCAATCAGAAAGGGAGAACAGGAGATTTACTTCTTGCTTGTGTGCCTTCTTCAACCATCTGCTCCATCCCGAGCCATTTTAATAAGATCTGCACTTTTCAGATTCTTTGCTCTGTCATTCTCAGGCATTTTAAAGCTTAAAAAGGAGTTAATAGTTATCTATCTGTGTCACAAATGTGGAGCTGTGATGCATTCTAAGCACCAACTCAGCCAACCCAGGGTTTACACGGACAGATTAATTTTATTAAAGTAAAAAAAAAAAGAAATTATAATGGGGCTTAACAGCTTCATTCTTTGGACTGTGTCATTTCAAGACGCCTTGGTTATTAAGGGCTCTGAGCACAGAAGTTGCAAAAAAGAAGAAGAAGAAAAAAAGAACTGATTTCTTAAAGAAAAGTCTTTTGAAAAAAAAATAATTGTCATTCTCTCTCCTCACAAAAGGAAAATAATACCTTAGGAGAGGAAAAATTGGTGAAAAGGCAATGGCAATTTACACTTTCGAAAAAGCAGCTTGGTACAGCCTCATGAAAACTGGATTGGGAGTCAGGAAACTCATATTCAACTTATGTCAGTGACTGCCTGGGTAACCATTCTGGGCCTCAGTTTCCTCAGAAAGGAAACTGAGGACAAGATTGGTCAGCTGGGCTCTCTGGGGCTTTTTTGCATTAGCATTCTATAATTTTTGATTCTAGTATTTATTCATCTCATAGATGAGGGAAGTTGTTTTCTTGAGTACTCATTTACTGTGTGATCCTGGGCAAGTCACTTGACTTTTCTGAATGTCAGATACCTCATTATAAAATGCAGATAGTAGTATTTATGGGACCCAACTTACAGGGTTGTTCAATATATCTGCAAGCATTTATCAAGCACTTATTAAGTTCTAGAGATTGTATTAAGCAATAGGGAAGACAAAGACAAAAATGAAACAACCTCTGCCCTCAAAGAGTTAACACATGCAAGCATATAAAATACATATTCAGAAGAAATACAAGGCAATTTCTAGAGGAAGACATGACCAGCTGAAGAGATCAGGAAAGGCTTCATGTAGGAGTCAGTGTTAGACCTAAAGCCAAGGATTCTAAGAGGAATTGATGAGAATGGGGTGCATTGCAGGCATTGAGCAAAGCCAGTGCTAAGGTATGGAGATGAGGGATGGAATTTCCTATGTGAAGAATAGCAAGATGGGATGACACGTTCAAAGAGCCTTGCAAAACTCCGAGCACTATATAAATTTCACATATTATTGTTACTTTATGTTATTGTTGTTGTTCAGTTGTTTTCAGTCCTATCTGACTCTTTGTGGCCCCATTTGGGGTTTTCTTGGCAAAGATACTGGAATGGTTTGCCCTTTCCTTCTCCAGCCCATTTTACAGATAAGAAAACTAAGGTAAATTGGATTAAGTGACTTGCCCAGGGTCCAACAGCTAGTAAGTGTCTGAGGCCAGATTTAAACTCAGGAAGATGAGTCTTCCTGACACCAAACCCAGCACGGCTCTCTATCCACTGTGCCACCTAACTGCCCAATTATTTTTTCTATTTTCATTATATTTCAGGCACCCTCAACTTTAATGCCTCGCTTCAGGAGAGGCAACCAGAGTCTCCCCATTACAGTGTTGAAAAATAATAATTTTCCTGAACTTTAAAAATGAGGACACCCATGTTTTATTCTCATTTACACAGAAAGGGCAGATCTCAAAAAATGTTTTTGATTGATTGAAGCTACTCTTCTACTTCAGTGAGAAAACTTCAGCAAGATTCTGACAGTGCCAGGAAGACAGAGATAACTTAATATGCAGAGAAGATGGTTAGAGAGAGTTTGCAAAATGGGGAGGTATTAGACCACCAAACATTGTCAAAACATGAAGGAACCATCAACTAGTCATGGCAACCCTCTTTGGTATTTGTCTCATTTAGATGGAAAAAAAAGTCATCACGGTAAAAATGTTTCCCAGAGTTGCTTGGTCTTGTCACTTTTATTCAAAACTTTCTTTCCCCTCCTTAACTGCTTACTACATCATATTCACATCATCCTAGATCTAGAGAGATCATTTGTTAAGCATTTACTATGTGCCAGCTTTTCCTGACCTCCGGTAATGTGAGAGACTTTCCTCTGTTGATTATCTCCAATTTATTCTGTATATCTCTTGCTTGTACTTAAATCATTTGTATGTTGTCTCCTCCATTAGATTATGAGCTCCTCGAAACAGGGCCCATCTTTGGCCTTTCTTTCTAACTCTAATCCTTACCCTAATCAGCATTTAGCACAGGGCTTGAAACTGAGTATGTGCTTAATAAATCTTTATTGAATATGTGGTGCAGAGGATATAAGTACAAGCTAGAAAGACAATCCCTGCTTTCAGGGAGTTTACATTCTAATGGGAGAAGACAATAATAAAGGGGTGCTAGAAAGCTGAGGAGGGTGTATATGGCAGTGTCTAAAAAGAGACCTCAGAGATCATTTGGTCCAAACCATCCATTCTACAGATGAGGAAACCGACACCCAGAGAGGTAAAACTATGTGGGCTTCATTACACAGGTAGCCAGTGGTAGGGCTCAGATGTGCACTTAGATACATTGTCTACAAGATCAGCACACTTTCCACCATGCTGCTGCTGTTCAGTAGTTTCAGTCATTTCTACTTTATACAGGCGCTGGTGCTAGAGATAAAAAGATGTTGTTCAGTCATATCCAATTCTTTGTGACCCCATTTGGGGTTTTCTTGGCAAAGATACTGGAGTGGTTTGCCATTTCCTTTTCCAGCTCATTTTACAAATGAGGAAACTGAGGCAAACAGGGTTAAGTGACTTGCCCAGGGTCACACAGCTGGTGTCTGAGGCTGGATTTGAACTCAAGTCCTCCTGACTCCGGGGTCAGTGTTGTGTATCCATTGTGTCACCCAGATACCTCATAGCTTTCCACTATAGCATCCTGAGTATTACTTCCCTACATCTTACTTTAATGCCTCATACAAGTATGCTGGTGATCCAGGTTGTCAGGACCTGTATCAGTGGAGCAAAAGCTCTGGCAGGGTTGACCAAGGATGAATTGTAGACTTGCTGACCATATATATATGTGTGTGTATATATATATATATGTATGTATGTATATGTATATGTATATGTATATTTATGTATGGATATAATATATAATATAATACAAATAGACCACTTTTGAGGAATAGGACTAAAAATAGTAAAGCCCAAGCATTCGAAGAATCAGCCTAGCTAATGTGGAGAGGCCCATCATCCAAAAGTTGACTACCAGGTGAGCAGTTTCCTCAACCACAGAAACAAGGGAGAGACACCATAGAGACAAAAGACAACCAACAAAGAAAAACAATGGTTCTAGACTCAGAGGACCTAGATACAAATCTTACCTCTGCAGCAGGAGGTAAATTCCTTAACCTCTCTGTTTCTCACTTTCCTCATCTGTAAAAATAAGGGAGTCGAGCAGACAGTTTCTGAAGTCTCATACAGCTTCACATTAATGCTTTCAGGATGTCCTAAACCATGTAATAGTTGTGATATTTGGGTCGTTGAAAGGAGTACCCGCATTGATACAAACTTAAGCTCTTTGAAAGCAGGGGCTGTTTTGTTTCTGTATCACCAGTGCCTGTGCCAAGCTCAGTCTTTTTTTTTTTTTCAGAAGTTTTTAAGTGAAGGAGACAAATTGGTGAGATTAGGGAGGGAGAAGAAGTTTAAGCTGCCTAGATTTTCAGGAAATCATTTGGAGAAGACCCCTTCCATCTTGGCAACTTGACAAGTGGTTCACACCTAGCGGAGAAGATCTCTCCTCACCTCATTTGTTTGTGAAACTGCTAGCTTACTGGGTGAGTGACCGCTGAGCCTTCTGGCACTTATGTCTCACTACTTGGCAGGCTTTCTCTGGCAGCCATTGCTGATGGGAGTTCTTGGTTCTCTTGGATAATGCAGACTTCTTACAAACAAGATAGCAAAGCCAGGACCTAAATAGCAATGACCACATTGCTAGGATTCAGCTGACCAGAGACAAACTCACTCTCAAAATAGTCTCCCCTCCCTTCCTTCCACACACCCCAACAAAGGGAAGAGACCTAGAGGCACTCTGTCTTATCTTTTGATGTATTATACAAATAGACCACTTTTGAGAAATAGAACTAAAAATAGGAAAGCCCGAGCATTCCTTAATATTTCATGAGATAAGATCTCAAGGACCTGAAATTAAAGGTAGGCAGGTAGCCAATGATGTATGGGAGAGAAATGTGGGCCTTGGTTTGATGGACAGCATAGATTCTCTCATGGGGAGGAGGCAGGGAGGAAGGAGCCTCTGGCTCTCAGCTGCCATGATGCACTGCATCGCACTTGAGACCTGATATTATACCAGTTTAGAAGTAGTTTGCTTCAGCATTCAACTTCTCGCTGTCTTTTCAAAAATATTCCATTTATACACAATGAGTTGGAGTGAAGTCCCTAAATCATCTGGCAATAGTTCAAGCTACAGAAAACTTGGAGTGCAGAATAATCTCCCTCCTCCACCTGGTCCTTGTGCTCCTCTTCCCTCCTCCTCTTCCCTTCTTCCTCCCCCCTTTCTTCTCCTTCTCCTCCTTCTCTTCCTCTTCCTCCTACTTTCTCCCCTACCTCCCAGAAATATTGCAGATATTTCATGTATAATCTTGCCATTATTCCTTAAAATTGTTTTTATTAATCAATAATTTTTCAAGCTCACAATCATTCTTCATTCCTTCCTCTAGCCTTAGAAGGAGTAGTCTTTCTTCATAAGGCCAACTCTTTTCCCTGTGATATTGATCCCACATTTTCCTGTTTCCTCTGGGAGCTTGTCCCTTCAACAATAGAATCATAGATCTAGAATTCAAAAGGACCTCAGAGACCATTTAATCTAACCCACTTATTTTATAGATGAGGAAACTGAGGCTCAGGGAGATTAAGTGACTTTCCTAATATTATAGGATCATAGTTCTAAAGCCAGAAGGGGCTCCAGGGGCCATTTAGTACAACTCTCTTATTTTACAGATGAGAGAACTGAGGCCTGGAGAGGTTTAGTGACTTGTCCAAGGTTGCACAGGTAATAAACATCAGAAGAAGGATATGGACTCAGGTCCTCTGACTCATGGAGAATCAGTATCTTTTCCAGTGGACCACACTTTATCCCAACACCCCCATTCTTTCTTTATCTCTTGGTTTTCTCCCCAACTGTGTATGAACACACACAGGTTTCCTTTATTCTGAAGAAACCTTTATTTAACCATGCCATTCCATCAAATTATCATTTTATATCTCTCCTGTCTTTCATAGACCAACTCCTAGAAAAAAAAGCCATCCACATTTATTATTTTCACTTTCTCTCCTCACACTTAAAAAAAAAAAAAGTATAGATAGGCTTAAAAAACCAAACCATCACTACCACTTCCCAGGAAGCTTTCTAAGACTAGAAGTGGCAAGCAGTTTAGTAGGGTAGCTTCCTCACCAGGATTTCCCTACGCAGATAAAATCACAGGTGTAGACAAATCACTTTCCAAACAATAAATACTGTTAAGCAAAACAAATCCACTTGCCTTTACTTCTTTAAAATCACATTTTATTGTTCTTTATTCTTTTTGAATTTTTTATTATGAGATTAGGCAACATGAACAAACACTATGTGGAGAGCAGAAAAGTGGATTGTTTATGAAACTGACTTTCAATTTTGCACTATTTGCTTTTTTTGAAATGTGTACTAAATTTCACACAATAGTAGCACTACTTTGCTTCTTGTCTGTGTTCCTTTCTGAAGCTCCTTCTGCTCACTTGTATGCATTTGAAAAAATACTTCATTGAAGTCTTTTTCCTTCCCTTCTCTTCCCTTCTCTTTTCTCTTCCATCCATTTCATGACCCAATTCCTCCCCACCCTCCTTAGACGCCCTTTCTTGTAACCAATAAACATAATCAGGGAAAATAAACCAACACACTGACTATATCTACAGGAAGTCTTTCCTGATTTCCTTGATTTTTCTTGTGTTGTTTATTTCCAATTTACCATTGATGTAGCTTGTTTGTACATAGTTGTTCATTTGCTGTCTCCTTCATTAGACTGTGAGCTCCTTTAGAGCAAGGACTTTACTTTTCTTCCCATCCTTAGCATTTATCACAGCACCTGGCACACAGTAGGTGCTTAATAAATGTTTACTGACTGACTGAAGATACATATAGCATTCTGTACTTCAGTTCCTTTACCTCTCTACCAAGAGGCAGGAAGACTCATCAGCCTTCTGAAATTATGATTGGTTACTACGTTGGTCAGAGTTTTGATGACTTTACAAGTTGTTTTCCTTTATGTTACTGTGGTCATGTAAATTATTCTCCTAGTTCTCCTCACTCCAATCTGCATCATCCTTAATCCATTATATTTTATCCACATGTGGAGATATGTACATCATGAAATTAAAAGCACATTTGGCACATATAACTTCAGAGTTTAGAGCCACAGATAGAAGGAGGCTTTTGCACCATTCACAAGCATTCTCTTTGTCTAAACAAATTCCTTTCCTATTTAGTTCTAGGATAGTGGGGCGGGGGGAATCCAGAGAGCAGGTTTATTCACTAGTCTTTACACAGCCAAATTTCCCATTGACGTCAGCAGTGATTCTGCCTGCCTAAGCATATCAAAATAGGAGCACAAATTTAAAAAAGATGAAAAAAGCCCAGCTCTTAAAAACTTTGGAACACAGAATATCAAATACTGTATCCAATGCTGATATTTTTATTTACTTGAAATCAGTTTCTACAAATTTAGAAATGATGCTTTCTGGGTTGGAAAAATCACTGCTATTTCTCAGTGATTATATGCATGTATGCAAATCCTTCTAGGCACAAATGTTTCTCCTCTGCCAACCCACCTTCCCCCTCTCCTCTCAGAGCCAGTCTAGATACCTGTGTAGTCTATATCATTGAGTGTTTTATTACATTTTCTTCCCCATGTGGTCTGGGTCAATATACTGTCATTATCAGAATAAAGGTCTTTTTCATTTAACTGGATTTTGAGCTTATGAAATATGCACAAAACCTATGTGAAACTTGATATTAAAGAAATGAATGATATTAAAGAAGTGAATGTGATTTTCAGGCATTCTTCCAATCTTTTACAAAGATGCTTGTGTAAGTACTGACTCCCCCTAAGGTACACATACAAGATTTCTTTGTTTCAATTCAATTCAATTCGTTTCGATTCATTAGGATGGGTTAGGTTGGGTCAGTTCAGTTCAGTTCAATTCAATTCAATTTAACTCACATAAAGTATCTACTTTGTATCATGCCCTAGTGTTGGGTGCTGGAGTTAAAAGGTTGTCTGATCCTTCACAGCCCCATTTGGAGTTTTCTTGGCAGAGATACTGGTTTACCATTTTCTTTTCCAAGTCATTTTTACAGATGAGGAAACTGAGGCAAACAGGGTTAAGTGACTTGCCTAGGGTCACACAGCTAGTAAGTATCTGAGGCCAGATTTGAACTTAGGAAGAAAAGTTTTCCTGACTCTAGGCCTAGGCACTCTATCCACTGAGCCACCTGGCTGCTCCAATAAAAAAAGATTAAGAATGAAAAAACAAGAGCACAAATTATTGTATATAATATCAGAGGTTAGCATCATTATGTCATGTCCAGACTTTTAAAGAGCTTTTTTTCTAGTCTTCTAGACAAAAAAAAAAAAAACGACCTTTTTTATTTAGTTCTAGGATAGGCATAGCTACTAAACCAGTGATTTCATTTAGTGGAGTATAGGGAACTCCCTCACTTCGAAGTTGGCACCTACTTTGTAACGTAAGAGTCTTAGAGAGTCACCCAATGTACTGAGAGGTTAAATGTCCAGTGACACATAGCCTATATGTATCAGAGGTGGTATCAGAGGAACCCAGAGCCTCCTGGCTCGAAGGTGAGCACTCTATCCACTGTGCCTCAGTCATAGACCAGGAGGTGGGGTGAAGGATCCAGGGAGAAGGTTTATTCACTAATCATTATTCAATTCATTTTAATTCCAGTTCATATTAAGAGCCTAGCTATATTTGCCACTGTTAGGTCCTATGGATAGCATAGCAAAAATGAGACAGTCCCTGCTGTCAGTAAGCTTTCTAGGGAGAAACAACATGTATATAGAGAACTCAATCAATGAACACACACACACACACACATACACGATCAACATGATTTTGTTTTGTTTTCTTATTAATTCAAAGGGCATTTCCAGCTTCAAGGGAGTACTCAAAGAACTCAGCCAAACATGTCATCTAAGAACTGGAGGAGAACTGAAAGATGATCTCTTCTAATCCTCATTTTATAGATGAGGAAACTGATGTCCATGATTAAAAGCATCAATTGGGGGGAAAGGTTAAAAAAAAAACAAGGGTGTTAACTAACTTTAAAAATTCTCATTTAAAGAGATTCCTATTGAGATTCATTGCAAGTTATCCAGTCCTTTCTTTTGCACTTATCACATTCAGTCAGTCAATGAACATTTATTAAGCACCTACTGTGTGTCAATCACTGTGCTAAGTGTTAGAGATACAAGAAAGGATGAAGGACTGGGGGGAGATAGCACATAAAAAGAAGCTATAAGGGAAGAGGGCTGAAAAGCTCTGTGTGTGTGTGTGTGTGTGTGTGTGTGTGTGTGTGTGTGTGTGTACAGAGAAGGATCTGGAAAGAATTCTCCACTGTTGTCCCTACATGTATTCAATTGTTTTCAGTTGTGTCTGACTTTTCTTGACCCCATTTGAGATTTTCTTGGTGGAGATACTGGAGTGGTTTGCCATTTCCTTCTCCAGGTCATTTTACATATGAGGAAACTGAAGCAAATAGGGTCAAGTGACTTTCCCAGGGTGATACACAGCTAGTGTCTGAGGTCAGATTTGACCTTTGGTCTTTCTGACTCCAGGACCAGTGTTCTATCTACTGCACCACCTAGCTACCTGTAAAAATAGTATTATTATCTTAAAGCATCATGTTATTAACTTAAAGTACTATAGGAAACGTGAGGGTATATTTATTGTTATTAATAAGAACACTATTATTTTACTAGTTATCTGTTGGGCCCAGGGACAGAGATTCCAGTCATTCAAGACCTGGTTTTCTTGACCTATATTTGCTGGAAAGAAAAGGTCCACTATGGGACCTCAGTTGGTGTACTTGTCTTAACAGAGACTTATGGTCCTGAGGGAGAGGAGTGGGTGGTGATATTTGTAAGCTGGTGGAGCTAGGGGCAAGTGATTGGTCTGTAAGAAGCTTGGTTTATACACTCTTTGAAATAGAGTGGTGAGATACTAATCTCTCCCCCCACCCACACATGCCCCTTTTATTTCACATAATCTCAGAGTTTTCAGAGTTGAGAGACTCAGGAATCATCTGTTCCAACATATATATGAAAAAGAAGTAGTGGTGTACACCAGGTGGTCTTTTGGCCTCTGTTTGAATGTTAGGGAGTTCACCACCTCCCTCCTGAGGCAGTCTATTTTACTTTTGGACGGCTCAAATTGTTAAAAAGTTTTTCTTTATATTAAGCTTAAATCTGCCTCTGTGGGAGCTGTATTCTCAGGAGCTGAACAAGGCTTCACATGATAGCCTTTCAAATGTTTGAAAACAGACACTGAGCTACAAAAATTCAATTTAAAAAACATTAAACATTTATTGGACCCATCCTGTGCTAGGTGCTGGGGCTGTGAAGATTTTGAAAAATAGTTCCTGCCCTCAAGGGGTTTACATTTTACTTTAAGAATTTTATTTTTTTAAGAATATTTAAAAATAAGTCTGAATAGTTCTGGAGAAGCCAGATGGCCATGACACTCTGATTATCTGTTTGAGCCAAATCTGTGCTTGGCTCAAAGGGAAGGATAGCCTGATACTAATCATACCTCCCTTGCTTTGAGGGACGTCAAGGTCCCTTCAGTATTAAATGAATAGCTCACTTTCTTTTCTACTCATCCTTCCCAATAGAGTAATTGTCTCTGTAATGAGTCACTCAAAGTATATGTCTACTAAAGGTTGAGGATCTTTAACTATATACTGCTATCTCACTCTTAGTACTTCTCCTGTCGAACTGTTTCTTTGGAAGACATGAAAAGGCCTTGTCCCCAGTAGGCACTCAATGCTTGTGTATCAGTACTCAAAACCTGTATCTCAAGGACCTGTGTTTTTGAGGGGAGCCAAGATGGTAGAGTAAAAGTAGTGACTGTCTTGAGCTCTCCCCCAAACCCCTCCAAATACCTATAAAAATGGCTCTAAACAAATTCGAAAGCAGCAGAACGCACAAAAAGACAGAGTGAAACAAATTTCCAGCCCAAGGCAACCTGGATGGTTGATCAGAAAGATATACTGAGCCACCCTGGGAAAGGAGCACTGTTTGGCGTGGGCGCGCAGGCCACAGTGAAGCTGGAGCAGGCCTCAGAGGACCAAATTGCAGGCAGCTGTGGCAGTTTCCAGACTTCTCAACCCACAAATGCCAAAGACAACTTAGAAGGTCAGTGGGAAAAGTCTGTTTCTGTGGCGATGAAAGAGAAGCACAGGGTCCCAGTCCCATTCCCCAAGTTCAGTCCCGGGGCAGCAGCTGCCTCCTGAGCTTCTGGCCCACAGACTGAGGGGAAATCTAGTGGCTGATCAGAGGGGGATTGCAGGGATCTCTCTGCTGGTGCAGGATTCTCTTTCTTTGCTTGTGCTTGGATCTGGGTCACAGTTCTGGGTGGTAGTTCTGGGGTGAGGAGGACTTCTGGCATGGTGGAGCTTGTAGTAGCTGTGAAGAGGAAATCCTCCTCACAGTTCTAAGACAGAAAAGAGTGCTTGTGGTCCCTCATAGACCAGACAGAGCACAGGTCAGGAAAGGAGTAAACACCTTGCCCTTGATCATAGCACCTTGGAAGAACTGAAAATTTACAGGTCCCTAGAAGTATCTCTGAAAACAGCTGCACAAAACCCCCAAAACTTGGGACAGTACATTCTCCACACTGGAACTAGACTCCTGCCTTAACAAAGAGTTTATAACTGAAGTAATTGGCTGGGATCATGAGCAAGTAGCGCAAAAAGAGCCAGACCAAGGATCTGTGCTTTTATTGGGATGGAAACTCCCAAGCTAGAAATGTAATGCATTATGCAGAACACAACCCACCTGTAATTTACACTCTTAGGGTGTTACATCAGCCTCAGAGAGGTCCACTGTCAGACAATTAGTTAATGCCAGTGACAGGACATGAATCTAGGACTCTCTGAGTCTAAGTCCAGCACTTTGTCCTCCAATATGCCAGGCTGCCTCTCAGATGCTCAAGAAATATCTTGACATTTATCATGTATATATTTTGCATGTATTTATAGGTAGAGTATAAACTCAGGGGAAAGCTTGCTTTGCTATTTTCTTTGTATCTTCAATTCCTGGCATACAGTAGTCATTTAATAACTACTTGTTAAATTGAACAGAATTATTTCCATCCCTCCTCCCTTCTCCCCTCCCTAATGTCAATTATAGTGGAGTCTTAAGATTATATTAATAGATAACATGCTTATCTATGTTCTCAGAAGGTCATATGTGTAATTTACTGCTACACAAGTAAATAGCAAATGCTCAAATACAGGTGTTCCTTACTTTATACCTATTTTATTTGGTCACTCTCAGGGCTCTTGCTTTCCCTCTGAGATTACCTTCAAATTAACCAGTTACATCTTGTTTGTACATGGTTGTTTGCATGCTGTTTCCCTCCATTAAATTGTAAGCTCCCTGAGGGCAAAGGTTATTTTTTGTTTTTCTCCATTTCTCCAGTACTTAGCACAATGCCTGGTGGTGCTTAATAAATGCTTGTTGACTACTAAATGTAAACCTGAAAAAAATGATTTTATAAAAAATGTAAAATCATTTTATAAATCATTGAAAAATATTTGATTAATATTTTAACTATATGAAAGGATCTTTCTGTATAATGAATGCCTATTTATATAATGGTATTTTAAAGTAGATGATTGGAATGTCAAAGATACTTTTGGAAACAAAGTAATTATATCCTAATTTGTATTTTAATGGTTTCTCCCAACTGTTCAAGCTCACTCCCATTGAAACTGATTTTTATTTCTTGAGTTCATATTTTGTACTTAATGATATCATATGTAAAGCTCTTTACATATCTTAACATGCTATATAAATGCATTATGATTATGATCACTTGTATCTATGTTGGTTCCACTCAGTTGAATGGAAGTTCATTGAGGACAGGGACTGTTTCTTTTTTTATCTTTGTACACCAATCACAGTGCCTAGCACATAGTAGGCACTAAATCCATACTTGTCAAATTGAATATTTTTAAAATAAATGAATACAAAGAAAAACATTAACAGAAAATTAAATAAAAGATAGTGTTCAAATATTCAGTATGACCTAATGTGAAACTTAACTTTATTTTTCCATGTTGAGACCCTTTGATCTTTAGTCTTTCCTTTGATGCATCATTCACATATAATTCATAGATTCATGACGAGCAATTTGTCAACATTTACTTGTGTGAATCTGGTTATCTCCTTCCCAAATACTTTCTTCCTCCTCAAAACACACGTTCATTTTGCTCTGTGGCAACCTTTATTGTGAGGGATGGACAACCTTCTCGCCCCTGAAAAGACACATTGGACATTTTGGCATCCATGTGTGCCCTGCAGCAGAAGAAGCCAAGGTACCTGAAGGACCCCAGACAACTGGAGTCACCATTTTGGAACTTCATCCAGAAATTTCTTTCATGAAATACTATAGGCAGCCAAGGTACAGAAATATCTCTCATATCATGAAATGACCTTTAAGATAGTAACTTTTTCTTCCTCTTTGGTATCAAATACACTTCAAAGTATACCAGTCTTTTAAAATAGGACAGGAAACTTGAATAGCCAGTGTTTTGCTACAAATAATCCAGACTTAAGATGAGGAACAAGACAGACCATTGGAACTTTGTGCCTGAGTCGATTAAGTATCTCTCAATGCCTTTTTTCCTATCTACTTTTGTTCCTTTATACAAGCTGTACCCTATGTCTGGAAAGCTCTCCATCCTTATCTCCTCTCCTTGGAGTACCATTGGTCTAGAGGTAGTAAGGACCTTAGAAGTCACTTGATTCAATCCCTTCTTTACAGCTGAGGAAACTGAGGCCCAAAGACATGAAATGATTTCCTTAGGGTTACACAGGCATTAAGTGGAAAAAACAGGATTTGAAACTAGGTCCTTTGACTCCCAGGCCCACCTATGTCCTTTTCATGGTACCATACTACCAAATTCTCTCCAAGGCTCAGCATAAATGCCAGCTCTTACTCCAGGCCTTTCTTACTCTTCTCCCCCTAGCTGTTAATGCCCCTCACCAATTACTTTGTATTTTATTTGTATGTATTTTGTATTTCATATCTGTTTATATGCTGTCATCATTTTCCTCCCAGTTCTTCAGGCAGGACAGGAACTCTCATTTTTGTCTTTGTACCACTAGGGCCTGGCAGAATAGTAATAAACATATGCTGAATTGAACTGATTTGAATACAATAAAATCCTACCTTCTGGTGAAGACCTTTCCTGATCCTCCTCAATGCTAATGCTTTCCCTCTGAGATGAACTCCCCAGTTTACCTTGTGTATTTCTCTATGTATGCAGTTGTTTGTATGTTTCAGCCCCAATCTATTGGAAGCTCCTTGAGGTCATATTTTGGGTATGTTGTAAGTAGTTATTGAGTAGTTGGTTGGCTTGACTTGCCCATTTCCCAATGACTTTAATGTCTTGTTTCCAGTTTCTAATGCTGGTACTCCAAGCTGACTGTGCTGATTATATTCTTCCCCTTCCAGTAGGCATATTCTCCTTTCAGGACCCTGCTGGTTTTCTCTGGACCCATTTTCTCAACTCAAAGTTTTTGGCCAGTGTTCTACTTGGGCCACCATCAGATTTGCAATTTGGTCACAACCTTAATAGTAGCAACACCAGTCCAAGCATTTATTTAGCAGCTACTATGCTTTAGTAGCCAAGCTAGGCTGGGGATGCAAAGACAAAATTGGAAACAGCCCCCGCCCTCAAGGACCTTACAGTCTAGCTAGGGGAAATAATATGCATTTAAAATGCCAGGTGATTTGTGGGCAACAAGCTAGCACTTGGAAGATCAGGAAGGGCCTCATGTAGAAGGTCACTCAGAAACTGGGGATCCTGCAAGATAGGTGAGGAGTAAGTATATTCCAGACATGGGGAATAACCAGTGAAAAGACACAGAGGGAGAAGATAGACTTTGACCACTGGATGGACTAATTTTCTGTGAACACAATGTAAGCAACAACAGCATTAGAGACTGTGGTTGATGCTACCCTTTGGCTTCTAAATTCAATGTCTTCTTTGAAAAACAAACAAACAAACAAATAAACAAACAAACAAACAAAAACAACACACCACCAAAAAACCAAACCAAACCAAACCTTACTTCTTCTTTTGAGTTACTTTATGAACATTCCATCTCATTGACTTTTATTTCCTCCACTAAGACTTCCCTCATGAGAAGAGGAACTGAAGCTTTCAGGAAGACCAAAGAAATGATTATGTAGCACCAGCAGTCTTGGGTTCCCAAGCCACTTTCAAACACCATTTATGGAAAAAAGGAGAGGGAAATCACGGTAACAGTTTATATTGTCCCCTTTAACAGTGCATTATCTTCCTTTTTAAGATTCTGTTTCCTGCCAAGTTGTTTGCAAAACGAAGAGCCCAAATGCTACCTGGATTGTATATCAAATGCACAGCTTATAAATAGAAATCCAAAGTAACCGCATTGCATTGTACAGTAGAAAACTTAAAGGTGGCTTTGCAGGCTACTGGTTTTACTTAGCAGTAAAGAGAGATTCTTGCAAAGGTTGTTTACACAGTCCTAAATCCTTGTAAAGTCAGACTGGAACAAGTCTGTTATCTGACCTAGCCCTTAGGGCTACTTAAACACCTGTGGATTTATAGAGTTCAGATGTCTACCAAGGTCTGTGTTGAAGTTCATTCAGAAACCTGTGGCCCAGATGAAACAGGCTGCTAACATGGGTAAGCTGTTTCTTCACCCCTACACTCCCTCCCACCTCTGGTCCTTTGGTCCTGGCTTATGGAGCTGTCACATGAACCAGAAACAAGATGAAAATTTCAAAATGTCCTCTCTGATTGAATAGGAGGAGTGAACAAAGGAACAGGGGGAAACCCTCACTTCTTATCTGTTGTGTGTATTTTAAGGATTCATCAAAGAATTTAATTTCTCAAATTTAAAATCTTAAAAGCAAGATCTGTCAGGGGTCCATTCTCTTTTGAGTACAAGGGCACGTAAGGAACTGCCAGCCATAAAGTAGAGAAACTGAGGACTGGTGTCCCTTTGCTGCTAATTCACTGAAATTCAAATTAGACACATATTAGACAAAATGTATACACAAAAGAATTCGAGTTTATATAAAGGTTTGAGGTTTGTATCATGCTTTCCGCATGTTATTTCATTGGACCCTCACAATAACCCTGAGAAGTACTATTATGATCCCTACTTTATAGATAAAGAAACTAAGGATGAAAGACATGAAATTGCTTGTCCATGGTCACATAGCTAGTAAGTATTGGAGGCAGAATTTGAATTCAGGTCTTCCTGACTCAGAGCTAGTGCTCATTCTAATGTACCATGTGGACTCCTAATAGGGATTTAAAACTAAGGAAATTTTAAAGTCATGTACAACTTATTCAGGTTCCAAGATTCTTTGAAGGGCCCAAATACAAAATAAAAGTGAACAGAATACAGGTTTAGAGCTGGAAGGGTCATTAGAGGTCATTTCATTCAACTCCCTTGTTATACAGATGAGGAAACTGAGGCCCTGAGGTTAGGTGACTTACCCAACTCAGATACAGGTATTAAGTGTTGGAGCTGGAATCTGAAAGCATGCCCGTTAATTCTAGAGTCTCTTTCTTTCCATTGTACTAAGCTAACTAAGTCTAAGGCGTGGCCGGGCCAAGAAAACCCCAAATGGGGTCACGAAGAGTCACATATACCTGAAACAGCTGAATAAAATCCAAGGCTAAAAGCACACACATGTGCAGAGCGCGCACACACACACACACACACACACACACACACACACACACACACTCTTTGTCCAGGCTTGAACATTCTTGACATTACTAAATCCCAATTAGATATCATCTACTGAGTATCTCTCCCATTTTTGTACTCTAATAACTTGGGATCTCAGAATGGAAAAGTACATCTAATAAGCCTTTGCAGTGCCTGACCCCTTGATCCATCCTGTTTATACGTAGCTAAGTCTATTCTTTAATTGCTTTTGACAGTGTTTTTTTCATAGCTTTCCATCTGTACATACACAGTTCTCCTGTTTATTTACCATATTATCATCATGAGGCCAAATTACTCTGGAATAGGAATATCTTTTTATCAATTAATACTTGGCTTATGTATCCCTTGTCTTTTTTTAACCCAGAAACTCAGAAGCTCATATTTGCAAATATATTTCTAGGCTTCTAAATGCATAAAGAAGTATTCAGTTTTCTCTCTCAAATTTCTGTCTTTCCTCTAGGCTTTTTGTTAGGCAATATCAGAGTGATAGTGTAGTACAGCAGATAGAGCGTTGGGCCTAGAGTCAAGAAGACAACAGGTTCAAATCTAACCTCAGACACATATCACCTATTTGATGTTGGACAAGTCTCTTAACCTCTCTGGACCTCAGTTTTCTCAATTGTAAAATGAGGTGGTTGGACTCAATGACCTTTAGGGTCCCTTCCAGCTCTAAGCCTAGGATCCAATAAGTAATTGTTCAACTTTCTAACATGGGACAAGTAAGTCTCAACCCATGCATTCACTATACCAAGCTGAGCCTTAAGTAACAGCAATATTGTGCTTAAAAAGACTATGAGTGACTAAGTTATTTTGACTATTATAAATAGAAAAATTAAAAATAAAGGACATATAAAGAGAGATACTATCTTCATCCAGAGAAAAAACTGATAAATAGAAGTATTATTGAATAATATTACATATACATGTACATGTACATCTACATACATATACATATACATATACATATACATATACATATACATATACATATACATATACATATACATAGACACACATCCCTGTTTGTGTCTAATGGTAGCTGTCTCAAGGGTGGGGCTGGGAGGAGGGAAGAAAAAAGGGAAAAATTTACATGATGACTTTGTTATATATTTGGATAGAACAGCAAGTTGTACATGATAGATCTGAAGTTTCATATGCAATCATCTTTTTTTTTATTGTTCTGTATTATGGAAATGCTTGTTTTGTTCCCTCAATTGAAAACAAAATAAAAAGAGTCCAAAGATATTCCATAAAGAACTATACCACTCAAACTTGTGTTGGCCACAGCCCTGAGACACTCATAGAAGGATTAAGAAGCATAAACATCAAAAGCTTTTATGATCTCACCTGATGGGGACATATGTGGATGATGCTTTCTCCCCCATTGGGATGAACATTTAATTCCTATAGGGAATATCTCTTCCTATAGGGCATGATGATTTTCAAAGACCATACAGGAAGACACACACATATATCAACAATACAAACCTACAAACATGAGATAACACCATAAAGGAGCTTGGAGATCACCTGAGAATCAACAATCCAACAAGTATTTATAAAGCAATTCTATGTGCCAGACATTATGCTAGTCGCCAGAGGGAAGAAGGAGATACTGTTTGGGACAATCTAAAAATTAGATGTGTCTCATCAGCCCAAATGTGGTAAGTTAAAATTAAATAGACATGCAATTATAATGCAAGGATCAAGGCAAAGATGATATAAAAGGTGGTTTGCCTACTGGAAGAAGTATATTTTTGTGGTAGAAGTAAGGCTTGACCAATGGCCACACAGAAAGGAAGGGCTACTTTATGTAATTTTATTCCCAAATTGTTTTATAATCACTCTAATATCTAACCTACATATGGACCATAAAACCTAGTTGCTCATAAGGCCTCACCTTATATATACACCCAAATCCAAAGCAGCACTTTTTTTTGGTATTAGAAAAAAAAAAGCGACATAGAGAATGGCTGAACAAATTGCGGTATATGAGTCTAATGGAATACTCCTTCCTTTGTGAACATGGGTTCATCATAAACCATTCTGGACCTCTGGTTTTTGTTTTTAATCTATAAAAGGACAGAGTAGACCAGGTGGTGTGTGAGGTCCCTTCTGGCTGTAGATCAATGATCCTATGATTTTTGTGTCATAAGTAACAACATATATGAGGAATATATGGAAGCCTGGAAAGACTATGTCATATGGTTTTGCTTTACTGTTTTTTTCTAGATTGCATGGGGGTATTCAATAGGGGTAGGGAAGGTGGTATATTTGGAAATGATTGTGGTATAAAAACATAAGATATCCATAGTATTTTTTTAAAAAAAGAATCAATTTATAAAATAAAGGGAAAAGACTTGGTTAGTGAAGAACGAAGGCAAAACTTCATGTGCATAATGTAGCTTCCCAGAACCAACCTTGGCTTTCATTTTATGGTTCTATTAGATAAAATTTCTTATTTTGTTGAAATATATCCAGACAGCAGGCACATTCAATTATATATGTGCAGATGTGGAGTAAGTGAAAGGAGTTCCTAATCAGAGCAGTTTCTTCTGAATTTAAGACATGCTCTGAGGTAACATTTATGCAATGCCAGAAAACACACTCCACAACAAAACAAAACAAAAAAAACCCCAAATTGTTCTGGTGGTAAAAAAAAAATTAAAACCAATTTGGTTAGAAGAAAAAAAAACTTCAGCCAATTGATTGATTGGATTTTTCCAGTCCAATTTGGGTGTAAGTCATTGTGCAGAAACTGGCGATTCAACTGATTGATTGGGTTTTAATGAAGGGCATTTTAAAGTTTACTCAAAGTTGAACTGAGAGTTTTTTTGTAAGGCATTGTGTAGAAACTGGCTATTCAAGGGGAAGGAGGGACAAGTGAGGGGGATGGTGAGATAAAAAAAGAGTGGAAAGAGAAGTTGTGAACATAATGGGGCTAGGGTCATGCTCAGAAAAAAAAAAAAGTATCTGAGAGGAAGGATCCATGCAATATGCTGGATCATTGGCCCTGAAAAGATAGGAAGTGGATCTGCATGAGATGGAGGTAGAGAAAATCAAAGGCAAAAATATTGAGAGGTAGGAGGGAAAAGAAGTCCATAGCAGTGTGAAATTCACACAGCTCCTTATTTACAAAGTAGTTAGATATGATCTGGTATTTTCTCTCTCTCAAGGTGTTAGATATATAATCTCATATTTTCAGGGTGGCCTGACCCTCTTTGGGGGAAAAAAAAGATACACTAAATGGGCCAGAAGTGGGTTAGAGAACACTGTAACCTCATTTTACTTTATTTAGCTGTGTGTGAAAGATCTCAGCAAGCAGTTCAATTAACTCCCACTAGTTAAATGAGATGAAAATGAGGTTACTCAGATTAACAAAACAGGACACTTTGGTCCTCCTCCATCCAGGTCAGGTGGAGGTAGAAGCCTGCTTTAGCTCCAGGCCAAACCATCTTGCCTATATGCTATGTGGATGCTGGTGCATCACCTGAGAGCTACTGCAGTAAGGTAGCCATATAGTTGCACCCACTGACATCTTCCTTACACAAGGACATGGAAAAAACAAACAAACAAACAAACAAACAAACAAACAAACAAACAAACAAACAAAC
>NW_020954581.1:6127189-6238084 GCF_900497805.2 Vombatus ursinus
AACAAACAAACAAACAAACAAACAAACAAACAAACAAACAAACAAACTAGAAGCCCATGCCAAGGCTGAACCTGAACTTGACATCTGCAGCTTAAATTCATATCTGTTTATTAGAATGAACCACAAGAAGTCCTATTCTGGCTACCTGTTTGTTCCTCTCTTCAGATATTTCTCCTTGTCTCTCTGTCTCCCTTCTCTATCTCTCTCCCTTATACTTTATCTGTCTTTATGTCTCTGTCACTTTCCTTTCCTCTTTCTCTCTCTGAGCACCACAATCCCAGGGTGAGGGAAAACAATTCCTAAGTGGTTTGCCACTTGAGAGAGAGTTCTAAAGAGTTTGGATATATTTTGCAATTCTTGACCTTTCATGGCATTATCTCTGTTTACTGAGCTTCACAGTTAAGGAATCTCAATTTGCTCATAAATTATCTCCCTCAAATTATCTTCTCCAATATCTGGTTATTTCCAATATGTCTTAAATAATTGTTTCCAGACATAGATCAAACTACTAGGGAAGGGTTTTAATGAAAGGCATTTTTAAGTCTATTCAAAGTTCAACCCAGAATTTCTTTAATTTTTATTTTTTTAATTTAATCTGTAATGGATTTTCTGTATTTAACGAGCTAGAAAACATTATAAACATGTTTCATTTTTCTTTGAATATATACATTCAGGGATATTCCTCTTTGGCTTTGGTACTATAGTTACCAACTAAAATAGTAATTGCATTTAACTAAAAAAAAAATCAGACCATGGGTATTTAAAAAAATAGATATTTATCCTTTTACGTCTTTCCTTTCCTAGACTACTCCCTCCATTTCATAAATACTGTACTCTCTATTCTACCATCTGAGAAGGGAGCAAATGTGTGGCTATTTATTCCAAAAATCAAAATGTTCATTCAAAAAACTTAAATAGAGGCACATCCCAAACAACTTGTCCTGATAAATATAATTTTATAATAACATCCATCCATCCATCCATTCAGTAAGCATTTACTAAATACTAGTTATGTTTCAGGTACTATGCCTGGAGCAAGAAAAAACACAAACATGATAAAAATAGTCTTTTCTCTAAAGGAGTATGCATTTTACTTGGCATGGGTGGGATGTAAGGCATGGGTGGGATGTGAGGGGAGACAACACGTACACATAAAATGCGGGCACAAAATGTATAAAAAGCATGTGCATTCAAAAATAATTGGGGGAACAAACTGGGGGGGGGGGTCAGGAAAGGACACTTTTAGAAGTGCTTAAAGGAAGTATGGATTCTAAGAGGCAGAGGTGAGGAGTGAGTGCATTCTAGCCATAGAGGCTGCCTGTCCAGAAGGCAGAAAGGCAAGACAGAATACCAAGTCCTGGGAACAGTGAATAAGCCAGCCTGTCTGAAAGGCAGAGTGAAAAAAATCAATCAACAAACATTTCATGAAGCATATCTTATGTGCCAGACGCTATACAAATCTCTAGGAATGCAAAGGCAGAAATGAAATATTACCTGCCCTCTAGAAGCTTACATTCTATCAGATGAGGCAATATGTACATACAAATACATGTACAACATATGCAAAAATAAATACAAATATGCTAAATTATCATTTAGTCATTAAGGGGGTGGGGGGGATTTCCTGCGTGGAATTTTAATCAGGAGACAGAAAATGATCTATGATTTAGTAGATAAATTCTAGGGAACTGCCAGAGGTAAATAGAGATTGAGTGATCTGCCCAGGGTCACACAGCTACTTATTAAATTCACACTTGCATTCAATTCTTTTTGATTTTGAATAGACTCAGGTTATTAGGGCAACAATCTATCCATTATATCAACAGTGGTTAGTTTTTTTTTTTTTTAAAGTTAGATCAGAGACCTCTCTGCTTGGTCCTGCTTAACATGATTCCTTCCCACCCTCATTCCTCACCCTACCTCTCTTCCCACCAATAACCACCAAAGAATCACCACAAGTTTCCTACAAAGCCTGAACAAGCTGGCTGAGAATAGGGGATTCTTTCCCAGTGCATGCCATTATGAAAAGATAGAATTGTAGTCTATTAATATGACTACTACAAATGGGGATAGGAGTGTCTGTAGCTTAACACAGCTCAAAGTGGAAGCAACGTTGAACGTATTACCCTGAAACTGTCTTTGGCTTAAATACCAAGGACTTGAAACAAACTGCTCTTATCGCCTTTTTCCAAACACAGTGACTTAAATTCACATAGGAAGTGCCAGTACCAGCTGCACTTTAAGTAAGAGGCACATGTCTTGATGAGATTCCAGAAAATGGAAACCAGCCCAGCTGAAGCTGGAGGTGTCGTCTTCCTCCAGCCTGCTGGGTGACACCATGCTGAAAGTGATGAAGTGATAATTAGAGGTTCGGGAGGTGAAACTCAGCATAGAAATTTGCCCAGTGGCCCACACTGAACACCCTGCCTTATAGCCAAGCCCTTATCTCCCGGGACAGAGCCCAATTACAGCCAGGGAGTTAAGATATTAATGTTTGTGGATTACCACAATGGCTTATGTTTGCTTTATAAGCACCATATTATATGGCTCAAACCAGGAGTGGGACCCTTTCAGCCTTTTTTCTATTTAGTGCCTTACGCCTGTCATAGAGAAGGTTGAGAAGCTCATAGATTTAGAGCTGGAAGGGACCTTAGAAGTCATCTAGTCCACCACCTTCATTTTACAGATCAGGAAACTGAGACCCAGACCCAGAGTGGTGAAGTGGGTTACATGAGTAGTAAAAAATAAAGCTGGAATTTGAATTCAGATCCCATAGCACAAAATCCAGTACACTTTCTACTACCCTATGCTATCTCACAGGGCTTGCTCCTTTTGCACAAGTGTCTGGTGGTATGATTCCAGAGAAGTCTGAAGACTGGCTGAGTCACCCTGGAGAAGTCACTTAACTTCTCAGTGCTCCAGGTAACAATCCAAAAGTATAGTTTTAAAGGAAATGTTGTTCTGCTTTGGTGGAGAGATTTCCTCCTTTGGATCTCCCTATACAGATGAAATAATAGGTAAAGCTAAAAAAAAAAAAAAGAAGGAACGAAAAAAGTAAGTTGTTGGGTATTGGAAGGCCAGGGTTCAGACTTGACTCTATCCCATATTAATCTGGGACATGGAGTGAATTTTGTTGTTCAGTAGTATCTGACTCTCTGTGATCCCATTAGGGTTTTTTCTTGGCAGAGATACTGGAGTGGTTGGCCATTTCCTTCCCCAGTTCATTTTGTAGATGAGGTAACTGAGGCAAACAGGGTAAAGTGACTTGCCCAGGGTCACAGAGCTAGAAAGGATCTGAGGTTGGATTTGAACTCAGATCTTCCTGACTCTAGGTCCATTGCTTTATCCACTGCACCACTTAGCTGTCCTATGGAGTGAATTTTCTAACTTTTTTTTTTTTGGTGGTTGAGAGGGAATCAATTTTTTTTATCTATAAAATGAGAGGGTTAGACTAGATAACCCTAAAAGTCCCTCATGATAATAAGTTACATTTGCATAGATTTTTTTTTTTTTACTTAGGTTTATGTTCAGTAGTGTAGGGAACTCTCAAGTAGGGACTTTCTCTACCCTTAGCAGCACCTTGCTGCAAATATTAAATCTTAATGAATTGCCTGGGACAGTAAATTGCCCAGAGACACATGACCAGTATATATTGGATTCAGGACTTGTGCCTAGGTATGTGTGGCACAAGAAAACTGGCACAGTTTTCTATTCACTAGGCCGTGCCACCTCTGTTATCCAAGATTTATACATTACATACATTATCTTATTTGAGTCTCCTGAAAACCCTGTGAAGTGATGCTAATTTCATGATTCCACTTTACAGATAATAAAATTGAATTTCATTGAAGTTAAGTGACTTGTCCAGGGTCACACAGCTAGTAAGTATCTAAGGCCGCAAAGGAGTCAAGATTTTCCTGATTCTAAGTCCAGTGCTCTATTTTTTATGTCAGGTAGCCAGCATATCTCTTTTAGCCTTAAATCCTAATTATCCTGAGGAAATTTTAAGAAGCAAAGTGCCTACTAACTGGCCACTTAGTGAGATAAAACATTTGGATAAGACAGATAGTAGTCTACTACAGAGAAAAAGCTCTGTTAATCAAAGAAGGGTGAGGATAGCACCTATTTTAAAGTTTCTTCCTGTGCTTAAGGATAAAGTTTTATTGTAAATGTTTTCCCTTTTCCGGCTTACTTGCCCCTCTCTACCCTCCCCACCCCAACCCAGTAGGCTGAGGTCTTATTTTAATTAAAGTTCATAGAAAAGTATTTGCAGCTGCTCTGTGGGCTGATCCCCTAAACATGGAATCTAGTGACGATTTCCTAAGGCAATTTAAGCACTTCAAAAAAAAGTTTTATTTCCTGTTTGAAATTCTAACATCATTTTTTATCAAAGTCTCCCCAGCTTGAGGCATTGTTAAGATTATTCAGTATGTAGCCCTTGATGCTTTACCTTTGATACTCTAACAGATCTTTGATTTTGTTGGTTTGGGTCACAACCCTTCCATGCCTTCTCATCCTTTGTGATTCTTGCCCATGTCTTTCTATAAATCTTCCACAAAAGATCCATCCAATGCATAGGATGCCAACGTCTTCATTTTGTGATGATTTGCCTAAAGAGTCCAGGTCTGCTTTGCCTAAGCCTACAGAAAGATAAGGTGTCATTCTGTTAATTATCTAGTAAGGGAGTATATTATCAGGGTGGTCTACCAGGTGGCTCTATTTGGTCCATCAGTTTCTCTCTGTCACTTGTGTTGGATAATCTTTCTAAAAGATAGCAGTATCACTGATCACCAGAGGGTATTTGGCCTGAAGACATCTAAATGCCTCCTTGAACTCCCACTCAGTGCCCTATCACCATCACCAAACAAGTGATTTTACTGATGGCACTAAATGATTTAGTTTAAGCCTGCTGGCTGGGTCCAGAATTAATCTGGGGATGAAAAAGATTATTCAAAATAATAAAATATAAAACCTGTGGTCTATACAAGCAATATAGTGGCTCAGTGGATGGAACACTAAACGTGGAGTCAGGAAGACCGGAGTTCAAATGTGGCCTTAGACACTTGTTAGCTGTGTGACCCTGGACAAGTCATTTAACCTCTGTTTGCCTTCATCCTCTGGAGAAAGAAATGGCAAACCATTCCAGAATTCTTTCGAAGAAAATCCCATGGACCATAAGAGTTAGATGTGACTGAATGACTGAATAGCAACAATGGTCTAAATGCAGTCCATGCCCCCTATGCTTACAGATCCAAAGTTATCATACTATGGTCACACAGTTTATTATACATAGTGAAAGGTCAAACACCTGTACGTGGAGACATTTGCTTCCAACCATTTCCTAAACCTTCTCCTATTGACTCTCTCAGTCTTGTAGAGTATCTTACAGTCATGGAACAGCAGCAGCAGTAATAGGAATAGCTATTTAGCTGCCATAAGTTTTGTTGTTTGTTCAGTCATTTCACTTGCTATCGACTCTTTGTGATCCCCTTTGAGGTTTTCCTGGCAAAGATACTGGAGTGGTTTGCCATTTCCTTCTCCAGTGGATAAAGGCAAACAGAGGTTCAAAGACTTGCCCAGGGTCACACAGCTAGTAAGTGTCTGAGGCCTGCTTTGAATTCAGGTCTTTCTGACTCCAGGGCTAGCACACTATCCACTGTGCCACCCAGTTGCCCCACATAGCATCGGTAGCTAGCATTTACATAGCACTTTAAGGTTTGCAAAGTATAGCAATGCTAATAGAAACTTGCTGCTGAAAAGATGGGCCTTAATTTCTAGGAAAAGTTCAGGGTTATGAAAAGAATTTTACAATTTTCTGAAGGCTTTCTTTCCTCCTCCTGTTTAATTCTTGGCCCCATTGTTCATTCGTTCTGTCTTTCTGAGATGGATAAGCTCAACAGACTGAGTGGCATAATCTAGGCAATTGACATTCTTCATCTGCTTGGATCTTTTGGAATATTTGAGCTGTGAGGGTTTATCTTTAGTTATTTCTTCATAGTGTAACCCCTTTATTTTAAAGAGGAAGGAACTGAAAGAGAAGAGACCGCTCAATGTTACTCAACCAGTTAGTAGTAAACTGGAGATCCAAACCCAAGTCTTCAGACTACTAGTACAATATTCCTCTCCATGTAGTACGGCGTGCAGGAGATAGCATAGCATAGTCTAGATTGTCACTTTCTATCTTTAGGAGTGACACACAAAGCTAGGCAGGATGTCCCAGCTGTGGCATGATTAGCACAGATGGCAATGAAATGAAAACTTCATTTACTTCTGGGTGTTGCTAAACCTCCAGCAATAAACCCTAAGATCATATCTAACTAATCCTGCCTTGGCCACTAGGCAGAATCACAAACCAAACATTTCCCTCCATCTCAAACCTTTGTACCATTTTGTCTGAGGCTGAGAATCAAATCAACATTATCTTTGCTGTGGTGAAAGTTGTGAGAATCTGCCATGGGCTTCTCTTATAATCTCTGTGGTCAAGATGAGGCTGTCTAGATCAGGGGTGGGGAAGCTGTGGCCTCGAGGCCACATGTAGCCCTTTAGGTCCTCAAGTGTGGCCCTTTGACTGAATTTAAACTTCACAGAACTGTGGAGTCAGTCAAAGGGCTGCACTTGAGGACCTAAAGGGCCACATGTGGCCTCGAGGTCACAGCTTCCCCACCCCTGGTCGAGACTGAAGCACTGACCATAATTCCCTGCTCACCTCACACCTTCCAAATCAACCTCATTCCTCTGGTTCCAGTATGCCACTCTTCTCTACCCTTCTGTTGTGCCCTCCAAGGCCCAATTTCTATTGTTAAGAAACTGTTCTTCATTTTAGATCTTTGCCACCTTCCAAAAAGAAAAGGTTTTATATGTATTTTGAATTTTCTTGTAGGTATACATCTTATTCTATTCTTTCCAATAGGACATAAGCTACTCAAGGGAAGGGGATGTTTCATTCTGTATTTTGCATGATATCTTGTGGTAAGCTTTATAGCTGCTTATTGAAGTGAATTGAGTATCAGGTTTGAATCTTGGCTTTGCTTAGTTCTTACCTATACTGCCTTTGGCAAGTCACTTAATGCAGTTTCCTTATCTATAAGGTGGTGAGACTAGATAATCTCTAAGTTTCTTCCCACCTCTAAATCTATAACTTCTGGTCTAATTGATCTCAAAGATCCCTTCCAGTCCTAAATTCTATAATTCCAATAATTCAGATTTGTTTTGTTTTAAATAACATTGTCAAAGTACTGGCTCACATTGAGTTTGTGTGCAGTGAAATCACCTTAATATTTTGCATATGACATGGTAATCATAATAGGCCTTCACCAACTTGTACTCTTTAAATTAATTTAAAAATTCTTAATGTTGGATTTTCCATTTATCTGTCTACATTTCATTTTGTTGATTATGGTCCAGAGTGATTTACATTTTGATAGGGGCGGGAGCTGAAAACTCCAAGGAATTAATCCCTAATGGTGAATTACAAGCACACTGACAGATGGTAGGGCAGATTTTGGGGAAACAGAGGGCTCTTCCAGGCACCCTTAATGTTATCTACTTTCCCTATTCATAAGCTTGGTCCTAGTAATAACTTTGACCGGTAAGTCAAAAAGCTGATCAGTGAGAAACTCTGCCAATAGCTGAATAAAAGGATCATGATTGAGAATCCTCAGGCTCAGCTCCACAGTGAGAATACAGCTGGGATTCCCTGTCACCAAATGGGGAGGAGGGGAGGCTATAAGGCTTGGTTATATCTTCTGTGAGGGCAAGGAGGCTCACCACTTTGCCCCTGATTTGCATCTGTTCTCTCTTTTCATTGCTTTCCATCTCTGTTTCTTCCTTCATTCCTTCTTCATGCCTCAGTGAACAAATCTATGGTCACTGGCCTCCTGTTGTCATTGATGTTTTTCTATTTTTAAGACTGAACATTTGTCACAGTGTTAGAAAATGTTGTATTTTTTCATCTTTCTCACACCAATATGACAAACCACCAAGAACTAGAGTTTGCCCACTTATAATGTAGATGACACAGTTGAATCTCTGTCATGAGTAATAAGGATTAACTTGCTTTTTATTTTTTTTTTGGCCTAGAGGACAAAATTAGGAACAATAGAAGTTTCAAAGGCAGATAGAAGCTTGAAAGAAGCAAAAGTTCCTAACAATGAAGAGCTGTCCCAGAATGTATTAGGAGGGCTAACCTAGGAGGTAGTAAGTTCCCCATCATTAGAGATCTTCAAATAGAAGGTGGTAGATTACTTGATGATGTTGGGGATTCTTTTTCAGGTATGGCTTGGACAAGATGGCCACTAAGGTCCCTTCCCACTCTGAAGATCTGGGATCCCTGCTCTTTCCTCAGAAATCTCCACCTTTCAGACCTCGTGCCTTTGTATTGATTTGTTTAACGAATATTTATTCAATCCAATTCAATTACCATCAATTAAGTGTCTACCATATGCAAGGCACTAGTATGCTTGGCAAGTCACTTAATTTTCATGAGCCTCAGTATCCTCCTCTGTAAAATGAGGGTGTTGGACTAGATCAGTTAATCAAACAAACACTTTTAAACATTCCTACTATGCCTCAGGCATTTTGTTGAACACACCAGATATAAATAAAATGGATAAAACAATTTCTACTTGCAAGAAACTTAGAATTCTATGTAAAGAGATAAGTAAATGCAAGGTAATTTGAAGGGATACTGTTAACAACTTACAATATACTTATTAAACAATCACGTCTTGCTTCCCAAGTGTGCTGTTTCTTAGTTTCATAATAATCTTATTCTGAAAAGTCAACTGTATGTTATTTAGTGCTATTAGCATTAGGAATTTTTTAAAAGGTCATTAAAAAGATATTTCTGTAAGGGAGCCCCTAAAGTTTTATGTAAAAGCAAGGATCTTACCATAGCAAAAAGTTTGAGTATCACTGGTCTAAAAATAGTACAATGTGATATTCCAATACTTATAACTACAAAGGCAGTAGGAAAGTTTCAGGGAAATAATATGAGAAGACAGTCTGGTATGGGGCAGAGATTAGGTGATAGAGTTCTGATTCAGTTCTGCGCTTAACATTTTTGGAAGGACATTGTTCAACTGGAAAGCATCCAGAAGTGAGTGACCAGGATGGTGAAGGGGCCTTGCCACAGAAGGATCAGGAAGTGGAGGTGTTGCATTTAGAGAAGATAATGACTAGGGATACAATTACTATCCATTGAGTAAATGATGGGCTATTATAAGTGAAAAAGGTATTAGACTTGTTCTTCTTGACCCCAGAACCAGGAGTAGGAGCAGGAAGTTCCAAGGAGGCAATCAATTAATAAGCATTTATTAAGAGCCTACTATGTGTCAAGCACAGGCAGCTAAGTGGCTCAGTGCATAAAACACTGGGCCTAGAGTAGGGAAGACCTGAGTTCAAATCCAGCTTCAGACACTCACTACTTGTGTGATCCTGGGCAAGTCACTCAGTTCACTTCCATTTGCCTTAACCCACTAGAGAAAGAAATGGCAGACCACTCCAGTATCCTAGCCAAGAAAACCCCATATGGGGTCACAAAGAGTCAGGCAAGATTAAACAACAACAACATGTACCAGGTACTATGCTAGGTGCCAGTGATGCAAAGACAAAAATGAAACATTACTTCCCTTAGGGAAATTACAATATAGCCAGGAGAGACAACATATACATGCATAGGAATGTAGAAAAAAAATACAAGATCATTTCAGGGGGAAGGCATCAGCAACTAGGAGATGTGAGATTGGAACTCAGATTTTCTAGCTCCAGGGCCAATGTCCTTTACACTCTATCACATGTGCTTTCATTCCTCTTCTGGCTGTGCTTCTGACTCCAGAGTTTGTCATCAATGCTCAGCTGCCTTCCTACCCTGGAATATCTCTCTACTATGCCAGGACACTTCTCCCATTAATGAATTCCTTCCAAAAGAAGCCATTTTGGGGATGGGTCTGCTGGACATGCTTCATTCCCCTCCCAGCTATGCTTTTAACTCTTTGGACTTTGTCATATGTTCTTACCCCTCCCTATCAACACACTGATTTTTCAGCTCCCCTTTATATATTGTCTTCCTCCACTAGAATGTAAGCTCTTTGAGGAAGGGACTATCTTTCTTTTTGCTTGCATTTGTATCCTCAGTCATTGGCACAGTGTCTGTCACATTAATACATACTACTTAGTGCTTGTTGCCTATTTTGATAGAAGGCAACATTTCCTAACAATTCAAAGCTATCAAAAAGTAGAATGATCTATTCAGGAGGCAGTAGTGATCCTTCTCACTCCAAGCAAAGCCTGCAAGACAAGGCCACTTAGCAGGTACAACGTGATATGGGAGTTATTATTCAGATCCAAGTGGATCTAAATAGCCCTTTTAACTGACATTCTGAGACTGATTTTGAACAAAGTTATCAGTGGAGAGATGAAGGAATTGCAAATCGCCAGTCCCTAGAATATAACAATGAGCTCCAGAACAATTGACACTAATTAATACGTTAGGAATGAGTTGTTATGCATCATTCCTTTTATTGGAAGTCACACATCCGTACAAGATAACACAATATTGTCTTATAGTTTGAGAGGCAGCATATTGTAACATGGTAAGACCACTGTACTTGGAGTCAAGGGAAACTTGGGTTCATACTTTGGCACTAGCTGTTTGATAATGGACAAGTCAATTAATCTCCCTCAGCTTTGGTTTCCTTATCTGTAAAATGGGGTTAATAATACCCATAGAGATTACCTTACAGGGTTGTGATGAGGATCAAAGAAAATAATGTATGTAAAGGCCTTTACAAACCTTAAAGCTCTCTATAAATGTCAGTTATCATCATCATAGAAATAAATAATGGACTCTCTCTATGAGAATCAACTCCAAAAATGTTAGGGCAGCAATATTTGTCACAAGATAATTAATATTATAGAATGTTTGAGCTGGAAAGGAATCTTAAAGATTATCTACTCTACAGGATCACAGGATTTAGAGTTAAGAAGGACTTCAGAGAACTGAATCGAGTTGAATTGAAATTGGTGTATGTCCTCTTGTCCAATTCCCTTTTCTTCCAGATTCAGAAACCGAATACTAGAAAAGTGAAGATGCCTGCTAGTAAACATAAATAAACTAGTCAGAATTTAAACCGATGTCTTCCGATGTTAAATTCTACATTGCTTCACCCCTTTATTTAAAGTTGTGGAAACTAAGGCCTACAGACATGAGGTGACTTGTCCAAGGTCGGACATTGAGTCAAAACCTGGAGTTCTGACCCCCACATCCAGTGTTCTTTCTGTTCTGGCACCCAAGGAACCTTAGGATCATAGATACAGAATTGGATGAGACCTCAGAGGTTGTTCAGCCCAAGCTCCTCATTTTAAAATTGAGGAAAGTGAGGCCCAAAGAGAGAAAATGAATTGTCAAAAGTCATTCGTCTTGCAAATGGCAGGGCTGTGACTGAACTTGGGCACTTTGAGTCCAGATCCCATGCCCTTTCCCTAAGAAAAATGCGTGATGTCAGCTTTGCAATGCTTTTGAAATGAAACATTTGATGGCAGTTGAACACTAAAAGTCTAGAAAAATATTACACTAATACTAGGGTATAAACTCCCTGAGGGTAGGATTTGTGTCTCATAGATCTTTATCACTCTCTCATTGCTTAGTTTAGCATTCTCTCACAGTGGAAACAAAATACTTATTTAACGCACATTATTTTTAGGTTTTAGAGACACATGCGACTGTTAATTTTGACTGTTGTCCTATCCTTATTACCCATACATTCATGGGTGTGGCTTGCGGCCTGAATATGTTTATGTCAGAATTTGCAATGATGGAGGAACAGTCACTAATTATGGGGACAGGAGATGAGGGAGGAAGTCACTTAATGGTTCATATCCATAGATCCAGTGATCCCACTTGTGGACATTTAAAAGAAGCCAAGTCAAGTCAACCAGTATTTGTTAATATGTCCAAGGGGCTATAAAAATGTGCATAGCCTTTGACCCAGCAATAGCACTTCTAGGGCTGTATCCCAAAGAGATCATAAAAATGGGGAAAAAACCACATGTACAAAAATATTTATAGCAGCTCTATGTGTGGTGGCAAAGAATTGGAAATTGAGGGGGTGTCCATTGAAATGGCTGAACAAGTTGGGGTATATGAACGTAATGGGTTACTATTGTGCTGTAAGAAATGATGAACAAGTGGACTTCAGAAAAACCTGGAAGGACTTGTATGGACTGATGCTGAGTGAAGTGAGCAGAACTAGGAGAATATTGTACACAGTTAACAGCCCCACAGTGTGATGACTAACTTTTGATAGACTTAGCTCTTTTCAGCAATGCAAGGATCTAAGACATCTCCAAAAGTCTCATGGTGGAAAATGCTATCTACATCCCGAGAAAGAACTATAGAGTTTGAATGTAGATCAAAGCATACTATTTATTCTTTTTATCCTTCTGTTTTGTTTTGTTTCCTCTTTCTTGTAGTTCCTTCTATTGGTTTTAATTCTTCCTTACAACATGACTAACGTGAAAATATGTTTAATAGGTATGTATATATACAGCCTATATCAGATTGCATGTTGTCTTGGGGAGGGAAGTGGGGAGGGAGGGGGAGAAAAATTTAAAACTCAAAAACTTATGGAAGTGATTGTTGAAAACTAAAAATAAATTGATAAATTAAAATTTAAAAAAACAAGTATTTGTTAAGCACCTTGTTGTTGTTGTTGTTTGTCCTATGTTCTTGAAGAGGACCAATGACATTATGAAGGTGAAGTCTTGACTTGAAAGTGAATTAGATTTAAGTGAGGCAGAACTTAGTGAAGTCATTAGAATCATTCTCTCCTCCAGAATCATCAGAATCCAGTAGCAAAACAAAATGACAGTCTATGGACCAGGATATAGTGGGTGACCCGTCTTTTAAGATTAAGGTCTTTTCTCAGTTCTCAATTTGTCTGAGGCAACACCCATTCAATGATTAAGGGCTAGGTAAGAATTGAAACAAAAGATGGCTAAGTCTACTATCACAAAAGTATCAATCTGGGAAGGGAAGATCCTCAGAGTTTCTGACCAGGTAAGAAAATTTGTTAAGCACCTACTGTGTGATAGGCACTGTGCCAAGGACTGAGGATACAAAGAAAGGCAAAAAAAGTTCAAGGAAGGAGCATTTCCCTGTATACCACAATATTTGCAAAAGTACTTTTTATGCTGGCAGAGAAAACAAAGCAGGTGCCCACTAACAAAAGAATAACAAAACAAATTATGATATGTGAATGTAATAGAATACTATTTCCCAATAAGAAATAATGAATATGAGGAATTCCTGGAAACCTGGGAAGATCTGTGGGAACTGATAGAGAGTGAAGAAAGCAGAACCAGGAGAGCAGTATACAGAAGGACTACAAGATGTAAATGATAATAATGGAGAAAAAAGCAGCTGAGCATAATTAATTGCAATGGCCAAACTTATTTGCAGAAAAAAAGTGAAACTCACTCTCCTACTCTTAGTTGAGAGGTGGAGGACTTAAAGTGCGGAATTCAACATTCTTTGGCAGTTATGGTTGCTTCATCAGTCAGACCTATTTACCTTTTTCTTTATTAAAAGGGAGAATTCAATAGATTGGGGTGTATATTGAGATGTCAATCAATCAATAGACATTTATTAAGTGCCTACTATGTGCCAATCATTGTGCTAAGGGCTGGATCTAAATGTGTTTTCTAAGCAAAAAGTATCAATAAATCCTTTTTTTTCATAAAAAATTAAGAAAATGTGTTTATGTTGGGTTATAGTATTTTTCATTGTTGCTGAAATCAGCAAGACACTGATTTGAAAAAGTCTTCTTCACCCTCAAAACTAAATGTTAACAAACTGACCAATGATTGAAAAATCAAAACTACTTGGTCTTGAATGACAGAGGAAATCTTCCTATGGCTCTCACTAACTGAGGGACTTCAATAAAGCAGTGGAAATACTTTAAGCATGTCAGAGCTTAATCTGAGTCTATCGCAAAGAAGAAGTTAGCAGACTTCTCTGTGCTGGAGCATCATGCAGTGATTTGACTCTATGCTAGCATTTCTAAAATAGATAAAAGTTGCAGAACTGACTAACCATATTTTCTCTCAACTACTAGCTACTTCTCTGCTCATTAAATTGCAAAGGCATTACTTTCTCTAGCACAAGTGTCTTCCCTTTATCCTGCTCCACCCCCTTTATTTCTTCTAACTTCCTTCTCCAGGGCAGCATGGTCTAGTGTATAAGAGTGCTGAACTTGGAGTCAGGAAGCCCTGAGTTTGAATTCCAATACAAGCTGTGTGATCCTGGGCAAGTTACTTAAACTCTCTAGGTCTCTGTTTTCTTATCTATAAAATGAGCGGGTTAAACTTGGTACACTTGAAGGTAACTTCTAAATCTTAGATAGTGCCTCCATTTTCCTCTGCCCTTTCTTCCTTTAACTTTCTTCCTTCTATTATTGTGTTTCTCATAGTGATCTGTGTACCTAGGTGTTACAGGTATGATTTTGATAGGCAGTTTTACTTAGACACTATATATATATATATATATATATATATAGTGTGTGTGTGTGTGCATGCATGTGTGTATATCCACATATATCCACATATATAATACATACATATGGGTATATACATACATACATACACATACATATACATACATATATATATATCTATAAAACCACAAACCAAAACATTCCTTTATCTACCCATCTAATTACTCATTTGTCAATCCATTTATTCAATAAGCATTTGTGAAAATTTTTCTTGTTTAGTTGTTTCAGTCATGTCCAACTCTTTGTGACTCCATTTGGTTGTTTTTTTTTTGAGAGGGACAAAGATTGTTAGGGTGATTTGCCAATTCCTTCTTTGGCTCATTTTTCAGATGAGGAAACTAGGCAAACGGGGTTAAGTGACTTGCCCAGGGACACACAGCTAGTAGGTATCTGAGGCCAGATTTGAACTCACAAAGATGAATCTTCCTGACTCAAGGCCTGGCACTCTCTACACTGTGCCACCCAACTACCCTATTTGTGAAAAAAATATTAATTTGCTTAAATTGTAGACATATATGCCATAATTCAGATTGTAGCCACTTATGTCAAACAGTAATGGAGAAAAAAGATATAAAGGAAGAATAGGGTCCCTGCCCCAGTAGGGGTTCTGATCCCATTTTACTCTTAGCAGTGTGGCTATGGCAGCCCTTTCTCATCAATGGCCCCGAATACTACTTGCTAGTGGAAAAACCGTGTAAAGTTCCTACCAACTTGGGAAAATGGCAGCTAATATGACTGTATTCTGCTTCCTGCGTTCTCCCAGACACTCCAGTTAGAGTAAAGTTTGAAACTATGTGCTCCCAATCAGAAACAGATCAAATATCCCAGAAATGGATGCTTATTGATGGGAAGTAAAAGGGATTCTAGACATGTTGTTTTCAAGAGCCATCAAAAACATTTGGGCTGTGTAGGGCCTTCTACAATTTGGCTCTAACCTGCTTTTCCAGCCTTGCTTCATCTTATTGTCCTCTATTGTTAGTTGTTTTTATCCAAACTAGACTGAATGTTGAGTCTCCCAATCTCATTATGCCATTATCACTCTATGAATTTGATCAGATAGAGACTATACTCCTTATTCTTCTGCATATCTCAGGATCTCTGTGTTCCTTCAGCATTTAGCTCAGATACTACCGTCTTCATGAAACCTTCCCTGATTCTCCCCGTCACCCAATCCCTTGTTGCTAGTGCTCCCTCTGAACTCAAATTACTTGGTATGGACTTATCTATGCACCTGTCAAAATTTCCAGTACATAGAAGCTCCTCGGAGTGGGGCAAGGCAGGATTTTCCATTTTTGTCTTTATATTCTCAGTGACTAGCATAGCATCTTGCAAACAGTAGGCACCCAATAAATGTTTGTTGAATTGAATTGGATCCTTTTGATATGAAAATGTCTTTCAAAGAGAATAGCTTTTTTTTTAAATAATGGAAGCTATGTTATAAAACTTCTTTATTAAACACTCCAGATAAACATATTGCATTGACACCTAGTGGCTATGTAGGCTGATAACAGATAGACATACTCTACTGATATCACACATAGAACCTTCATGTGTTTTGTCTTAAAGTCCTATGGACCAAAGTTAGGATCAAATAAGATATCAGATTCAAATGAGTTGGGAATTCAAAAGCAGCTCAGAAGTCTGGCATGATTAATACATTATTTGAGAAGTTCCAGGAGTACAAAGGCAAAATATTTCATAGAACTTTAGAAAATCATAATTGGAAGAGATCTCAGAGGTCATTTAGTACAACCAATACCTGAAGGGTATGTGTGGATACTGTTCAAAGTTTACTCAATCAATGGTCATTCAGCCTGCACTTGAAGAAATCTGGCTATGGGGAACTCATTACCTCTTAATATAGTCTATTTCACTTTGGGATAATTCAGATTATTTGGAAGTATTTCCACATGTGGGGTCTAAGTCTGCTTCTCTGCACCTGCTGCCCATTGTTCTCGGTTCTCTCCTCTGGGGACAAGTTAAAAAAAAAGTTTAATTCTCCCTCCACCTGACAAGTTTTTAACTATTTGAGACAGCTATTGCGTCCTTGCTAGAATCTTCTACAAGAAAAATATCTAGTTCCTTCAATTAATTCTGTTGCCTTGCCATTCTTGTTACTCTCTTCCACATGTAGTCTCTTCCTCTGGACCTTAATTTCTTCTATTTGGTCAGCCTAAGATACTATGAGCTTGCCAACTGTTGACCTATCTTGAGCATTCTATCCTTTAAATCTGCCAGGTCTATTACATATGGACAATTATTACCCAGCTCTCCCATTCTATATTTCTAAAGTTGATTTTTTGAATTGAATTATAATTTTATGTTTATCCCTGTTAAGTTCATCTTGTTCAATGTAGCCCATTATTATAATCTGAAAAGATCTCTTTGCATTCCATTTTTTGTCAAGTGATTTGTTAGTGATTCCTCCCAGCTTTGAGTTATCTGCAAATCAGATGAACACAAAACATATGTGACAAGCCAAGGTATTGGTGAGGCAGCTAGGTGGTGCAGTGCATGGAGTGCCGGATCTGGAGTCAGAAAAATTTCTCTTTGTGAGTTCAAATACGACCTCAGACACTTTTTTAGCTGTGTGACCCCAGGCAAGTCACTTAACTCTGTTTGCCTCCATTTCCTCATCTGTAAAATGAGGGGAAAAGGAAATGGCTAACCACTTTAGTATCTTTGCCAAGAAAACCCTAAATGGGGTCATGAAGAGTCATATATGATTGAAGCAACTGAAAGATATTGATGAAAATGTTGAAAAGATCAGGGTCAAGAGGCCTGTGAGTGCCTTCATCTGACAGTCTAGTAACTCCATTCAAAAAAAAAGAAATTAGTCTAATCTGGTATCTTTCAAGGGTATCCTTGAGACAGCACGGCATAGTAGATATAATTCTGGACTTGCAATGATGGAAAACCTGGTGTGGAATGACCCCAGAGACACTTAATAGCTCAGTGACCTTGGAAAAATCATTTAGATTCTCTGAACTTCAGTTTTTTCTTTTGTGACATGAAGATAATAAATGGTACACAGGTTTGCAATGAGGTTCAAATAAGACAATGTGATTAAAGAGCTTTGTAAAGCTTGAATTGCGATGTAAATATGAGCTGCTGCAAATTTTAAAGAGCTATGTAAATTTCAGTTATTTGTTATCATTGCCCTTTTTGATAACATTGAGACCAGACCAATAAGAGTTTTCTTAATTTGTTTCTTTGTGTACTTTTTTTTTTAATAAACATTTTAGAGCAATGACTGTGGAATCAGAGGACATGTGTTCAAGTCCTACTCTGATGCTTACTACCCATGTGACCTTGGCAAGTCACTTAAAAGCTCTGGGTCTTAGTTTCCTCATCTGTAAAATGAGGCAGTTGTATTAGATGATCTCTAAGGTCCCTTCCAACTTGAAATAGATGATTTTCTCTTTGAATTTTGGTTTACAATTTCATTGTTTTCTAATTCTTGAACCAAAGATTTCTTTGTTTTTGGATACATACTGAATGCCAAATTGCAAATGGGCTGGTTTCTGCATCTGAACATCTACACAAACCAAGGTACATGGAGATATAGGAAGAGGATTAGACACATAACACATCCAAAATCCACAGGTATATGAGATTCCTTGACTTTTTTTCTTTAAAGAATCCATTTCTTTCCTTTCCTCTGGGGAAAAACTTCATGGAGAAACTGTCATAGAAAGGTGTCACACTAGAAATGAATTTTCTAGAGGGATTTGAGAAGGTGGTGACCTAGCAAATGACAAAGTACAGAGAGGATGAAAGCATGGAGATAAGAGAAGAAAGGGGGACAGAGGGATCAGTATTGCCATGCCTACAACTAGGGTCAGAACTAAGAGCAACAGGAAACATAATGGTGGAATGTAGGTGGCATTCAATTCTCTAAGAAACCTGACCTTTGGTTATTCAATAAATAATCACTGAATGCCTACTATGTCTATAGGAAGACAAGAAAGATAATCGAGATTAATATTCACACTCATTAGCCCTGTGCCATTTCCTATTGTTTGACTAATAGATTTGAGAACATGACTATCTCAGCTCCAGGTATGGGTGTTTAGATGGATGAGATAGGACATAGGAAGAAGGGAAGAAATGAAGAGACTGGAAAAAGGATCACTCATTTCCTTTCATTTGGAAATCTTTGGAAAGTCTGATTTAACTTTTGATCAATTTAGGTACAGAAGAACACTATATACTCCTCACTTGAGCAAACTTTTTATTAGAAGCCAAAGTTATATTGTAGGAAGAATGCTGGATTTAGAGTCAGAAGCCCTGGGTTTGAATTCTGGCTTTGCCACTTATTACACATGTGACTTTGGACTCGTTGCTAAGTATCTCTGAGCCTCAGTTTTCCCATCTCTAAAACAGGAATATCGTAAAAGATGACCTCTGGGGTGCCTTCTAGTCAGGGAGGTGCTGTAGTCATTTCTGACTTGGGTCCCTAGAAAGTTGTCAAATTTTCAATAGGAGTATTTACACTTCAGAAATCAACAAATGCTATAAATCAGGTCTTGATTTATTATTTTGTTGATTGTCTAGACTTTAAAAAGTTATGGGAAAATGTTAATAATTCAGATTTAACTTTAAAGTGTTTCCTGCATTTTCAAAAAGTCAACTGTTAAACATTTACCAGAAGACCTCTGGTGGAAGGGTACTACCATTTGAGGGGGTCAGGAAAGCTTCATGTAACACGGTTTCACTTGTGTTTCATAGTGAAAAAAGAGAAGAGTTCTGTGAAGGAGGAGTGTAGGCAGGAAATTCTGGGACAAAGGCACAAAGGCGACGGAGTGCTGTTTTGTAGTGTCCCGCTCTAAATCTCTGATTTTAGGATTCCAGATGCCTAGTTTATCTAGAAGCTAGCTTGCTCTAAGCCACACTCCAGTAATTTGCTCAGAAATGGGTCAGCCATTCATAAGAGTGGACAGAGAACTGCATTTTATATTAGGAAGGAAAGACCGTGAAAACATTTTAGAAATACACTGACAAAGCTTTCATATTGTGCGAGGGAAATGGAGAGCAATCCTGTGATAGTGTTTTGTTCAGGAGAAGGATGTGCTGAAGGTGTATCTAAACATCGAGATAACATGGGCAGTAATAATGCAATAGTGAATTGAGTGTTGGGCTCAGAGTCAGAAAGACTTATTAGCTGTGCAATCCTGGATAAATCACTTAATCTGTCTGTGCCTCATTTTTCTCAGCTGTCAGAGGATGATAGAGACTTGATGGACTCTGGGATCCTTTCTGTGTCTGAATCTACAATTCTATATTACAATTAGATTCGTCAAGGTGATAGATTATTTCCTAATAGGGAGCAGGTGAAGGAGTCATGTATCCAAATCAACTGAATGGTGACAAAGAAAGGCTTTTCGTTTTTCCTTAGGACAGGTTGCTGGTAACTTTACGAAATTCAGTACTTTAAGTCAATAATCGTTTACTACATTTTTACCATGTGCTGGGCATTCTATTAAGTGTTGGGAATAAAAAAGAAAGGCAAAGACATAGTCCTGTCCTCAATGACCTTATTCAAATGGAAGAGAGAACATGTGACAGATATGTACACATGAGATATATACAAGGTAAAAGGGAGGTAACCTTAGAAGAAAGGCATTAGCATCAAAGGGGAGCATGAAAAGTTTTTTTGGGGAGGGGAAAAAGGAAGAGGTAGGAAAAATCTGTGAAACTGGCAGGGTGGAAATATAAAGGTACCTAGGTGAGACATTCCTAGACTTGGAGTCAGGAAGACCTGCGTCTAAATCTTTCCTCATACACTTAATAGCTATGACCCTGGTCATATCACTTAACCTCTTTGATTAGTTTATTTTTCTGTAAAACGGACACAAAACCAACATCTCTACCTCAGGATTATTGTGAGGATCAAATGAAATAGCAAATGTAAAGCTTAAAACACCCAATAAATGCTGGCTGTTATTATTACCGCTATTGTCATTATTGCTACTACTACTACATCAAATACAAAACTAGCCAATCCCATGATCTTTTGAGTTTTCCTCACACCTTGCTTCTACCCAGGTTAGGTGACAGTTCCCATTTGTTACCGTGATGCATTGGTTTTCTGCTTCTATCGTAGCATATTAAAGTCCTGTCCACATGAGTTCCAGACCTTTGTGTATCAACTGAAACAGGAAAAAATACTAGGTTGATAAAGACATGGCACAAATTAGTCATGACATTTTAAAAAAAATGTAGCTTGCATAAAGAGCAGCACAGGGAAGAGGCTTAAAAAATAAGATGCGGTGACGACTGGATATGGAGAGTATTAGAGTGTTGATACGCTCCATTAGACACCTACAACTTAGGAGAGTTCATTCAAATGTGCAGTTCCATTCCTAGTGGCATGCTTTGCCCTGTTTTTATTCTAACTTTCTAACACAGTTAACTGCTTATTCAGAGAGCTGCTTTTCCCTGGAAAAAGTCAACCCTCATTAAATGACTCCTGTAGAACAACCTGCTTTGATTAGACTTGTGTAATTCTGTATTATCAGGCTTGGCTTTGATGCCAAACAAGATTAAATTGTCAAGCATAGTATGCTAAGTTCGTAATCTGAATTTAAAACAAAATTATTCCTAAGAAACTCAGCTCCTCGAAGCATCAGCACCCAGGGAAGATGCTGCCTGATTAGCATAATTTACAGCAGTAGTGATACATTCTTCCCTAATTATTTGTGGCCAATTATCAATTACTGGTCAATGCTAGAATCATTCACCATAATTGTTTCCCTAAGGTATCTTTCCTTGGGTGTAATGGAGAGTTTCATCATATCTCACTTCCAGTTTTTTCTCAGGAAAACAATACCTTTCTCTCTTCTCAACCTATGAGAAAATCAAATGCAGCTATGTAGGTTCAAAAAGTTTCTATGGGACAGACAGACACACCCACACACACACACAGACAGAGACACAGAGAAAGTGGGAGAGAGAAAGAAAGAGAGAGAGAGAGAGAGAGAGAGAGAGAGAGAGAGAGAGAGAGAGAAAGAGAGAACTATCTAGAAATATCATAAGTAAAGAACTGATTACAGCATTTGCAGGATATACAATGTTAAAAAGAATCCTAAATGATTAGGGATTGCCTTTTCTTAATTGTTTATGGTAGATTTGGTGGGTAAAAAAAACGAAACAAACTTTTTTTTTTCTTGAAATATGCAAGAAAGGTGGAGATTACATATTGAAAACGACAAAGTTTTCTTCTTTCTGGCTACCATTCACTGCTGCTAAACTCAGGTCCTAAAGCCAACACACACAACCTTACATTTGAATTCCTAATGATTCTTCCTATTGTCTCTTTTCTGCTAGAACCTGTCAATCATTGATGAAAAGTGCTAATTACTCCCAGAAATCCCAATCTGGAACACAAAAGTACCAGTCACTGAAAAAAAATAATGCCAATTGGTCATGGATGGGAAAGAAATCTCACTAGGATAGAAGAGCACAATGGAGTTTATTAAGTCCATTTTGCTCCTTCAGCCTAGCTCTGCTTGCATCCAAAGTTTTGGGACTTTAATTTCAAAGTTAGCTCAGACCCACCAAGGTAACATATTCATTATCTGGCTCTGACTGAACTGCTATGAAATTTCTTAGCTGGGAATAGTGCTTTTGGCTTTTGGAATGAACAGCAATCCCCCTTTCTCTTTTCTAAAAGGAGAAATAGATAGTTAGATGTGAATTCTACCATGTTCTTAATTTGGCCATGTGTTCTTTTTACTGATCTTTCCTTATTTTCAAAGTTGGTTCTTTTAAATGTGACTAATTGTTCATGGGAAAAGATAATTCAGAGGAATTTTCCCTGTCACAGCAATGTCCCCTGTCATTGTAATGATTATATTTCCTATAGAAACCCATTGGTGATGGCGGTGGTGAGGGCACCAAGTATGGACTGTCCAATATTACGACTTCCAGTCACAGAGAGTGAACGTTGGAACAAAAGAGTTTGGGAATCTTATAAGTAAACTAGTAATTTTGGAGTAGTTGTTGCATGTTTGTTTGTTATAGATTATGCATTTCTAGTGAGGTGGTTGTAGGTGGGTGTTGGTAGGCAGGAAGGGAGAAGCAGAAGAGGATTATTTTAATGTGCTATAATTAAGGAATATACAATTATTACCTCTTAGAAATCTCTGGGGTGATTATTACCTCTCTAGTTTACAATAAAAGTCTGAGAATGCACAGTAATTAATTTCTGTTGGTTATGTGTATTTTACTTTTAACTTTCCAAAGAGCCAACCTATTTTAATTGGTTGAAAATTTCTGCTCAGTTGATTTAGTTTTAACTGTGCACAGATTTGGTTAGAAATGAGAAGGGTTGCAGGTGCCAGTTCCTAAGAGAATTTTTGTCAATATACTGCAGGAGTATAGGCTTTAAAAAGAAGGGTGTATGTAGACTTTTGGGTACTTCTAATAGCCTGTTGTATATCTCATCATATCTTGTTTGGTTTATCACTCTGAGACAGTTATTTTTCACTTAGGTAATTGTTACAGCAATGCTGCTTCAGGAGAATTTTAGTGTTTATCAGCTGATAAACTCAAAGGAGAAAGTGAAGGCTGGATAAAATGAGGTCTGACCTAGGATCTCTTGGCATTGGGCAGCCTTTTAAAGGCAGATCTGTCAAGGATTTACTAGACACTAATTATTCTAGTCCTGACCTTACTAATCACTCCAAATTGTACCCCTCCTTCCATTGTCCTTACAGCCCACAGAAATCTCTGCAAGAACATCTTTTTTCTGAGATCCATTTTTGGTTGAAACCTTAAAAATCAGGCAAGTGGCAGAATTATTAGATCTGTTTTCTTGGTTGGAAAACTAAGGTAAGGATAAAAAAAATTAAAAGCAAGGAATGCATGAATATGAAGTATTGATGATAAACTCAAGTTCTTCAGGTTTTTGCGCATAGACAAAGGCTGAATTTCGTTGGTGGTAAGGTTGGGGATGGGGGTGGGCAGAGAGAGGGACTAAATCAACTAGTTTTCTCTGAATTGCTTCTGACTGTTTGGATACCTGAATCCAGAACAAGTGATTTCAATAGTCAAACCATGGATCTTATTTAGTTACTAAGACCATCATTGTTTTTGTAATTTAGAAAATATAAGCCCTTTGAAGGCAAAGACTGTTTCATTTTTGTCTGTGAACTCAGTGTCTGGTACATAATAGGTACTTAATTTTTATGTGTTTTTTTTTTTTAGAAGACTGATTCTCCCTATATCACCCAAGCTGGAAGTGCAGGGGATACTCATAAGTGTGTTCTCACTCTAATTGGCCCAGGAGCTTTGATGTGCTCAATTTCTGATCTGGGCCAGTTTGCCTCTCCGTGGGCAACCTGTTGCCACCCCTCTACCCACCCTCTTTGCTCTCTCCAGAGTGGGCTTGCCACATTAACACTGAACTTTTGTTGTGGACATAAACTTTCAAACTGAAGAAATCCACTAATCTCAGCCTTCTGACAGCAGAGATTACTGGAGTCAAATACCTTTTAATAAATGCTTATAGAATTGGATTGGATTTATGTATTACAGCAATTAGATGTCAAAGAACATAGAGTGTGGGGTCTTGAGTAAGGAAGACCTAAACTCATATTCTGCCCCTGTCACTTACTAGTTCTGTAACATTAAGCCTCCCTAAACATCCATCTGCCTCAGTTTCCTTTTCTATAAAATGGGGAGAATAACAGAATCCACCTCCCAAGGTTGGTGTGAGGATAAAATGGGATATTTTGCAAAGTGCTTTGCAAACTTAAAGCCCTATATAAATGTTATCTATTATTATTATTATTATTATTATTTTTTGTTTCAGACTCTCAGTGACCCCATTTTATATTTTCTTGGCAAAGATACTGGAGTGGTCTGCCATTTCCTTTTCCAGCTCATTTTATGGATGAGGAACTGAGGCAAAAAGGGTCAAGTGACTTGCCCAGGGTCACACAGCTAGCTAGTGTCTGAGGCCAGATTTGAACTCAGGTTTTCCTGATTCCAGGTTGGATCCTCTATCCACTGTGCCACCAAGCTGCCCGTTATTATTATCATCATTCCTCCCCTTCCAAAACCCCCCAACCAAACCAACCTACACCAAGTCCTAAAAAGAGTATCATCTAATTTCTAAATTACAAAGAAATTTTAAGTCAAGTCACTATCTAGCTATCTAAATTTGTACTTCTGTACCCATGGTTCAGGGCTCAGGGGAAATGTGTAAATTCTAACGAGATTTTTTTGTCCCCTTGAAACTCTGGGTTACAAATGTTTACTTTATAAATAAGCGCCTGACTATACACAGACAACTAGCAATTTTTTTCTAACTTGACATTTTTTCAATCTCTGAATCAACTAATTTAAGATGCTAGACATCTAATATACATGCGAAACAATAAGATTGCTTTTCTGCCAAGATGATAAATCCAACCACACTTTCAAAATTCAAGTCAAAAATATCTCAAGAAGTGTGCTAATAACCTCCCCAAAATGTGGTTGCCTCATCAACTTTAGACAGTTCAGTTTCAGCTGAACATGGCTCTCTCTTCACATTTGGTGAAATATGAGTTACGATATGATGTACCGGAAGTTAAATTTCACCGTTCGAAGCCAATAATTTAGAAAGGTGTCATTTCACACTCAGAAACAATAACTATAGAACTAAACAATACCATTTACATATATGACTGCAGGCACTCAAGGTACCCATTACCCATGATAACCAATGGCATGATTGATAGTTCATGGCAAAGGGACGGATTAGTCCGGCTTCCTTTTCTTTCTCTCCTCTCCCTTCTCTTCTCCTCTTGTCTAGTTGTCATTTTTGGAGGACCACTGACTTCCTTTCATGGAATCTTTTTGAACCTGTTCTCTTTGAACATCCATGAGGCTGTAAAAGAAACTATTTACCAGGCAGTAATTATAGGCCACCCCCTTCTTGAAAAGCACATAAAGGTAAATGGTAATTAGAAATGTGTAAAGAATGGGCAGTCAGATCAGAAGAGGAGGGGGAGCAGCTTTTCCTCCTTAAAGCTATACAAAATGCCTTCCAAACTTCTCTGGACTAACTGTATCAATTAACCATGCTGAAAGCCCTAACTCAGATGGGCACAGTACACAGCATGTCTGCCAGAGTTTTATTATCAAGTCCATTATGATGAGTTCTTGTCCTAGACAAAGGGAGAACTGAAAAAGAATTCAGGCTGACAAATTAGACTTGAAATCAGTTTCATTTACATAACGACTGGAAGTTCATTAATAACAGAGTTTTAATTATTCATGCTCTTGTTTCACAAGATACAGCAGTTTTCCCCCTGCTGTGCTGGATGGCTGGATTAGCTAAAATGAACCATAGCAAACCGAGAGACTGCCTGGATTTCTCAGATTCCTTTTGCCTTTCACACTAGCCAGAGATGGAAGGGGATGTCTTAGAATATGTGTGAGTCAGGAGGAAGCTAAAGTGATTTCTCTGGATCTAATTGACAGCATGCCTTTATTATTTTGGGGGGAGGGGTGGGTACTTATTTTTTTCTTTTACTTTTTTAGAGCTTCTCTTGGAGATTATAAGTCCTTAAAAATCCATTATTTTGAGATTTTCTAAAGCAGTGGGCACACGAGAGTTATGAATGTTCGTATTTGTCGTTCCTTTCACTCATCTCTAGCAGCACTAATGGGTTTTCATTTGGTTTGCTTTAATTTTAGCAACAAAAGGCCTTTGCTCCCACATAGAGGAGTGGACAAAGCAGGGAGATGAGTCTGGTCTTCGTTTTATTCATCTGCTACGAGAGGGAGCCAAGGTCATATTGCAATCATTGTGGTTAATAAAGAATCCTAATAGTGACATGGCTTCTGCTCATGTAACACCCCGAACTCTGGCGACGATCTTCAAGCAAGTGCATGTGGAATATGAACTTTCATGCTCATGAGATTCTTTCTCTAAGTTCATTCTCCGGAGCTGTACCTAAGGCTGGGCTCTTTGGGCTTTTTCTCACAAGCTTCAGATTAAGCAGGTGTTGATAGCGCTTAAGAATTCCAGATGCTTTAAGAATGATTTTTTTTTTAATTCTAATTTTTTTGGACTGAATCTGTGAAGTCCCAGGGAAGAAAGCCCCTCTACACATACAAACCTACACCTGCTTTGTGACCTGCATCTTAGAGAGTTGTTTAGGCCTTGAGAGGACCATGGACTTGTTCAATGTCACACAGTCAGTACCTGTCAGAGGCAGGCCTTGATCCTAAATCTTCCTGACCTCTAGGTTGGTGCTTTATCCATGAAGCCAAGTTATATAGGTATTTCCCAGGTGATGAGCTGGACTGCCCTCTTCTTCCTGATTCAGTCCCTTATTCCCTATGCACAAGTTTTTGAGAAATGATTTTTAATAATCAATATCTTGGGGAGATTCAGAGCTCTCCTCTTATTCCAAAGTCCTGATTTAAGCTGTCTCTTGAAGGATATCACTGATAATGAGATTGCATTATTAACTCTCCTCGTCTTGGTCAGACCCCACCTAACCTTAGAAGAATTTAATCCAAGGTGTGTTCTACTCAAACTTGGGTGGAGATAGAACCTTTTGTCTAGATAGCCCAAGGCTGAGGTGGTCTGAGTGGAGATAATTTCTCAGTCCAAGGGTGACGTGATGTCACTAGCAGTCCCTCATTGCTCCAAAGGGTATAGAAACTGTAAGCCCCACCACCATGATTATCTTTGGTCTAAGAGAGGGGGCCAAAATGACCATCCTTTTATTAATAACCTGCTGGTCTTATTAATAAAAAGATTAAGTTACCCAGAAACTATCACTTGAACATTTTTTGATCATCACAAGTTTCTCTAGCAGTAGTCAGTGTCTTGTGATCTCTTTCATCTGACTGTTCAAGGGGTGCTCTATGACTTTTGCCCCAACTATCTCACAAGATTTCGCTTAAGTAAGTTGGGGCATCCTGTCTTATGGAAAACCTTTGTTGCACAGCAATCAATTAACTACCTTTTCTTTTACCTGCCTAACTTAGGTGCCCATTTTACCAAGAAGAAGGAGTCCATGGAAACAAAATAAAAAGGTAGCCTGAAAATTTATGCCAGTGGTAAGAATTTCAATTGTCCTCAAAACAGATCACCTTAATCACCTTTGTGAGAAAGCACTGAGCATTGTGCCTGACACATAGTAGGCACTTAATACATGCTTCTTGACGTGATTATTCTCTTGGAAACCAGCCAGCAGCAACTGTTGGAGTCTGAGTCATCTCAGACAAGGTCTTGGTTTTAGGGAGCAATCAACTGACAAGTATTTATCAAATACTTACTATGTCAGTCAATAAGCATTTATTGAGAGCCTACTATGTGCCAGGCATTGTCCTAAGCAATGAGGATACAAAGAAAGGTAAAGAACAGTCCCTGCCCTTGAGGAACTCATAGTCTAATGGGGAAGACAACATGCAAACATCCATGTAGAAACAAGCTTAAAAGCCGAATAAATAGGAAATATTCAGCAGAGATGAGGCACTACAATTAAGAGGGGTTGGGAAAGGCTTCCTACAGAAGATGGGATTTTAGTTGGGATTTGAAGAAAGCCAGGGAGGACAGGAAGGAGAGCATTCCAGGCATGAGAGACAGCCAGGGAAAATGCCTGGAGCTGAGAGATGCAGTCTTGTTTGTGGAATAGCCAAGAGGCCAGTGTCTCTGGATGGAAGAGGACATGGTGGAAATTAAATAGAATAGAGAGGGGATGGCCAACAGAGGATTTTATATTTGATCTTGATGGTGCTAGGGAGCCACTAGAGTTTATTGAGTAGGGGTGTGTGATGTGTGTGTGTGTGTGTCTGTCTGTGTGTGTGTGTGTGTGTCTGTGTTGAGGGGGGTGAATAACATGGTCCAAACCACCCTTCAGGAAAATTCCTTTGGTGGCTGAATGGCAGATGGATTGGAGTGGGGAGAGACTTGAGGCAGCAGATCCACCATCAGGCTATGGCAGTAGTGAAGGTGATAGGAGATAAGGGACTGCACCTGGGTTGTGATGGTATTAGAAGTGAGAAGGGGACCTTTTCAAGAGATGATACATCCACCCATCATATCATTGCAGGAGCTGGGGATACAAGCAATGCCCTAGAGCACATAGTCGAGGAGTGACCTTAGAGAAGAGCCTTTGTTCACTGCTGCTATCCCATACTGCATACTTCAAGAATTATATTTTTACTGCTTCCATTTCATGTTGCCATCGTGTTTTCTCCTTCCTCTCGATTTTCTTCTCTTTCTTTTCCTCCCCCAACCCCTGGAGATGCACCTTCTTTTTTATAATGCCTTCAGAAAAGTTCTCTATTCCTCAAAAGAGACAGAATGTAAATGTAAGTAATAACGGAATACCATACTTATATCCTACCTGACAGAAATGTCAGGAGAGTTAAGTACTGAAGCTGTTGGCATGGCACCTTGAGAATCTCAGGGGAAAAGGTGTCAATGTTAATAAGCCCCAAATACTAATAAATAATGATGTCTCATAGGCAAAAAGGATTCCCTGTGTTGGACCACAAATCCTACTATTCTTACTCCAATCTGATGTTCTCAAATGATGTCTTGGAAGAAAATGAGTAACAGAGAGCTATCTGTACCCCTTCCTCTTTTAATCAAGAATGGAATGTTAAGGGTATCTTTCCCCATTTGCTATAAAGGACAGTTATAGACAAATAAAACCAACCCATTGCTTGCTGAAACAGCAGTACATTTGTCTTATCATTGGCTTTTTATGGAGTATATTATTTTGCTGTTTAACCTGAAATCCTATCCCTTGGTGAAGTCTACACAAAGGAAGGTTTTATTATTTTTATTTTTATGTTTTAGGCTAGTTTTCAAAGGGCTAAAAACTTCATTAGAAATCCAGTGCTATTAATAACAATAATAATAGCTAACATTTATCCATGTAGCACTTTAACATTTACCAAGTAATGTACAATTATGATCTCTTTTGCCTCCTCACAATAATGCTTTGAGGTTGGTTACTATTATCATACCAGATTTACAGTTGAATAATCTGAGGTATCCAGAGGTTAAGTGACTTGTCCAGGGTCACATAGCTAGGAAATGTTTGAGGCTTTGAGGATTTGAATGCAGGTCTTCCTGACTCCAGGCTTAGTGCTCTATTTTATAACAACATTTTAACCCTTTAAAATATTCTTGTTGAACTATAAAGAAAACATGGAAATGAAAATACAAAGAATCATAGATTTTGAGTGAGAAGGCATCGCAGAATTCGTTGAGATAGCAAGGTGGTGCAGTGGATAGAATGTGGGACTTCGAATTGGAAAGACCTGAGTTTGAATCCTACCTCAGATATTCACCAGCTGTGTGACCTAGAGTTTAAAGTCATTTTACCTCTCTGTATGGCAGTTCCTCATCTGTAGAATGGAGGTAATAATGGCGCTTACCTCACAGGGTTGCTGGAAAGATCAAATGAGGTAACATGTAAAAGACATAGTTAACCTTAAAGTACTATAAACATGGAACTATTATTATTAGTTCGACATCATCCTCTTTTAGGCAAAAAATCTGAGGCTATGAGAGATTCTAATACCTGCCTCAATTGACACCGCAAGTAAGTGACAACACCAGTATTACAACCCAATATTTAGCATTCTAAGTCCTATTATTCCATTTCCAAAGATTTTCCACTGTACAACATAAGTCTCTCAATGATCAAGAAAACTCTCAGCTAACTTGCAAGAGAACCCAAGACCTTAAACTTGTAGTTTAAGCAGTTGATTTGACTGAATATGATATAGTATGCCCTGTGATACATGGTCAGAAGACAGTAAAACAAAAAAAAAAAAAGGAAAAATCAACCAATCAGTAAATATTTATTAAATGTCTACTATGTGCTAGGCACTGTGCTACGAAAAGAGGCAAAAGACAGGCCTTGCCTTACAACTAATGGGGGAGACAACATGCAAACAAATACCTACAAAATAACGTATATGTGGCATAAATAGGAAATAATCAAGAGAAGGAAGGCATTGGAATTGAGGGGTAGGAAAAATCATCTTTAAGTCCATGTTCATAATACATTATCGAAACTAAGTGAAATGTAATACTTTCTTGAAAATGGCCTTCACTAATCTGTAATTTAGACTGAAAAAAACGTATGTTTCTAGTATGCCTTTGACTGAAGACTGCAAGAATAGCTAATCTATTGTTTAAAAATATAATAAAAAACTCCCAAACTAATTATTGCTCAGTGAGTAGTGTGTTTATTTTCTTCCCAAAATGTATTGGAACTGTTTTCCTTGTCCCCTTTTTTTTTCCTTTTGAAAACTTAAAAATATTGCCAAAGGAAAAAAGAAAATAATGGCAGATTGTATGTGGAAGAGGAGAAGATGGAAGAGACATCTGGATTGTATTTGATCTGGAAGTTCTCTTCTCAGTCCCCCATTAGGTTACTGCCGTAGGCAAGCAGGAGGGGTTTCCTATGCTTATATTTGATTTCCAGGTGCAAGTATGCACTCATCTAAATCCTATCCATATGCTGACACACATCTGTATAAGGCCTGCAGTTTTCTTTTTGAACTGGGTATGAAATATACACCTGACTGAAGCATGGAAGATGTATGGCCTCGAAGAGGGAAGAGCCCACCAATATGGGGAGGAGGGCTTAAGCCCTGGAGATTTCTCTTCTAGCCCCTGTTATGTTATACTTAGCTTTCTCCATTAAAAAATGAAAAAGCAGCGTATAGAGACAGTATGAAAATAATGGGAAAAGATACCGGACCAGGAATCAAGAGACTTGTGTTCTTGAGCCATCTTGGTCACTAACTATTTTGGTGGCTTTGGGTAAGCTTCAATTTCTCTATGTTTCAGGTTTTCTACCAGAAGGATTATAGGGAATGGAAGGGTTGAATAAGTGTTCCCCAAAGCCCATTATAGCTTAAAAGTTCTATCATTTCAGTTATAGTTGTGAAATATTATGACTTTGAGACTGTTGTTTCTAAAGGTCAATTTCCATAGTGAACTTCATCATCTGATTGTTTGTGAAACGTAAGAAGAGCAGTAGGATGCTTTACTTGTTTGGTGTAGAAAAGCAAAAATGAACCAACTATGGCAGTCTGCATGTATTAATCTCATTCTATGACATAAAGTGCTATTGTTCTTCTATCCATGAGGTTATAGAAAGTATCTATATCTCTCTCTATAAATATATATATATATATATTTATATCTCTATCTATATAGAGATATAAATAGAGATATAAGTAGATAGATATAGATATATTAAATTGACCAGTAAAAATCTCAGGTAAATTATTCCTTACCATTGGCACAGTCACACAATTTGCCAGCCTATTTTAACTTGAACATTCCTGTGGCCTCCTCTCTGTATTGGACATCCTCTTCCTTAATGTGAAGATTCTCTACATCTACTTGGTAGCTTCCTGTTGCCTCTAGGAAAAAGCACAAACTACTCTGTTTAACTTTTAAAACCCTTCACAATCTGGGCTCCAACCTTTCTTGCAAGCCTCATTTTCATTATTTTCCCTCAGTATCCTGTGATGCAGGCAAACTACTCTTCTGTCTGTTTCTCACACATGACACTTCATCCCTGGCTCTGTTCCTTTGCAACGTGTGTCCCCCCCCCCCTCCACCCCCGTCCCATTCCTTCCTCTCTGTGCCTGGAACATACTCCTTTCTTATTGCTGGGTCATAGAATCCCTCTTTCCCTTAGAGATGAAACTCAAGCACCACCTTCTTTACTGACACCTTCAAATGCTATCTAGTATCCTTCTTTTAAAACTATTTTGTAGTTAATGACTATATTTATTTGTATTTATTACCTTTATATGTATTCTGTAATATATATATACATGTATGTGTGTATATACTTATATGTATATGTAGTGTGTGTATACGTGTGTGTGTATGTGTCTTTGTGTGTGTGTGCATGTGTGTGTGTGTGTGTGTGTGTGTGTGTGTGTGTGTGTGTGTGTTCTACCCCTGCCCTCTCTATTACCTGAAACTTCTTTCTGGTAACTTGCATTTCCACATCTAGCCTCATAAAGATGGAAATGGATGTTAGAGATCATTTCGTCCAGTCCCCTCATTTGTAGATGAGAATTAGAGTGGCTGGCCCAAGAGCTCGGATAGAGGCAGATGAGCAGAGACTAGAATTCAGACCTGAATCCTGGGGTAGAGTTCATTCTTTCCACTATTCTACACTATAGAATAGAATGATATTAGCTGCTCATAATAATAATCCTGAGGAATTAGGTGGAGTATTTGATTTATAACCATGTGTTCTGAGAGACAGAGCAAGCCCTGCTGGGGAGTCACAAGGACTTAGATACAACTGGGCTTGTGACCCTGGACAAGTGCCCTAGGCAATATCTGAGACTGTAACAGGTTTCCTTACATTGTAAGAAAGTGTTTATCTCAATAGGTACAGGGAATTTCCTCAAGGAGAGTTTCCTATGCAGATGAAATTACAGATTTGGTCCAAAAAAAACCAAAAACCCAAAAACCCTCATCTCCCCCATCTCTGATCAATGTGGATAATAGAGAGATAACAGGTTATTTCTTCCACAAACAATCTTTAAAACAATAAGCCAACTTCTGAAGACTACCTCTGTAAGCCACTCCTTAAAGGGAAAACCAGATCTTAACATCCTAAGAGGGATTAATGATCTATGCCAACTAGCATTATTGGAAGGGTGGGTGTTATGTGTGGGGCAAAAGAACTGCATACACTGAGGAACACAGATCCCTTAAAATCCCCCAGTTTATTCCAAAATAAAGCTAGGACAGCCCAGGGAGAACTGGCAATCCCTTAGTGAGGAAAAGATAGTTCTTCCTGGACTTAGGGAGCTTGAATCCCCAGAGGCTTTTCCCATCCTCTCTTCCCTAGCTCTGAGTGTGTCATAATCCTGCTTTGTGACAGATGGAAAATGAATTTAGCTTCAGCAGGATCTAGGAGGAAAGTTGTTCCTTTGCTCCTTAATAGACCCAAATGCATAAACCAAATCTGAAGCTTCTTATAGGCCAGCCCATTAGGTCTCAGGTATAAGGAAATCCCCAGATATTGCAAAAATAAATACCATGCTACAAACACAGATACATAGGAGGTGGGGGGAGGTTTTTTCTTTTTCCCTTCTTCTGAGAAACGATAGAGGAGTCAAGATCAAGGCCGTTTAACTACTGGCAGACTGGAATTCGGTTACCCTGCTATGAAATCAGTGAATACTCTAATGCTTTGGAATTTGGGGATTTACCATGTTGACAGGTGTGGCCTGATTAGGAGAGGTGAGCTGGGCCTCCGAGGAGGGCTGTTGAGAAAATAACCCTGCCCCGGAGATGACTGCAGATTGGCGTTTAGACTAAAGTGCTCTGGGAGAGGGGAAGGGAAGAGTAATCCATGACTAAAGTCCATGAAGAAAAGGGTTAGGAAACAAGGAAAGAGAAATTATAAGAAAGTGATGTAAATGGCTGGGGTCAGAGGGGATAGCTGATTTATGACTTGGGACATTGGCCATTCACTTGAATATCACATCCTTGACACTCTCTTTTAAACTAACATTTATATATGACTATAACACTTTACACAGAACAAAAATCGATTCAACACTTTGTGTATCCAGGACTATAATGGCTGCAAGGAGGCAAGGAATAGAGCTCTTGGAATGGAGTTAGGAAGACTTGAATTAAAAACCAGCCTCAGACACTCACTGGCTTTGTTTCTCTGGGCAAGTCACTTAACCTCTGTCTGCCTCAGTTTCCTAAACTGTAAAATTAGATAATAATAACACCTCCCATAGTTGTGGGGCTCAAATGAGATAATATTTGTAAAGTGCATAACCTAATGCTTGGACACAATAGGTGCTTAATAAAAGGTTGTTCCCTTCCTTTCTCTTTTCCTTTCTTATAAATTTAATTGTATGAGAAACGCACATTTTCATTATTGAGCAGTGTAATAGAAAGTGCACTTGATTTGAAGTCAGGAAGATGTAGGTTTGGATCCCAGCTTTGTGACTATGGGCAAATCATCTATTCTCTTTAAGCACTCATTCCTTTTTATTTTTTCTTTCTTTCCTTTTTTATACAACTAACAAGCATTTACTTTCTCTCTTACTTCCCCTTGCCAGTTGGGGGAATGGGGGAGAGAAAAAGAAAAACAAGGCCCTTGTAACAAATAAACATAGTTAAAACAAACTCCTATATTGGCCAAGTCTAACAGTGCTTATCCAGTTCTGCATATTTAGTCCACCACCTCTTGAGATGTCAGCATGGGAGGGGGTAGGGGCATTCTTCATCAGTCCCCTGGCATCTTGACTGAGCGCTGCCTTGATTGGGGTTCTAAAGTCTTTCAAAGTTGTTCATTTGTATAATGTCATTATGGCATTACTTGTTTTCTCGGTTCTGTTCACTTCAGTCTGCATCAGTTCATTTAAGTCTTCCCCGGTTTCTATGAAAATCTCCCTTTCATTATTTCTAATGGCATAATAGTTTCCTATTACATCCATAAATCCCATAATTTGTTCAACCATTTCACAATTGATAGGATACTCCTTCATTTTCCATTCTTTGCCACCATAAAAAGAGTTACTCGAAATGTTTTTGTCCTTATAAGTCCTTTTCCTCTTTCATCTCTTTGGGGATATAGGACTGGTAAAGGCATTGCTGAGATAAATGACATGTACGTTTTAATAATTTTTTTGATGTACTTCCAAACTGCTTTCCTGAATGTCTTTCCCCTGAAATTACTTCCTATTTATATACCTTGTTCACACATAGTTCTTAACATGTTGTTTCTCCCATTAGATATCAAGCTCTTTGAAGTCAGGGAAGATTTTTTTTTGCCTTTATATCCTTAGTGCTTACCATAGTGCCCAGCACATAATAAGCACTATGCTCTACCAACAATGTATTGATGTGCCTATTTTCCCTCAGCCCCTCCAACATTTGTTATTTTACTGTTCTGTCAACTTTGCAAATCTGATGGTTGTGAAGTAGAACCTCAGAGTTGCTTTAATTTTTATTTCTTTAATTATTCATGATTTGGAGCATTTAAAAATTTTTTTGTGTGCGAATATCGATGGTTTGGATTTATTCTCTTCAGAACTATCTGTACATACCCTTTAACTACCAGCTGGGGAATTCAAACTCCAGTTTCTTCATTTCTAAAATGGGGGAGATACTTTACTATCTACTTCACAGGATCTGTGAAGGGAAAGTGTTTTGTTAGCCTTAAAGTGCTAAGGAAATGTGAACCAAGATTATTCTTACAGGAGATAGATGAAGAATGCCTATTGTTGAGGCAATGACATGTGGTTGGATGGATAACCCACAGAGCTTGCTCATCAGGGTGTTTGTCATGGACAGCTTTACAGATGGACAATGAACTTGGCTCTGAATTGAATAGGAGGAAGAGAACGGGCTGGGTTGCCTTAGGGAAATTGAGCAGTGCTTTTAATGACCCCAAACATCTCCCAGAAACAAAGGCCATCTCTAAACACCAACATTCATCCTGTGATGCTGCACGACTGTGAGGTTTTCAATAAATGGTACAGTTGACAAAGAACTACCTCATTGCTGAGTGAAAAATTTAGAATTTTAGAGATTACTGTGGTAGCTAGAATATGTATTTTATAGGATTCCAAGATCTAAACAAACTTAAAAGACAAGAAGGAAAAACATAACAAAACAAATAAAACATTGTGAACTTTACAAGTTACCAGAAGTTTCCTATTTCCATCTGCTGCAAGAGGAATTTGCTGATCTCCCCAAGAGTTAACACTTTCCCTCCTTGCTCGCAAATTACTTTTAAAATTTATTTTTTATGTATTTTGTATTTAAATCAAGTCATGTCAAGTCAACAAGCATTTATTAAGAGCCTACTATGTATCAGTTACTGTGCTGAATGCTGGGAATACAAAGAAAGGCACAACAGTTACCTTGTTCCAGTGAAACGGGCCTCTTTACTGTTCCTCACATAAAATACCTCGTTTCCTGACTCCAGGCATTTTCTCTGGCTGTCTCTCTATAACTGGAATTTTCTATCTTCTTATCTCTGCCACCCGGCTTCCCTGGTTTGCTTCAAATCCCTGCTTAACTATGACCTTCTAGGAAACCATTCCCAATGTTTCCTGATTCTAGGGCCTTCACTCTGTTCCCATTCCTTCCAAAGCTAGACTGAAAAAGGACATCATCCAGATTCAGATCTAGAAGAGGTTTAAGAGACTCAACTAGTCTAATGTTAGGTGAGGAAACTGAGGCATAAGTGACTTGCTTGTCTCAGAGGCAGTTTAACCCAGGTTTTTCTAATTCTGGGGCCAGCATTCTCTCCACTAGGCCATATTGCTATGGGTGGCAGCCAGGAAAGAACCTTGGTTTTAGAATCAGAAGACCTCAGTTCAAATTCTGGCTCTTCTATTTACTGCCTATGTAATCTTGGGCAAGAGACTTAAATTCTTAGACTTAAGCTTATCTTGGAATAGATTACCTTGGAGGGCCCTTCCAATTTTAAGCCTATGGTTCTTGGATTCTTTTGTTCAGTGAAACCTCTTGCCTGCTTGGTTAATGTGTAATGTAGAGGATTTTTTAGATATTCCATCCCTACTCCTAAATGAACTGCTATTTTAGTATGTTAATATAAGTGTGACTTTCATTCTGTATTTCTGGAAATGTAAAAAAAAAAATGGAAACAGACTGAATGCCAGGATAACACTCAACTAGAGAATTTGGGGCATTTCCTTTGATAGCTTCTGATTTCAGACATACAGACAGGATCTGGCTTTATGGAGCCTAAGGGGGTAGAGGTGGAAAGTAACTACCATTCCAGGTGTGGAGACAAGAGATGAAAGGATTGATTTCCATGTCTAGATATTTGCTATCTGCATTTTCCAAGTGGGCTGTCCATTTCACCACTGGGTTCTGTCATACTCTCTCCAGGTGTTTTTCCAGCCCAGCCTTCAAGTTTCCCTGATAGCTTCTTAGGGGAAACCTTCAGGTAGGTTTAGTACAGAAGATTAAGCCTGCATTAAGATTAAGTCTGAAATGTTCTGCTACCAATTAGCCCTCTAGTATTTCTGTAAGCCTTGAATTTTTGATGCGATCAATGACACCAAGTGGAGCCATCTTCTGTGGAGTGGTTATTAAAGATATAAAAATCAATACAAAGATGATACTTGGAAATCTATATCACAAGATAATGAATCACCATGAGAGCCGCCTAAGAAGGAATGTCAGCAAACCCAACAGAAGGTTTGTGCGTAAGAAAGCATTGCAAGCCATGTGAATTTAAGCTAAATTTTGCATGAGACAAAAGTCTTCAGGCAACACTTATGAAACATTTGCATGTCAAGGCTTTAATGAGATGGAGACAGAAGCCCAACCAGGCAAGGGGCTACTTATGTATGAAAGAGGAAGGAGGCAGGATTGAGACATCCGAGGCACTGCCAATAGTGGCATAATTTGACTTTAAGTAATGACAAAATGGCATCAAAACTTTCTCTGTCAGTAATCCTCATTCAATTTCTTTTAAATGAAACATTATTTGCCTGCACCTTAAGTCCTTAAGTACTGATTGTTATTGGAGCTTTGCAGAATCGTCCAAATTCAATTTGAACTAGGGATTGATTTAGTTTCCTTCAAAGGAAGATTTTTTCCCTTCTCTCTCCCAAATTGAGCCAGCGTGCATGACTTTGCAAGTTCATTTGGTTTCCCAGCTTGACACAATTCTAAGTGATATGAGCGGGGTGTTGGTGTGTTTCAGCCCTCTTGTAACATCACAGGCTCTCTGGCACAATCCTTCTCACATTTGTGGGCCATTTCCTTTCCTTCCAAAGAGAGACAGGTAAGTAGGGTTGGATGCTCTCAAGAAGCAAATATTCAAAGGAAGGCCCCCTAGGTGGTCCACCAAATTCCAGTGCATTACTAGTGTAAGGTGGATATAATGAGTTTGCTTGATATTCCCTGCCTGCTTCTGGCCAATCACATAGGTGACCCCCCATTTGGTCCCATGAGATAAGATTATCCCCAGTACTTCTGGCCATTTATGCACAGCTAAGAGGACTTGGTGTTTTGGTATACATGGTAAACCCTGATTGATCCCTTAGACTTTCCCCAGCCCATGACAGAAGAGGAGGGTTTTGGAGAGGGGTAGAGGGGGTGGTTAGGATCTAAGTTAATTAAAAGAAGAAGCAGCTTCTTGTTTGGTCTCCTCCTTTGAGACCTTCCGGGAGGCATCAAGTAAGTCTGAGACTCCTAGAGAGAGATGGGCAGGGGCAGGCCATTCTTCACCCTGGCATCCTGGGGGCTTTATCCATGTGGCAGCTGGTTCAGGAGAGACCCTTGTAGGTGAGCTTATGCCTGGCTTTCTGGTAGCTTTTTTGCCTATGTTTTGCTTTACTGAGCATCAGCCAGGAGGAGGAAGTATGGAGGGGAACCTTGTGAGTTCAAGAGTTTTTCAAGGTTCATTGAGTGCCACTGTCTGGTGGCCAGGCAAACTTGTGCACTGGAGAGGACCTGAACTTAAGCCTGGCTCATTTTGTTGGTAACCTTGTACTAGAAATTGCTTAGACAGCAAAGAGCCGAGGTGAAATGTAAAATGCCTAATCAGCAATCACACAAACTATGAACCGATGAGGTTTAAGTATCAGCCTCCCAGGCAAGTAAACAAGGTAGCAACACCACTTACTTCGGCATGTTTCTGTGAATTTCAGTTTTCCTGTCCTGGTGCCCTTATGAGAACCTTTTTTTTTTGAATGTCAAAAAGAAAGAACTATTCCATACCTGATTTAGAATGTATATCGAGTACCTTTCTCTTCCCCACTTTTGGCAAAACCCTAGACAAGAGCCCAAATCTGAGCTATAAATACATAAGGGATGGTGTAGATATTAAGGAGCCAAGGAGGGTAAGAAAAAAGAAACTTAGCTTCATTCTCATTAAAGGCCCTGCTCCCCACCCCCACCCCACACTGAACCCTGGTCGAGCCTGCATGCCTTTATTCTGAGCAGAGAGGTCTCTAAGGGAGAGAGAGAGAGAGAGTGGGACCAGGCCCCTAGCCTCTGGGACCCAGCAGCAGTTCCTTATTGTTAAGACTAGAGAAACTTCTAAGCACAAGATTTTTTTCTGTTGACAGCTATGTAAATAAAGTTTTATAGACCGGGATTAAGCAAGGGTGTGTGTTTGTGTGTGCATGTATTATGTGGTGTAACAGTCATAAATATTTCTATTTCCTTGTTTCTCTTGGTGTTCCCATTTGGAAGTCTTAAGTAACAAACGCCATGGAGCAATGTGCTCATAATCACCGCTTAGTAAGTCTTTAACAGCACACCAAAAGCCCAGGCCGAACTCTCCATTAATCAGCAGTTCACCATGGTGGATTCGTGGGGATACCTTCGTTTTGGTTGGATTTTTCCCTTCCTTCTCCCAGCAGTGCCAACGTAATTTCATGAAAGTGAAGCTCTGATTGCGTTTTGTGACTGGCGGTCTTGCTTTGGTCTGTCTCCTTTTCATGACCTGTATCAAAGCTTGACTGGAAGGATCAGTTGTGAATTGCTTCTGAGTCGATAGAGGCTATTCCTGGAGAAATGGCTTTTCCTCCTCCCCATGTGTATCACCTAACATAAAAACATGAGGGAGCTAGGCACACCTAGGGTAGCTGGAACTAGTCATTTGCCCTTTTTGGACTTAATTTGTTCCCCTCCTCCTCTCCTGCCCCCTGAGGCTTTGAAAGCAAATGAACCATTCAATAGTATAAAATAAGAGGAATTAGGGCAAGCTTCAATAAAACCCAGACCTCTCGCGGTGGCATCCACCAAGCCAGAAGTGGGGCTTTCCATTTTGGAGTGTCTTGGTCATTCTGACACCTCCCCGTAAGGCTGCCCCTTTAAGAGCCGAGGCCCAGGTAGCCTTGCCATTGTTAGTTCAGGTACCCTGGTTCTCAGGCTTGGACTCAAAGGCTGTCATTCAAAGGACACTTCTTTATCTTCATCTGTAAACTCCACATTACAAGCCCAGAGAACAGACTTTGTGGTTTGTCAATAGTTATAGAAGGGCTTAGCGTGGATAGAGTCTCTGATATCTCCTTTGGGTGGGGAGGACTGAAAGGTCTGGGAAAGGCTGTGATCTTTCGGGGTGAGGGATCAGTAACATTTAAAAAATCATTAGATTTCCCAGAAAAGCGGGCAGGGCTGGTTCACAAAGGCTCTACTGCTTTTTAACTCTTCAGAGACACAGCTTTCCCCAAATCTGCTCTCTTCATGGTGGAGAGAGAGGAAGAACTCTGTGCAGTGGGATGTTGGGTGTTTTTTAAAGACCCTACTCTATGCTAGGTCTTTTGGAAAAAGAGGGGAGGAGAGGAAAGGAAAGGAAGAAAGGGAGGAAGAGATAGAATTTTCTAAGTACTTAGTATTCGCCAGGCACTATACTAAATGCTGGGGATGCAAATTTACAAACAAGACAACAATCACAAAACAATCAAAAGTGAACATTGAAAAATTACATCGAACAAGCTATGGGAAGACACCTTTCCTGACTTCTTTACAGAGGCAGGAAATCCACAGGTGTAGAACATTACATGTATTTTCAGATTTTTTTTTTAAAGTATAGATTGGGTTTATTGATTTTCTCCCCTCTTCCTCTTTTCCTTTTAAAAATAGTCTTTGTTCCCATTGCCTAGCCAAAAAAAAAAATAGTCTTTGTTACATGGGATGGCTTTCTTGGAGGGTGAAGAAAGGGTAGAATTTTGTTGTTGTTCAGTTGTGTCCAACTCCTTGTGACCCCATTTGGGGTTTTCTTGGTAGAGATACTGGAGTGGTTTGCCTTTCCTTTTCTAGCACATTTTGCAGAGGAGGAATTGAGACAAACATGGTTGAGTGATTTGCCTAGGGTCACACAGGTAGTAAGTGTCTGAGGCCAGATTTGAATTCAGGAAGATGAGTCTGCCTAAGTCCAGGCCTGGCACTCTATCCACTGGCCATCTGGCTGTCCTAGGGAGAAATTTAGTCACTGTAAAAAAAAAAAAGTGAAATTTGACTTCAAAGACCTTACATTCTAATGGAAGAAGACAATAAGTAATGGTTTAATAGTGTGTGTGTGTGTGTGTGTGTGTGTGTGTGTGTGAAAATGGAAGAAAAGGAAAGGGTGAAGGGGCCATGTCAAAGAGACTGCAGGAAATTGCAGTAGTGTTACAGATTGCTTTGGGAGAAGATAAAGAGCAAAAATTTACCTGTGGGGAGGGGAGTGCATAGATGGAGTCCAAGATTTGGTGGGGTGGAGTTAGTTGGAGAGTAGGAATATGGTCTGGAAGTGGCAGTGGTTTATTTGGTGGCTTGGTTGTTGAAAAAAAAAAGAAACATTCGCTGTGCTTGGGGAGCTTTTTTTTGAGGGGGGTTAAGGGAGGAGTAAAAATGTATGTGCATTTAAGATTCAATGGGAATACCACAGGTTCACACATAAACATATAGGGGGTAAGGACTGAACCTGTGTTTTCATTATTGTAGGGAATATCCCAGGTGAAAAAACTCCTTGTACCAGTGGAAACTTACAGTTTTAGAGAGTTGCCAAATACCTAGTCTATTTCCTGCATTTGGTTCATAATATTCTTGAGTGTGGATTGAATCACATTAAGATTTAAATGGGCAATATTTAACAAAATAAGTGAAAAAAATACAATAAAACATAGCTAATATTAATATGTGGTTTTCCAAGTCAATATATGACCCATAGAAATCTTTAAATATAGCCCCCCATTTCTATCTGAGTTTGACACTTTAGTTGCTTAGAGACTAAGTGACTTGAAAAATTTAACACAGTACATGGTACATGGGAATCACTTAATAATTACCTGTTGACTGGCTGATTGACTGATTCTTGGGGCCCATACTGAAAGATATTCTAGCTAAGTAGGACCAGCTAGAGATTGATTTCCAATGTCATGGTGATCACTGAGGCATGAGGGTGATTCTGAGTTTGCTTTCCTAGGTAATATAATTGGAATGCAAACTTTCTTAGTTGCCTTCTTACCCTGGAAGATTATTTTACTATGTGGCCCCATCCTCTGATTGGTTGGTTTATCTCAGAATCTTCATTTTAAGGAAAGTGCCCAGGCCAGCCACATTTACTCCGTTGTTCCTTCCTTGGCTACACTCCTGACTTTCTGAACTTCCTTTATTAAACTGACACATGACTTCTTCATTTGACCCAATTTCACTCTGACAGGACGTACAAAACTGTAAAATCTTTGTGTATCTGATTATGTATGGACCTCAGGTCTTTTGAATGAGGACCAGCCTAGCTGAGTGATGGGGCTCCTTGCTGTGACTGGTCATGATGATTTTTTTTTGCCAGGGTAACTCATAAAACAGGGCAGCTAGCTGGCATAGTGGATAAAGTGCTGAACCTGGAGTCAGGAAGACCTGACTCACCTTCCTGGGTTCAAATCTGGCTTCAGACACTTACTAGCCGTGTGACTGTAAGCAAGTCACTAAACCTCTGTTTGCCTCAGTTTCCTCATCTATAAAATGGGTGAAAAAACATCACCTATTTCCCAGGATTGCTGTGAGTATTAAAAGAGATAGTAATCGCAAAGTATTTAGCATAGTGCCTGGCGCATAGTAAGGACTTCATAAATGTAAGTTTTATTATTAGTATTACTAGCTATGTGACTTTGGGCAAATTATTTAACCTCTAACAGTGTCAGTTTCCTCAGTTATAAAATGGGGATAATAGTAGCCCACCTCCCAGTGTGTGGTAAGAATCAGACAAGATAATATTTGTAAATCTCTTAGCAAAGTGCCTGGCACATAGTGGATGCTATATAAATGCTATTGTTGTTGTTGCTGCTGAGGTTACTAGAGGTATTATTAGCCCCATTTTACAGACCAAAAGGCTGAGGCTTACAGAAATGAAATGACTTGCCCACATTTCAGACCATCCTGCCTCTAAATCTGGCACTCTAGATTCTCTGGCAAAAGGTAACCTGAGTTTAAAGTCAGATCGATTTTCACTTCTATAGCTATAAATCACTAGCATTGGCCCTGTTTTATTAACTCTATAGTTTTGTCTATATCACCAAGAAAAAAAAGCACATCAGAACATATAAAGCTTTTACTCTTCATAACTCAGTTGCTTACTTAAATATCCATTGATTTCCTCCCTCTCCCCCTCTCCCCATTCAATCTGTAGACCATCTGCTCACAAAACATCCATTGACTTCTTAGGAACTAAAAGATCAGTATTGGTTGATGTTAATGGACCTACATTCAGTTCATACAAGCAATAATGATTTCAACTCAGTTATCTCAGTAAATTTGAATGTGTGACTGAGACATTATTCCCGTATGAGACCCCACTAGAGGACTCTTCGCTCTCAGTATAATCCAGTTACCAGCTTCAGTACCAGAGACTCATCCACAAGCTCTCTTTTTATAATTTGCTCTGTATAAAGGTGACATCTCCACGAGGCAATGATCCCATCAGGGCCTTAAATGTCTTCTACAAGACAGATAGACCCAAAAAGGAACGTGTCCCATTCTTCTCCAAACTGTCTTCCCCTTTTGGACTTTGCTATTGCTATTAACAGAATCACAGACTCTCAGAGCCGGAAGGCACCTCAGAGGTCATCTAGTTCTGGCCAGTTCTGAGCAGGAATCATCTCTATGGCATCAACTCCTTCCTGAAGACCTGGAGAAAGAGTTTACTACCGCCTAACGTAACCTATAGAAGTAACTCCAATACACTTTGCATAAGTCAAATTCTTTAGGAAGTTTTTTCTTAAATAGAGCCCAAATCCATCTCCCCACAATTTCTATTCGTTGGTATTAGTTTTTTTTTTTCTCCTAATGCCAAGCAAAACAAATCTAATCCCTTTTGCAGAAGAGAAACCTTAGAATATTTGAAATTACCTAGGATATCTCCCCAAAGACTTCTCTTTTCCAGCCTTAATCATTGTCAGGTCCTTCAACTGAGGCTTTTAAGGAATAGCTTTGAATTTCCTCATAATCCTGGCCATCTTCCACCGGAATTGTTGAAGTTTGCCAATTTCCTTCCTAAAATGTGATGTCCAGGGCTAAACACCACAACCCAGATGTAGTCTGACCAAGGCAGAGTATAGTGAGACTATCTACCACCTGCCATCTGTAATCTTCAAGTAGGCTTTTGTAACTGCAGTTTTTCCTTTTATTCAAATAATTCAGCTTGGTGGCATGTTACATAGAGTGCTAGACTTGAAGTTAGGAAGGCTTGAGTTCAAATCTTGATTCAGGTATTTACTTAGTTGAGGGAGTCACTTCATCTTTCTCAGCAAATCTTAAGGAGTTATATAAATGTTAACTGTTATTATTATCCTATTGCTGTCAGACAAAGCTTCCTAAAATAGTTGTAAAATCACATTATGCTTCTATTCGTGAAAATTTACAGTGGCTTTCTGCTTCCTACCATGTCAAATATAAATCCCTTCATCTGGTTGTCAAGACCATCCACAACCTTGGAGGGTTTCACCCTTTCTAGCCAATCTTATTTCCATCTATTGCCCATCGTAGACTTAGAGCAGCAAGAAACCTTATGGGTCATCTCGTCCAACCCCCTCATTTTACAGATGAGAAACTGAGGCAGAGAGAGGTTAAGTCACTTGTCCAATGTCATACAGGTACTAAGTGGCAGATCTCAGATTTGAGCCCAGGTCTTTTGATTCCGAATCCAACACTCTTTCCTCTACACCATGTTGAAATTCTTTGTTGTCTTTTCGTAGGTTGCCTCCTTAAAGTGGACCACCAAAATTCCATTGATTCCTGGCTGGGACTGTAAGTACATTTTGGTCCATAAATACACATGTCAAATTCATTTCTGTTTCTCTTGTCTAGGTTCCTCCCACTTGGAATGCCTTTTCCTTCCAGTGACTAGGTCTTTAATCCAAATAGACAATGGTGATGGAAACAATAGAGGCATCCAGTGCCCTAACTAGCCCCTGAACATTCAGCTACTCCTCTTGTATCCCTACACCAAAAATACTAACTGTAAGGATGCCTGACCAAGGACCATAAATGGCATTGTAAATCCAGAGGGGCTGACCTTCAGGTAGGGCTCAGCTGTTCCAGCTTCCAAGACAGCAGAAGCCTCTAGACAGTTGTGGGAACAAATGTTTGTTTATACCTTACTTATCATGTTCCATTTTGTATTATAGTAACCCATGTTTGTGTTATATCCACCAACTAGATGGTGAGAAGGCTGCAGAAGGCAGTGGGTTCCTTCTCACTGGAGGTCTGCAAGGAAAGGCTAGATGACCACTTGTTGTGTGTGTTGGTGGGGGAGGGGAGGTGTTAAGGTATGTGGTGGACTGATGTCCCTTCCAACGTTAGAATTTTGTGATTTTGGAATTTTTTAAACTCTATGACCTTTTTACTCTTTTTATACTTTACTCTCTACCTTATACCCTTCAATCCAGTCACACTGGGCTCCTTGCTGTTCCATAAACAAGATGCTCTATCTTTTTTGCTCTGGATACTTTCTCAGGCTGTCCCCCATGCCTGGAGTACTCTCCCTTCTCAACTCTGCCTACTGGCTTCCCTGGCTAAGTCATAACTAAAATCTGATCTCTGTAGGATCAGAGAGCTAACATTTTATTATAAGCACTAATTATTTTTTATAATTAATGGTAAATGAATAATAACAACACAATAATAGCTGGAATTTTAATAACACTTTAAGGTTTGCAATTTATAGTTGAATGGACCCTAGATATGATCTAGTCTTAGTCCTTGATTTTTCTGACATGGAAATCAAGTCCAAAAGAGAGTAAATAACTTTCCCAAAGTCATATAGATATTAAGTAGCAGATCTAGAATCTGAACTAAGTTCTCTCTTCCTTCCTCTCTAAACTCTACTCTTGACTTCTCTGCCATATTATAGCAGCCTCCTCATCCTGAAAGTTCACTCTGTCCCGAAGTCTCTCCATCCTGGATTCTCACTCTACCCTAGCCTTCCCACGTTGGAAGAGCAATCTGCCCCTTTAGCCCATTCCTCTGAATGATTGGTTCCTCCCAGAACCTGCATTTTAAGGAAAGTACTCAGACCATCCATGTCATTATTCCTTTCTGGGCTCTACTCCAAGCTCTCCAGACATTAATTGCCATGCTCCTCTCTTCCCCTGTTTTCAGCTTCCTCCCTGCCCCCCATCCCCATTAACCAATCAAACAGCATTTATTAAGTGCCTACTATGTGCCGGTCACTGTGCTGAACCTGGGGATATAAAAAGAGGCAAAAGATAGTTGCTGCCCTCAAGGAACTCAATATCAAATGGAGGAGACAACAAACTTATGCAAACAAGCACTCTCTCTCTCTCTCTTTCTGTCTCTCCATTTATAAGTATACACACGTCCATGTACACACTTATACATATATACACACAGATACAAATACACATATATGATGTACATATATATACATATATGTATACACACATATATTAGAATGCAAGGTATCTGAGGTCAGGGAATATCTTTCTGTTGGTATTTGTTTTTCCAATGCTTAGCACAGTGCTTTGCACATAGCAAGCCCTTAGTAGATGCCCGTTGGCTTAGCTTGTTGATTCTTGTGGAGAGGTGCAGTGTAGCCCAGTGGATAGGAGGCATAAAGATCTTGTTTCAAATTCAGCCTCCAACATGTACCAACTGTGTGACCCCGGACAAATCAGCCAACCTTTGGATACATACCCCAGGGAACAAGTCTATGCACTATGGAAGGGCTGTCAAGGAGGGAGTTTCCACCATACTGGGAGTTCCCTACGCAAGACCAGAAAGACCTTTGTTGTCGTGGAGATTGCTGTTCTGTCAAAGATATTCATGCAGCTTTCCTTGATCCTCATTCACAGTGATTCTCTCACCCTGAAAGGAGGAGTTTGGACTAACATTGAGATTATGTCACGGATCAGATGACCAAAATATACCAACAACTGCCCCAGTCCTACTTAGCACCCAAGATGTAATTTGTATCCAACCTCATTCACAAAACTGTTCTTGGTCTACTCCAGTTCACATTTCTTTCTCTCTCCTGTGAACTTCTTATAGCCTGTACTATACCATTTATCATTTAATTATAGGCTGTGAAATGTATCATTAAAATCATCCCTCTGGTTTCACCTCTGTTAGTTTTATCTCCCCAAAGAGGTGGTGGAGAGCAGAGACTATGGTTTATACTTTTACATCTCTTTCTGCACCTATATAGTGTAGTATGATGAGTAGGAGGTCAGTAAATATTTTAACCTTACGCTATTCCTTTCACATCTCTGGGCCTCTCTTTTTTCATTTGCTTCTTCCCTTTAAGATGATCTCCCTGTCTAAATTTTGTTTATGCACAGTCGTTTGCATGTTGTCTCCTCTGTTAGACCGTAAGTTGCGTGAGGGCAAGGACTATCTTTTGCTTTTCTTTGCATTTCCAATGCTTAGCATAGTGCCTGGAAGGCAGTATGCGCTCAGCAAATGTTTGTTGGCTTGACATGACTGGTATGACTCATAAAACAAGGATGTCGCACTAGATGAGCTCTGAGACCCTTCCCAGTTCTATCCTGGGATCCTACGAGTTGGACCTTAGTGGTTGTTGTGAGTATAAAACAAGATCAGCATTTAGCCTAGTGTCTGGCACATAGTTGTTGTTGCTGTTGTTGGTCAGTTGTTTTCAGCTCTTTGATGACCTCTTGGCAGATACTGGAGTGCTTTGCCCTTCTCCAGCTCATTTAACCGATGAGGAAACTGAGGCAAACAAGGTTAAGTGACTTGCCCAGAGTCACACATCTAGTAAGTGTCTTAGGCCAGATTTGAGCTTAGGTCTTCTTGACTCCGGATCTGGAACTCTATCTACTGAGCCACACAGCTGTCTGGGTACATAATAGGTACTGCATAAATGTTTATTGATTGATTGGCAGATCATGATATGAAAATTCTCTGTAAACCACGCAGTGCTCTCCAAAATAAACCATACAGACAGGACTTCCAAAAGTGGACAAAAGGTCAAACGAAAGCACGCCCAGTAAGCTGATGATCTCTCTCCCTCCTAGACTCTTTTAGATTTTCAATGATTATTTTTCAACACTTCAGGGGAACTATGATCTCACTAATATGAGCATGAGAATTTTTCATTTATTTGCTTTTTCCAACATGTACATGCGGAAATTAAATGCATCTGCTCAGGCAGATACTTTCGTTCTATCAGCCTTGTGATAATCACTGCAAACACATTCTGAGCTCCTGGTCCGTGCTGAGCTTGGTGTTAGACACCCAGGAGGAGGGGCTGTAAAGAAGACTGAGATGGATTCCTGCCTCCAAAGAGATTCCAGTCTAACGGAGAAGAAAAAGATCCACAAACACATGTTCTTTTCCTAGGTCTTTGGGTTTCCTCCCTACTTTAAGATTCTATCACTTTAAGAGCATTGTAAAGTTCTGAATGAATTCACAGGAGCAAAGAACAGTGGAACCATAGATTTAGAGATGGAAGGAACTTTAGAGGTCAAGTCCAGGGATTTTAACTTTTTGTGTGTGTGTGTGTGATAGACCTCTTTAATAGTCAAATGAAGCTTAGGGACCCTTTTGCCAAATAATGTTTTGAAGGTGCATAAAATCAAGTTCGTAAGATTACAAAGGGAGCCAATTATATTGAAATAGAAACATTAAAATATATTTTAAAAAACCAGATGGATCCCAGATTAAAGACCCCTGATTCTAGGCTAATTCCCTCTCTCTTTTTTAATTTTAATTTTTCCAGTGTGAGAGAATAATTTCTGGTGAGTGTCAGGAAATGGGTTTAATGGAAATAAACTGGTGGAAACAGTGTCATGGAATGACTGCTAGAGACAGGAGACCTGGGTTTAAATTCTGCCTCAAATGCTAGGAATCACTCACTCAACCAACAAGTATTTATTAGATGCCTGCTATGTGCCAGGCATTATGCTAAGTGTTAAAGATACAAAGAAAAAACACAAAAATAATCCCTGACCTCAAGGAGCTTGTGTTCTAATGGGAAGGAGAACATATACATTTATAGGTATTAGATTGTTGGAAGAGCGGAGTAGGGAATGCAACATTAATGATCCTATTACCAGATAAGTTGTGAGAAAAGTGCTTTATAAGCCTCATGTAAATGTGTGACATTACTCTATGTGAGGGAAGGACATATGAGAAATAAGGAATGATAAGCAAAAACAAGGCTAATGGAGAATGGAGGAATATTCTAGGAATAAGAAAAGGTGGGAATGTCTAAAAAAGGGTAGAATTTCAAAGGACCATCTGGTCTAAACTATACCTGAAAGAGAATCTTCTCTATGACATAGCTGAGAAGATCATCCAATCTTTGACTGACGACCTCCAAAGAGGCAGAACTCAGTACATCGCCAAGAGGCCCCTTCCACTTTTAGCTACCCCTCATCCTTAGAAAGTTTTCATTGACATCAAGCCTAAATGTGTGTCCTTATGATTTCTATCCATTGCTGTTAGCTGGACCCTCTGGGATAAAAGTACTTTTATCCCAGAGCCTTGTGATAATCACTGCAAACACATTCTGAGCTCCTGGTCCATGCTGAGCTTGGTGTTAGACACCCAGGAGGAGGGGCTGTAAAGAAGACTGAGACAGATTCCTGCCTCCAAAGAGATTCCAGTCTAATGGAGAAGAAAAAGATCCACAAACACATGTTCTTTTCCTAGGTTTTTGGGTTTCCTCCCTACTTTAAGATTCTATCACTTTAAGAGCATTGTAAAGTTCTGAAAGAATTCACAGGAGCAAAGAACAGTGGAACTATAGATTTAAAGATGGAAGGAACTTTAGAGGTCAAGTCCAGGGATTTTAACTTTGTGTGTGTGTGTGTAACAGACCTCATGCATTTGTCACTGAGTACTTAAAATTTGTGTGGACCAAAAGAATTTAAGAAAAAAAATCCCCACTCTTCCTAGTTAAGTCCCCTTCATCTATTCCCTCAAATGGTAGATGAGAAAACTTCATCATATTGATGCTAATTGCTCCAGATCACTTAAAGAGTTCAGCTGCAGAGTTGGGAATAGAACCCAGAAGTTCTTTTTCCCAGCCATCTATTTTTAACCATGACACTCTCCTAAAATGCTGGTTACAGGGAATAGATATTATCCATTCATATTTCTCACATTACCATAGCAATCAAAATTATTTATAGCATAAAGACCCCAGAAAAAAAATCATACTGGAATATTTTAACATAAAACTTAATTTTAATTTCTTAAAGGATTACACTGAAGCATTGTATTAATCCCTAACATTATCCCTTCAGCTCTAACACTTACTTGCCTTACTCCCCCAGGATATGTATTTCTAGTTCTGCTTTTATTTATTGTTTTGTGAACATTTTTCCAAACAGGAAAATAAAGAAATATTATTATTGCTTATCCTCAAATTGCAAGTTAGAACAATGGAAAACATCTGAGTGATTTTTTAAGTTTCCAAATTTCAGCATTGGAAGGGACTTTTGAAACGTCCTAGGCCAACTCATACCTGGGCACAAAACATTCCCAACAAATGGTAATTCAGTCTTGGTTCAAAAAACCTCTAGTGAGGGCATCCCAACTACTTTGGGGGGGCAGCTTTTTCCATTTTTTCACAGGCCTAATTCTTAGGAAGCTTTATCTTATATTGATTCTGAATTGTTTCTTTCCAACTTCTAGTCGCTGCTTCTGGTCCTGAATCTTAGAGTCAATCAGAACAAGGCTAATTGTTTTCCTGCATGAAAATCCTTCAAATGGAAGATAGCTGTTATGAATCGCTCCACCACCAGGTCTTATCTTTTCTAGGCTAAACATCCCCACTTCCTTCAACTAGTCCTCATATGGTATGATCTCTAGACTCCTCAATATTTTGGTTACCTTCCTTTGGCTCAATCAGTCAATCAATCAATAATTAATTATTAAAGTCCTTCCTAAAACATAGTTCCCAGAAGTGAACACAGTACCCTAGAAGTGGGCTAGACCATAGATTCCTAGATTGGGATAGACAATTATAGGACTATTACCTCCCCAGCCCTTGACACTTTACCTCTCTTAGTACCATCTAAGATTGCATTAGTTATTTTGATTCCCATATCACACTATTAACTCATACTCTACTTGCATATCTAGATCTATGAAAACCTCTAGATCTATGAAATCATGTGTCCCCTGTGAAATCTAACATGATCCATCCTTGATAAAGCTACCCCTTAATGATTATTGCTTCCTATTCTAGATGTTTGCTAGCCATCCCTTTAATAACAACCATCTAGAATTTTGTCAGGAATCAAAGGCAAATGCAATGACATATGGTTTACAGACTCCAGTTCTTCATGATCTTTCCCAGATCACTGACAGTGGCTCCATAATCAAATTTGCTGTTTATTTCATGCAATATGCTGGTATGTAGTTTTTTTGGACTCAAGGATCTGAACTCATCAAAGGAAGCTAGGCAATCTTTTTTTCTCTTTCCCTTCTTATCTTGAATTTCATGGTGCAGCAGATTGGATTAAGTTTTGTTCCCTGGAGTCAGAGCATTCCAATCCACCCTTATTCTGACATTCCTCTCTGTGTGACTTTGGGGAAGGGTTATTTCATTGCCCTGGCCTCACTTTCTCCATCTGTAAAATGAAGGGGTTGGACTAGATGGATTCTGGGGGTTCCTTCCAGATCTCCATCTACGACTCCATCAGTCTTTATTGTTCTCTCTTTTATTGTCCAAAGATTAGTCTTTTGGCAGAGAAAACAAGTGCAACCAGAGGTGGGTGGCTCTGCCTTCTTATCATTGTCCCATCTACCACAAGCCATGAGTCTATCCCTTCTCTTATTCTCATCTTTACCTCAACACAGGCAAAACAACAAACAATAACTACAATAGCAATAAGAATAACCCTTTTATTTTTAGCTTTCTTTGGAACCTCAACACTCATTCTGAGGCTTAGCACTCCCAACAATATTCTCAATGGATCATGTCATGCTTTTGTGTTCATCCTCCATTGCATGTCTTTGCTTCCCTCTTTTCTTTGGGGCCTGACACATAGTAGGAACTTAATTAATAATGTTGATTGATGAGTTCATCTATTGTGTAGGACCAGAAGAGGAGGCAGAGCAAGTCATGCCAAAAGAATGAGGGATAGCAGAGAGATCACAGATTTAGAGCAAGAAGCAACATTAGCATTCATCATATACTTCCCCATTTGCTAGATGAGGAAACTGAGGCCCATAGAATTTAAGTGATTTTCCCCAGGTTATATAGCTAGCGAATGTTGGAGGAGGAATGAGAAACCAGTTATTTATGATTCAATGACCAATGCTCTACTCATTATAACGTATTGCTTCTAGATGAACAGATGAATAGCCTTGATGTTTGCCTTGTGACTTGGTACTGGTTCACTGTCTGGTGAAATGGATCACTCAGAGCCTGATGGTTCAAATAATCAATCCTTTTAATAAAAAATATATACAGATGCCCACAGGTAAAAGCATTCAAATAATCAATCCTTTTAATAAAAAATATATACAGATGCCCACAGGTAAAAGCATTCCCCAAGGCAGTTAAAAAGCAGTTCACAAAAGAAAAAGTAAAATCCATGGGCAGAGACATTTAAAGCAGTCAGTGAGGAGGTTCCCTGTGGTTTCAGGAGCTGTATGCTGAAGTCTTAAAGCCACTTTTTATATTTGACTCATTAAAGGGCCCATAACTGGGTCCCAGATCAATCCACCTAGGGGGTATGGTTAGCTGGGAACTCCCCTAATGTGCCCCAAGCAGTTTCTTTGCTTATAGAAGCCCTGGTTGGTGTAGTAGGAATGTGTATGGGGGTAGGGTGAGGAAGAGAGAGAGTTAATTTATGCCTTCCTGGTTCCAGGAGTATCCTGGTCCACAAAACACTGTGATAACCATGAAACTTTGAACTTCCACATTGTTTTGTGAACTCACAACATCTCTTTGAGAAAGGACAGATATCCTCATGCCTATTTGAGAGGTCAAGAAACAAAGGTTGTGAAAGGTTAAGGAATTTGATCAATGTAACTAAACAAATAAATGGAATTCTCTAGGCTCAGAAGCCAGGTCTTAACTCTTCTCCTTGGTCAGGATGAACTTTGGATCTTCCCTACGATCTCCAACTCCTGGGAAGAATAAGGAGAGTGGCAGAGTTGGAAACCACACTTTTGGCTAGCACATTGGAGGGCCATCTGGTAACTTATAAAAGATCCTTCCAACAATCAATGCCCTTTTTATCTTTCCTATCAATCAGTAAGAATTTAATAAACATCTCCTATGTGTTGGGCACCATGGATACAAAAACAGAAATGGAGCCATCCCTGCCCTCAGGGAGGGCAGATATTCTAGTGGGGAGATATAGCGGAGTACATGTATAAATATATATAGGATACCTATGAAATTAATATGAGGCAATATTGGGGAAGACAACTGAGAAAAGGATGAAGATAGGCATCATATGCACAAAGGTGGCACTTGAGTTGAGCCTTGAAGAAAATCAGGGATTCTAGGAGGGAGTGCATTCTGGGTCTGGGAGATTCTAGCCATTGCAAAGCATGAATACTGGAGATGGAGCTCTGTATGGAGGATAGCATGAAGGCCAGTATGGTTGGACCATGGAATGTTTGGATGATAGGCTTATAGATTTAGAGCTGAAAAAAAGAGATACCACAAAGACAACGAAGACCAGAGGTATCAAACACTTCCCTGGTGATTGCATTTCTCCTGAGTGTAAATGGAACTAGGTTAAAATGTAATCGAAAATATTTAACAAAAAAATAAAAATACAATGGAATATTTGTCGTTCAGTTATTTTAGTCACTTCAGTCACATACAATTCTTCGTGAGCCTGTTTGGGATTTTCTTAGCTATGCTAACCTAACCATTTTCTTCTCCAACAATAACAATAGAACATAATATTAATATGTGGTTTTCTAAATTGATATGCACCAGCAGATGTATGGGTTAGTGGCCCTTATTTCTGTTTGAGTTTGACATCACTGATCTAGACCAATTCTTTCATTTTACAGATAAGGAAATTGAGTGGGCTAATGGTAAAGTGATTCCCTGAGGTCCTACAAGCCCCACAGGTGGAGGAGAATAATATAGAAGAAAGATAGGGAGAGGCCAGATTGTGAAGAACCTGAAGTGACAAACTGGGGTTTATATTTGATCCTAAAGGTAATTGTGAGCCTTTGGAGTTTACTCAGGGGGGTGGTGATGGTGCACGATCTGACCTGTACTTGAAGAAAATCACTTTGGTGGTTCTAGGGAGGATGCATTGGAAAGGGAAAGACTTGAGGCAAGGATACCAAAGAGGACGCTATTCCAATAGTTCAGGCAAGAGACAATATGGGTCTGAACTAATATTTGTTTTGTGGAAGAAGAGGAACTACTGGGAAATTCTACCAGAGAAGGGAGGTCACTAGCTGACTTTCAGCTCATTAGCCACGCATACCAATTAGAATCTTCTACATGCTTTTTATTAGGAGGGGTGCCTCAGCTACCCTCGAAAGACCTTTTGTTTTTATAGGTCCCATTTTCTCCTTCTTAAAACTGTGCCACTGACATTTGCATGTTTCTGAAAGGGCAGCAGATTTCCTCTCTGAGCCTCTGATTACCCTTGGAACTCTACTAGCTGTCACCCCTGCTCACAGGTCCCTTTACATTTCAGATCACCTAGGGCTAGAAGTGACCCCTTCAACTGGCAAGAGGTTGCTGGCATATTTTTCCTCCTGGCTTTTACATGAAAGGTATAACATATCTCCTTTCGAGGTGTCATGTGTTTCTTTTAGAAGTCATACTGCCAAAAGGAGAATTTTTATCAATGGTTTTTTAAAAATCAGAGACTTGGATGAAAATACAAATCTGTGGATGACATGATGCTGGAAGGGAGAGTTAATTCACTAGGGACAGAGTCAAGATCCAAAAAGGTCTTGACAGGCTGGGATGATGAGCCCAATCCAACAGGATGGCATTTAATAGAAATGACATGGTTACTAGGCAGATAGATCAGGGAAATGTGGCAGAAATAACACCGAGAGATCTCAGCACAGCAATTGATAAAGTTCCTCATAATATTCCTATACAAAAGATGGATGGAGATGGAGGACAGGGTGGATTCCAAACTGAAAGAAGGACCAGATTTAAAGAGTATTGATAAAAGGATTGATGTTAACCCAGAGTCTTTGGTGGAGTGTCCTCACTCAACATTGTTTATCAATAAACAAGGAGACAGTCTTAGAGAGAATGCTTTGCAGCTTTCAGGATAGTAATAGTATAGGGGCTGGGACCGGCATTTCACTGGCGCAGGGATGTGCCAGGTGAGGAAATCCCCTCTTCTCATGTAGGTCAGTACTTTCTCTGCAATTTGTAGTCTAGAGAGTTGCCTAGAGAATGGAGAGGTTGAGAGTTGCCCAGGATCATATAGCTAGTATTTATCAGAGACAGGACATAAACTCAGCTCTTTCTGACTCTGAGAGCAGTTCTCTGTTGGATATAACATAATGACTCTCAGGCTAGTAATGACTGACATTGATATAGTGCTTCAAGGATTGTAAAGCACTTTTACGTATCCTCGTAATAATCCTATATGACAGGTACTACAGGGATTTTTATCCCCATTTCACAGATGAGGAACCTAAGACTTAGCAAGGTTAAATGAATGGCTCATAGTCAAACAGCTTGGAGGTGTTAGAGGCAGCATACTTAACCGCAAGTAGAGAGTTCTTTCCTAATACATACTGCAGTTTCTCATAAAACACAAAAATGAGATGGGTATCAAATGCATTGGATGATAGAGTCAAGATCTATAAAGGTTGGTATGATGGGTGTATCAAATAAACAATTTAATGGAAGTACAGTTATCCCTTCCACATCATGACTTTCCCTATCATGGTTTCGATATATCATGGGTTGGCATAAGAAATTAAATGGGAATTTTTGGGGAGTTTTGTGGAAGCTGAAGATGACACAGGACAAATTTAGTAACTCAGAAGTGCATAAAATATATGTATAGTACAGTATAGTATAATATCAACATATTTTATCTTTAACGGCATAATAATTCAGACTTCTCTGGCATGTAGGGAGGGCCAAAATTTTGTACATGGATTTTCCAGATTGTGGGAGTGCTGTGCCCCTAACCCCCAAGATGTGGATGGGATAACTGTAGTGCAGTCATAATGGGGGCATTAGAAAGGATGGAAAATTGAAATCAGGAAGACCAGTTGGGTGGCTATTGCAAGAGTCAAGTCAAGAAGAGATGAAGGCCTGCCCTGGGTAGTGATAGGATAACAGGAATTAATAACAATAGCATTTAGATAGTGCTTTAAGGTTTACAAGGACCTTTATATTTATGATTTCATTTGATCATCATAACAATGCCAGGAAATAGCATTATTATTTCCCTTTTACAGATGAGGAAACTGAGACACAGGAGTCAAGTGACCTGGCCAGTATCACAAAGTTAGTTAAATGTCTGAGATGAGATTTGAACTCAGATCTTCTTGACTAGGTCATGAGCACTATCCATTGCACCACCTAGCTCCCTATTCAGTTCTAGGAAGACCTGAGGAAATGAGACATTAATCTGGAGGAGGAATCCAGGAGTCTAGCTCAATGAGAAATGGCATTGTGGGGCCCCAAGTAATGAATTATTAGCATGACGTAATGAAGAGAAAAATGAGAATAATTAATATAATTCCTTTTGTTTCCCTTTTCCTTTTAGAGCTTCTCGGGTTATAGGATAAACGAGTCTCTTTCCCACCGCTTCCAGATAGGAGCACACAATTCTGGGTTTTGTAGAAGATGACATTTGTCACAGCTGCCAGTTTAATCTTCCTAATCTACTGCTTTGATCATAACGTTCCTTTATTTGAAAGCTTTTGGCAGCTTCTTACTGCCTATCAAATAAAGTTTAAACTACCTATCTCGGCATTTGAGGCTTTCTAAAACATAGCCATGACCTTGTTCTCTAGCCTTGTCTCATGTTATTCCTCCTTGTGTCCTATGGCATCCAGTCCCATTTGACCCATCACCACCCTTCCATCTCATTCTGCCCATTATCTTTGTTCAAACTGTCCCCAGGTTCAGAGTGGGCTCAGTCTCTGTCTGTTTAAATTCCTCTCTTCCCTCCAAATCCAGTGGAAGCTCTATCTGCCCACCAAGTATTCTGTGATCTATTCCACTACACAGCCAAAAAAGATCTTTCTCTTTTCAAATTTCAAATTTCTCACAACAAGCTGTCTAGACCTCTCTTTTCTACTCACCACATTCTGCCATAGCCCATAGGCATATGGTTACAGGTCTTATCTCCTATATTGGAATGTAAGCTTCTTGAGCGCAAGGTCTGTGCCTTGATTTTCTTAACCTTACATACACTTTATAGGCTCACTAAGTACTGGATTCAGTTGAATCTAATTTTCTTAAAGTTGTTTTTCTAGAAATAATGGTAGATTTGTGGTATTCACTTCCCCTTCTGTATCCTTTCTCATTCTAGTCTCATCTCCTCTGTGACCAAGGGCATGTATTTATAATCCTGCTAGCGAGGGTTCAGGGGTGACCTTGAGGCTATGGAAGAGGACAAAGGAAATTGTGTATAAGGGGATATAATACATAACCTTGGTCTCCTGTCCATCCAGTTCTGGTCAAACTCTCGAGTCACATATTTCTGGCCTGGGCTTCAAAATTACTGAACAATTGAGAAAATGAAAACTTTTTCTCGCCCCTCCCCCTTTTCTCTTTCTAATTAATGTTTGTTTTTCTCTGCGTCTTGTCCAAAACTGCATCCCATTTAAAACAGGAAAAAAAAACAAAAACATAGCCTTCATAACAAATACGAATTTTTGCTCCATCAATAAAACCTCTTCCTTCCTGCTATAATTTAGGAGAACTTTGCTTTGTTCTTAGGGGAAAATGTGGATAGATTATTTACCTAGGTCTAGTAGGCTTCATGTTCCTTGGGACAAGATGAGATGTTCAGAGTAAGTGATCTGTCACCTAAAAAAAGAAAGGAAGTCTTTTAATAAATTATTGATATAATAAGGAAATTACCCAGCTACTTCCCAGGTTATTGTGATCATCAAATGAAATAATACATATGGACCTATGATTTCATTGGGAAAGCCCAAGTGAGGAAACTCCCTCTACCCAAAAGAATAATTACTATTACAAGAATATCTAAAGGGCTTACTGTGTGCCGGCACTGTTCTACAATTGTCTCATTTGATACTAATAACTATGCTAAGAGGTGGGTGCTATTATTACCCCCATTTTACAAATAAGGAAACTGAAGCAAACAGAGGTTAAGTGACTTGTCCAGGTTCACACAGACAGGATACATCAAAGGTGGGAATTGAACTCAAGTCTTCATGACTTGAAGGCCAGCTCTTTACCCACTAAGCTATGCTGCCTCTTGTTTAATTAATTGATAAAAAAATAGCTACACGATTCTGGTTAAATTGGATGCAGAAAACTGATCATCGTCAAGTAATTTAAATGAAATTTGTGTAAAGCATGCTATGTTTCTATCTTTATTGACTTTTTAAAACATGTTGAAAACAACATGGATGAGGACAGAGCTCATTTTTTAAGTATCGCAGTAAAGCCTTCTCTTCAGTTTAACTCAATGTGGACAAGATTCACCTGCTTGGATATGATGAGGGGTGAAGGATGGAACTGGGGTCGGGCAGAGGTGTTTGCTAGGGGGAGGTGACTGTGGGGAAGCAAGAAATGGGCCAAGAATAAGCTGAGACAACTTGAAAGCAACAATGGTATTTGGATGAGCTTTGTAAATGAGCAGCATGGATGAGCCCAGGAGGGCAGGGAAGGCTCTCACCTGCCTGGGGAAAGGGGTTAATACAAAGATCAATCGCCCTCTTATCTTGTTAGCTTTTAGACAGCCCATTGATGCCACATGCTTTCTCTGAATGTAAAAATCCAGGTTGGCCATTGGAAAGCTGCCACCATCCTGGCCCGGAACCCTAGTTCTCTCTTCTCTGACCGTAGGAGGGAGAAGGCCAAACTGTGACCCATGAAAAACCAGTGCACCTGTTCCTCTTGCAAAAGCAGATGTAGGAGCAATCAGTGAGTAGACCTGCTATAGGGAGTGAGGGATTGGGGGTGGGGTTGGTTGGTTTCTTCGTGATGACTATCCTGGGATTTGATGTATTCATGAAACTGTCATTATAGCATGAAAAACACTTTGGTTTACAAAAATGAAAACGGTAGAAGGATTTGCTTTTCCCTATGGGAAAAAATATCCCTGGAGTAGGATATGGTCACTTGATAAAAAAATACAATGATTTACCAGCTCATTTTCTTTTTCACAAAGGTCGTGACAGATTTTTAAGAGTCACTAACCAGAAGTGTCCCTTGTCTCTTGTTACTTGTTAATCCTTCTTTTTCTCAGCCCTCTGGGATAGAATTTTCATCTTGGTTCATTACAAATAGCCAGGAATGAAAAGTCCAGAAAGAAAGAAAGCAAACAAACAAACAAACAAACAAAAAAAAAAAACTATCCCAGAACTAATGACAAATGCCTACCCAACCATTGGAATAAAAGGAGAAAATTTCCCTTTAAATACACTGGTGACACTATTTTCATCCCCAGTTATGCCTGAACTACTCTACTTCTCAATGTATCTTGCCAAAGTATAAAATAATGGATTCCTTTGGTTTTCTGCCTCAAGCTTCTTCTGGAAGTTACCCTTCACTAGGAATTATTTTACTGAATTAAAAAAAAATAACAAAATTCATTTTGAAGAACAAAATGTTAAAAATATTGAAAAAAAATGTAAAGGAAAGAGGTTTAGCAGTACCAAATCTTAAACTATATTATGAGGCAGTAATTATCAAAGCTATCTGGTATTGGCCAAGAAACAGAAAGGCATATCAATAGAACAGAGTAGACATACAATTTACAGCAGCAAATAAATATAGTAACCTTGTATTTGATAAGTGTAAAGACTTAAGATTTGGGAATAAGAATTCCTTATTTAGTAAAAAAAATTTGTTGGGAAAACTGGAAAGTATTATAGCAGAAATTGGGCATAGACCAGTATCTTATACCATTTATCAAGATAAGGTCAAAATGGAGACATATTCAGCTTTGATGGGACCATTCCAGACTATACAATCTCTGTAGTCAGAGAAGTATTCATTTTTCTTTAATTAAAATGTTTACAATTAATTCATCTTATTTTTTATTTTATGCATGCTTACTATTTATTATTATTATTCAAAATATTAGTGTTTGGCAACTAAATAATATTTTCCACTTTGCCTTGTGTATTTATAATCAGTCCAGTCAAGAACACATCTCTGACAGTAAAAGCTAAGATAGATGAGAAATGGTCTAGAAGTTGGTCATGGATTTTTAAAAGCAGGAAGATGGAGGAGGCAAGGAGGCACACCGGGAATTGCTCTATTTCTGTTCTCTTTAGCCAATGAAAGACTGTGAACTTGGGTCAATTGAGAAGCCATTTGGTAAAGGGTTTAGAATCAAAGGACCTAGAACCCTTCCTCTGTCACTTATTGGCTACACTTGACCTTTCTGGACCTTAGTTGCCTCATCTGTACAATGAAGTGGTTGAACTAGGTGGTCTCTAAGGTGCCTTCCTGCTTTCATTGAATGATGCTGTTGTATTTGGATATCACTATGTCCCAGAAACCTCTTCATCCTGAAAGATCCCTTCAGCCCTGGACCTCTTAGGACTTTTCTTTCTGATTGGAATGCTCCTCCCAAAGGGTGCCTAGGCCAGCCATCTTTTCATTTCCTACCAGGCTGTTTTTTTTTTTTTTCTCTATCACACTAAATTTTATTTTATCACAGTTCTATAAAAGGTATGATACATTGAACACATCTTACCAAGGCAATACTTGACATGACTTTTTTTTTAATTTATGTAATAAAACAAACATTTCTGTAACATAGTTTAATAAAAAAAGATGATTGCACATGAAACTGCAAATCTATTATGTACAACTTGATATTCCTTATAAATATATAATAAAGTTATCATGTAAATTTCTCTTTTTTCTTTGTTTTCCATTTCTTTTTTGTTCCTTTCCCCCTATCCCCCTGCCCTAGATATGGCTACCATTAGACACTATATATATCTATATATCTATATCTATATCTATATATCCATATCTATATCTATATATACAGGTTGTTCTTTGTATTTCTCCATCATGTCCCTTTGCTGGGTACTCCCTCTCTTACCACCCCCTTTTCAGCTTCCTTATAGGTTTTCTTCCTCATTATAACACAAGTTTTTGGGGGCAGGGACTGTCTTTTTTGCTTGGATTTGTATTCCTAGAGCTTTGCACAGTGCCTGGCATGTATTAAGTCTTTAAAAATGCTTATTGATTGACTGAATGATTTTTCAACCCAAGATCAACAATTGAATCAAGTTCTGCTTTTTTTTTCTGAAAAAGGAAACTAGCATTGAATTTTACTAAAAATTTAAAAAATTAATTACTAAAAACAAGTGGCATCCGTTGATATAATGTTTGCATACATGGCATTTCAAGATGGGTTGGAATTGATTCACCCTATTGGTTGTGTATTTACCAGTTGAGGAGCTTTGACTACATGCTACCTATTTCCCTGAAGTTGGAAAAGTATAATGAGATGCAGTTATAACTACTCACCTCTCTGTGTAGGTACATGATGAAGAATATAGATTACTTTTATTTTGCTACCCGGGCACATGGTGATACAATGGGAGAGAAAGTGAATGTACTTTTTTGTAGTCTGATAACTAATTTTTCTACTTGTTGAAAAGCTTGGTTTTGGGGATATAAAGACTAAAAGAAATGGAAAAAAAAAAAAGAAATAGGGCTTGCCCTCCAAGAGTTTATAGTCTACAAAGGGAACCTAAGTCTTTGGTTGAACATATCTAAGGCAGGGGTGGGGAACCTTCAGCCTCAAGGCCACACCTTCTAGGTCCTTGGGTGAAGCCTTTTGACTGAGTCCAAGTTTTACAGAACAAATCTTTTTATGAAGGGGATTTGTTCTGTGAAGTTTGGATTCAGTCAAAGGAATACACTTGAGGACCTAGAGGGCTGCATATAGCCTCTAGACCATAGGTTCCCATCCTTGATTATTCTAAGGTATACACCAAGTAACGTAAAAATAATTCCAAGAGGGAAAGAATGCAATAAATGGGTGGATCAGAAAAGGCCTCGAGTAGGAACAGCATCTGGGGTGTGCTTTGGAAGAAGCTAGGAATTCTACAGGACAGAGATAAAGATATGAGGCAAAGCTTTTCAGATCATAGTTATGCTATTAAGGAAAGGACCACAGTATCCTTTCCTGGTATTTTCAAACAGTAGGAAAGTTAGTCCGTAGTCCTTGAAAAATTAGGTGCGATCCTGGTCCTTTTCTGAGGTCAAGGATTGGCTTCAATCCTTTTATGGTGAAGTTTTGCTGAAATACAGTCCTTAGAGCTTGCTTGTGGGACATTGTCATAACTAAATGAAGAAAGACTATTGGATGATGATAATAATAGCTAATAATACTTAGTGATTTTATAGTGCTTTATAGATATCTCATTTTACCCCCCCAACAACCTTGAGAGGTAGGTGCTACTATTATCCCCATTTTACAGATGAGGAAACTGAGGCAGAGAGGTTACGTTACTCTACCGGGGTCACACAAGGTATGAGGTAAATTTGAACCCAGGTGTTCCTGACTCCCTGTCCAGCATTTTATCCACTGCATCATCTAGCTGTGGAAGCTGAGTAACCTCTTGAATTTTGTTTAAAATAAATAGCAGTTCCAGCATCATTAGAGAAGTCTATGAAGCAGGACTGGAGATGACTACAAAGGGCAGTTCACTGGATGGTGAATGCTTGAAGCTCTTCTTGGTAAAATACAATTACAGAAACGGGACCGTGGGAAGGTAGAGGGCAGACACTGTAGTGTGGCTTACTTTGCTAAGAGAAGAAAGGACATTTAAGAGTCCTTACTAAATTACTCATTTCTCTGTTTGTCCCATCACACAACAGTGGCAAAATTTGTGCTTCAGTGAAACAATAGACTGAGAAATGTTTGGGAGAGAAGCAGATTTTTAGCTTAAAAAAAAAAAAGGTTCACATTTAGGGTCTGAGTGAATTAACATTAAGTATGAAGCCACTCTGCCTTTAACCCCATTTCACTGTGCAAAGGTAATCATAAGTAAGTGCTGAGATTCATAGTTATAAATGTTGCCCTGAAAGTGATTGGCCCATCTTTTATTTTGCTTAAGTGGGCTCTTCGATTTGAAAATTCAGGGTTCAAGGAATTTTCACTACTTCCTTGAGAGGTTCAATCACACTAGTGCAAGGTTCAATGGCTGCCAAGCATGATAACAACTTGAGCATAACAGAGCAAGAATTACTTTCTTTAATGAGACTGAATCATGCGCCTCTTCCAGGTCTGACTTTAATACAGGTGGGACCTAATGAGGCCACAATTAGCCATGCTTCTGAAGCTCTCTTTTCCTAAGCCCAACTCTCTTGGGTTCCCTGAACAAGGGTTTTCCCGGATTCTCATGATCCATTCAGAATGCCCTTTCAATCTCACCTCTGCCTCTTAGAATCTTTACACTCCTTCGAAGCCCAGATCTGTCATGGGCCCTTACTGATCCCCTTGGGTTCAAGAGTTTCACGCTTGTAAAACAAAACAAAACAAAACAAATCTCATAGTTAGGATCACATTATCATAGATTTAGACCTGGAAGAGATCTCAGAAACCATCTAGTCCAAACGGATAAAGAAATGGGGGCCTAGAGCTATGAATCAACTAGTCCAAAGTTACACACGTCATAAGTGATGGATGCAGGATTTGAACCCTATTCTACTGATGTGAAAGACTGATTCTATTATACAATGTATATGTACTGCATATGTGTGTGCTGTATGTACCCCCCCCAATATTCCATGGATACCACTGCTCTTAGAGGGCAAGGACTTCTATTATATTTTTCTTTGTGTTCCCAGTGCCTAACATAGTGTCTAGCACAAAAAATGGGTGCTAGACATTATTATTAAGCAATAAATACTTGCTAATTGATTGATTGCATACTGAGTTGACCACCTTTTGGACCCCTCAAAAGGCTGTGAATTCTTTTCTTTGGCAACCATTCAGAAGTCCTAAAATGCCTTAGAAGAATATAGAAAGATGGATGTTTTGAGTCTTCAGGAAGCCTAGAATGATAAAAGTTAAAGTGTTATAAATACAAATTCAGTGCTTTCAGAAACCAGTTAGATTTCTGGTTAAGAGGTGGTACTTACAATGTAACTCAAGGGCAAAACTCAGCTGACTAGGGGAAAATCAAAACACTTCCAAGGCATAAGATAACTGCTTCCAGTTGCAAATGGGGACAGAGTTATTGATAGGGCTTTCAGTTCCCTGAGTTGAAATGCTGACATAATTGTAATAAAAACAAAATCAAACCTCAAATATTAGCCAAAAAAGGAGATCCAAGAGAGAAGAGGAACAACTTTAGAATCTCTCAGTACATAGTTCCCATCATAAGGAACAGGTTGACGTAGTTGGAAAAAAAGCATGAGCTTTGTCCCAGAAGACTAAGAAGGGCCAACTCTCCTATGTACTAGATGTGTGATGTTGGTAAGTGATTTCACCACTCTAAGCCATGGTTTTCTCTTCTTTAAAATGAGGAATCCTAGAACCACAGAGTTAGATGTGGCTTCAGAAGCTGTCAAGTTCAACCAATAATTTCCCACTACAACATTGGTGGGAGCTGCTAAGCAGCACAGTGGATAGAGTGCTGGGCCTAAAATCAGGAAGACTCATCTTTATGAGTTCAAATCTGACTTCAGACACTAGCTGTGTGACCCTGGGTAAGTCAGTTTACTCAGTTTCCTCATCTATAAAATGACAAACCACTATAGTATCTTTGCCAAGAAAACCCCAAATGGGATCACAAAGAGTCAAATGTGACTGAAAAATAACTGAACAACAATATTAGTGATGGTCATCTAGCTTTTTCTTGAAAACTTCCAGTGAAAAGAACTCTACAGCTTCTCAACTCAGCATATTCATTTTGGAGATAGTTCTAATTATTAGAAAGTCTCCCCCACCCCTCAAAAAAACCCCCACAAAAAACTAAGCCTAAATTTGCTTCTTTGCAACTGCTCTCCATTTTTTCTTGTTCTACTATTTGGGGTCAAGAAGAAGAAATCTATTCATTCTTCTGCATGCCAGCCCTTCAAATACTTGAAGACTACTAATAAAACTAAAAAAACATGGGATAAGTGAGGGAGTTCCAACATATAGGATAGCTGCCTTGACATAGCTTGATCTATCCTAGGATTATATTTGTAGTCAGAAGACCAGTTCAAATCCTTGCTCTGCGCCTTACTAGCTGATCATGGCCAAATCACTTAATCTCACTGGGCCTCTCATCCATACTATGAAAATGTTGAATCCCGTTCAACTGAAAATCCTGTAATCCCAACAGATGGGGTGGTCATGAGCATCAAATGGGACAATGTATATACATGACTTGGTAACCTATAAAACATGATAGAAACTAAGCTAAGCTATAAACTTCAAATATGTAAAGAGCAAATAGGAAAATAAAGCCAAATTTCACTCCTACATACATTATCATTTAGCTATATCGCCACTGTGTAGCTGACTTCTACAAAAGTGGTTGCTCCTCAAAATACAATGTTCAGAAACTTGCAAATGCCAAAAGCTTCAGTTCCCCCACTTTGGAGTTATTGTGTACCTTGTGATGGCCTCGGAAGGCACAATTGTCGTGTTTCTCAAGCTGTCTTGTCTTGATTTATAATTTGGATCTACAGAAATGATATCAGAGAGGGCAGTACTCATGAAATTGAAAAACCCAGGCCATTTCCAACAGGATGAATGACTGAGTTTCCCAGACTGTGGTTCTTGGTACAGATTCAAAGGACATCAATGGGATAGGCTTCATCTCTCTCCTTCCACCTCTAATCATCCAGATGACTTGGGCTCTATTTTCCCCCTTTCCCTTGGATGAGAACGTGGAGGTCCCCTAATCGAGTCTGTCTGAATACTGACATTACTGGGGATATGCAAATTTATGAGACTAAAGCAGTTGCTGTTTGCTTGGTGTGAAAAAAGCATTCCTTCTTATAAAAACAGTAGGGAAAAATTAGTTCTCTTGTTTGTACATTTGTGATTCTTGGAGGCTGCTGCTGTCTGCCTCATCTGTTCTTAACCCTTGTCATGAATTTTTCTTACAAAGGCAGTGGCAATGTCTTTCCTCCAAATTGACTAGCCCGAAGAATCCCTTTTGGGGCATGTATCTTGCCCATAGCCATCCAACCAGGTAAGAGCCAAACCACAGGCATGAGTTGCGCCCAATGCCTAGATAAACAAGCAGGTAAATGTTGGGGAACACATTTGGTGGAGGATTCTTACCATCTGGACTTGCTATTTAAAGGAGTGAATTCATAGACATTCCCTGGAAGGGGTAAAGTGTGGAAGGGAAAATACCCAACAAATGACTTTGTTGGAGCTTATATATGTTAAAAATAGCAAAGGGATGAATAAAAATGCTTCCCTGAAAGCCTAATCCTAATTTCAACAAGCATTTATGAAGCTCCTACTATGCACCAGGGAGGTTCTTCCTGTGCTAGACATTGTGGGAACAATTATTAAACCAAAAGGAATCCTCACCCTCAAGGGGCTTATGCTCTTTTGTTTTTGTGGGGAGGGGGTGGATTTATAACATCTACATATATAAATATACAGATGCTAATTTGAGGAAGAATTAGAGACTCTCAGAGTTTAGAGGGCCTCAGAGGCCCATCTATTCCAACCCTTGCCTGACTAGAATTCTCTCTAGATCATCCCCAACAAGTGATCAGCCAGGCTTTTCTTTCAAGGCTTTCAGTCAGGGGAACTTGCCCCTCCTGGAGGCAGGCAGGTCGGCCTACTTTGAGGTATCTGGCAAAGTGTTTCCTGATATCAAACCTAAATTTGCCTCTTGGTGAAACCATCTCTGCCTTCAGGGAGCTCACATTTGAATGGGGGGGGGATAGCATACAAACTACTATATTATGATATACTATGTAATATATATTACATATATCATATATATACTGTACTATATAATAACAATTAATAATAATAGCATTTATATAGCTCTTATAAAACAAAGTGCTTTACAGGGCAGCCAGGTGGTACAGTAGATAGAACACTGGGCCTGGAGTCAGGAATTTTCATCTTCATGAGTTCAAATCTGGCCTCAGACACTGATTAGCTATGTGACCCTGGGGTAAGTCACTTAACCCTCTTTGTCTCAGTTTCCTCATCTGTAAAATGAGCTGGAGAAGGAAATTGTAAACCACTCCAATATCCCTGCCAAGAAAACCCCAAACTGGGTGGTAAAGAATCAGATACAACTGAACAAAAAGTGCTTTACACATGACCTCATTTGATCCTCATAATCACCACCCTGTAAGGTAGGTGTTATTATTTCCCCCATTTACAGATGAGGAAACTGAGACTGAGAGAGGTTATATGATATGCCCAAGGTCACATAGCTAGGGAGGCTCTGAGGCAGGATATAAACTCTGGGCTCCTTGACTCCAAGCCAGAGTTATCTCAAAAGGAAAACACTAGCAGTGGGAAAGGGAGTGGAACCAGGAAAGGTGACCTGCAGAATGTAGGATTTGAGCTAAGTCTTAAAGGAAAGCATTGCTCCTACTTGGGTTCTCCAGGACTAAACACATTTCAGAACCCTAGAAATTCAGGATTGGCAAGAAATCTGGGGCCATCCAGTCAAACCCAGACCACTGAGCCCCCATCCAACCTCTTGAAAAACCCCACTAACATCTAAAGGGATCCAGGAGGGCTTCCCATAGGAGGTGGGCCATGAGCAAAGCCTAAGGCAGAGGTAAAGAGGGAGTTGCTTTTACTCATGGGTCATAGACTGTAAAAACAAGGATGCAGGAGATGAGGTACATGGTTCAGGAAAGAGGAGCTAGGCTAGTTTGACTGGAATGGAAATGTGTTTGTTTGTTAGGCTGGCCCAAGACTGTGAAGGGCCTTATATGACCCTGAGTTAAATGAAGTGGAGGAGTTAGCATTTTATCCTAGGAATAAAAGAGAATCATGAAGGGTTCATGAGTCTGGGAATAACACAGTTAGATTTGTGATTTAGGAAGATTATTTTGGCTGCTGTGTGGAAGATGAAGAGGCTAGGATAGAGAAGGGAAGCCAAGAATCCAGTTGGTAAAACCTGGGCTCAACTAATCTCCCCTAAAATTGTCAAGACACAGGAAAAGCTTCCAAATGATTTCTAATACCTTAAATTTATATGACTCTTTCCTTTTTTCCCCCAAGCATTTTCTCCTATATTATATTATTAGAGATGTACCACAATCCTGTGAGATGGATAGCACAGGTATTATTATCCCCCTTTCATAGATTATTAAACTGAGGCTCAGAAAGTTTATGTGACCCCCTTGGAAAGAGAATGGCAGAGTAGGGAAGAGTCAGATCTCAGCTATTCTCAGTCCTCTGAAGTCTACTCTTTCTACTCTGCCCAATTATGTAGTCTTTAAAGTTCTTACACATCTCTGTCATTGTAGAGCAGGTTTCTGTGCTCAAAAGAGGGGGGAGATGTAAGAGAAGTAAGAAATTTTTAGTTCCATTTCTGACCCAATTCAATAAAGAGTTAGTCATATGAAGCCACTTAGTTATTACCTTGTAGCTTTGGACAAGTCCCTTAATCTTTCTGAAACTCAGTTTCTTCATCTGTTAATTGGGGGTATTGGACTACTGTAGGGGTCAGCAAATTATGGTCCATGCCAGATGGCCCACTACTTAAGAATGGTTTTTATTTTTTAAGATACAATAAAACTATTTTAAAATTTAAAAACAATTTTTAGCTTACTGACTGCATAAAAACAGGTAGAGGGCTGGATTTGGCCTGTGGGCCACAGTTCATCAACCCTTAGCTAGATGAATAGTAAGATCCCTTCCAGCTCAGGTTCTAAGATCCTGTTCTCCTATGATGCTACTTCCTAATGAAGATACTTAAGGTGGCAAGCCTATTAGTAAGCAGTTTTCCCCTCCTTCCACTCCCAAAACATACTTGAAAGTCTTCAAACCAAATAGATTTCTTCATACTTGTTTATCCTTTGCACTGTTTCTCAGGTCCTTAAATGGAGTCTGTTCCTCAATTAAGTTGCCCCAAAGAAGCCTATTTAGCTTCAGAGGAATGGGAAATGTTAGTTTTTATCTAATAACAGTTGTATCAATGTACTCAATGTGGCTTGTTTAAAATCAATCAGCCAGTCTGGCTAGGATGGACAGCAAGTACCAGATCCCTTCTTATAGACTTACTGAAACCTTCCAGAGTGATCATAACAATGACAATTTGTTCATTGATGCCATGTCATGTCACTTCTTTCTCCTCATCTGAATTTCTGATGACAATAATAGATTGTTCACTTTAGGAATCTCTGAGCTGCCTTGATCTTAGAAATACAAGGTAGGATTCTCAGACAATCCACTCCCCCCCAATCTTTTTTTTTTTTTTATGACAGCATTTCAAAACCTTTTCAATTCCTTTTTCTTTGGCATCTTATGAATAGAACTTCTCACTGATGGACACCCCTCACCTAGTTATAATGCAACTTTCCAGACAGATTATAATTTAAATGTTATATCTTCAGTAAATAGCTATTATTTATAAATTAACCTGGAACATCCCCCTCTCCCCAATTTTGAATTGCACAACGAAAAGGTGATTCCTGCAAAGCTTTAGAATGAAAAGCAGGTCTGAAAAAGAAAGGAGAAAAAAAAACAAAGTACCTTAATTATTTTTCTCCTTCCTGTGGAAAGAGAAGGCTCAATTGTCCTCCTAGGACCCTTTAAGATGCTTTAACAAAGACATCTAACAAGATACTAAATGGAAGACCAGAGTTTTTGAAGCCTGGTAGATCTATCATAGGGAAAATGGAGAAACCTCTAGGAAGAGCTAGCCTGCAGGTTCTAGTTCCATTTTAATTCTCATAACCAAAGGAAGATTGCTATGTGTGTGTTTTGTGTGTGTGTGTGTGTGTGTGTGTGTGTGTGTGTGTGTGTGAGGTGGGTGTGTAAATGGGGAATGGGGAGAGGCAGGTTGAATAGGAGGGAAAACCAAACAAACAGGGTGAAGGAAAGACAGTTTAGTTATCCCAGTTTATGAGATTATAGGCTGTATTGATTTTAGTTTCCTAACAGGTTATCAGTTATTAGAGTTGAGCACCTGTCACCAGTTAATTTGTAACCAGGATAAGCTCATTGTACTTGAGTTACTTGAGACAAGGAATTCTTTTGGCACAAATGTAGCCCTACTCTCTGATGGGCAGGAGTATCCATTACCTGGATAAGATAATGATAAGTGACAGTTGTGTTATGATTTGAGGCCTGCAAGGCCCTTCAGATCTGAATTGATAATTAATTAATGAAATTATGAAGTTATAAAATTATGAAATGGGGCAGGCATGCCTGGCTCTTTGGGTTCTTGCTGGGAAAGACCATGATGGTAGCCAGAAACAGGGTTGGATCGCACTTTTAATAACCACAGAGGATCTGGGGGCAAAGCGCACAGAAAGTACCTAGACAAGAGGCATAAGGGGGTACAAAGGCAGATCGCATAGAGACAGGATATGGGGAGGAGGAGAGGCAGAAAACATCATTCATTTAACCATGGATTAGAGCTGGGAGCACTTGGTAGCATGGACCTGAAGGTTTGGAATCAGATGTTTCCTTTCTAGTTTTTTTTTTTTTTTAAATAGACTAACTCTTATCTGTGCCACCTTGGGCATAGTTCATTAATATATCCAAATCGTTTCAGAGTTGTCAGTAAAACAATTGCTTTACTGTTGTTTCTCCTAGTAACAGATCAGAAGCCTTGAAGCAGCTGGTGGTGCAGGGGATAGAGGTAGTGGGGAGCCAGGAAGACCCAGGTTCATATCTGGCCTCAGATACTTACTAGCTATGTGAGCCTGGCAAGACATTTAACCTCTGTTTGCTTCAATTTCTTCAAATGTAAAATTAGGATAATAACAGCACCTACCCTATTATTGTGTGAGTTCGAGTGAGAATATATTTGTAAATAAATTTGTAAATAAAAATATTTGTAAGGCTCTTAGCAAAATTCCTAGCACACAGTAGGTGCTTAATAAATCCTTGTTAATCTATCTTGTAAGGTTGTTGTGAGAATCAAATGAGATAATATTTGTAACAAAACAAAAACAAAACAAAACAAAAAAAAAGAACAAAACACACACAAAAAGCAGATACTATTGAAATGCTTTTTTCCTATAAATGCTTTCCCCCAGAATCCCCAGCATGACATCATCCCCTGATAAAGCAATTAAGCATCACAGATCAGGAGTTGGAAAGGACCTTGAAGGTCATCCAATCCAACCCCTTAATTTTACAGATGAGGAAACTGAGGCCCAGAGTTATTAAAGAATTCACCCAAGGTCATACAAGTCTATGTTTTTTTCTTTCTAAATATTAGACAAATAGGAAAGATATAGAAAAAAAATGATAGCATGTACTTAGAAGAATCTTGGATTTGTAGCCTAAGTTTGAATTCTAGGGTTACCACCTATTTGACCTTGGTCTAATCCAGAGCTTCTTAATGTGGAGTCCATAGACCCCCAAGAGATCTGTGGACAGATTTCAGGAGTTATGTCAATTTGGATGAGAAAAAAAATGCACTAACCTCTTAAACAAATTTAGCATTTCCTTCATTCATGAATGAATAATAAATACTACCTGTGATTTCATCAATAATAGAAATCAAATATTTTCACGTTATAATAATTGTTGCAAATATTGTAAAACATTGTATATACTCATTACTTTGAAATTATTGTAGTTATTAGAACTATTGCTAGATATATTGTGATATCACAAATTTGTTTTTCAAATATTTTGATACTGTAAAAGTAGTTTTCCTTTGTGATTAAATTTATTTAATGCATTTAAAACCATTAGTTTAAGAAAGGGTCCATAGACTTCACCAGACAGTCAAAAGGGGTCCATGACATACAAAGGATTAAGAACCTCTGTTCTAATCATTTAATCTCTCTGGGTTTTTGTTTTCTTATCTATCAAATGAGGGAGTTAGATGATGTGATTTCTAATTTCCTTTCCTATAGAATATGTATGATTTTTTGATCACTCTAAAATCCTGTCTAATTTTAAATGTTAAGTAACCTATGAATTTGCTCTTTAAAATCAGACTATCTTCTCCACCTCATTTATATTATTCCCCTGTCAATGCTGACATTACAGCCAAATGGATGACCAGCTGTTTTCAGAGTTGGGCATGGCATATCCTGGCTGTCTGTATTCACGGTGGTCTCCCTCTAAGATTACTTCCAATTTATCAGATAGCTAGCTAGCTAGATAATGTGAAACCTAAGACCACCTCTCACAAAAAAGCCTGGACTATGGAAATGAAGAACAGAGCAATGGGTACAGCACAGGCTGTGGCCCTGCCAGCTGTTTCCACAACTTAATTAAATTCCTAAATCCCCTATATTATGTGTAAATGTAACTGCAAGGCATATCTCCCCTACCTATCCCCACACCATTGCCCCCCTCCCTTTTAGCAAAATAACTCTATTCTTAATATAGAAAAGCATGCAAGTTTCATAGTCACACCCACTGGTTACACCCTGTAGGTATAAATTTCATATAGATAAGCTTAGGTGGCCCCAAGCCTCTGCCTAAACTCATACACCCAAGATAAACCTCCAACCCCTGGGGGGGGGGGGGGGGGGGGGGCTGGTTACACAAATCTACAAACCTTCTAAGAATTGTATTGATAAAACACATGATTTTGTCCACTGGTTAGCCAGCCTTAGCCAGGGCAGACTAGCCAGCTTGGTCACTGAGGCTGACTCATTAGCAGGATGGGGGAGCCCACCTGACTCTGCCCAAGGGGAGCCATGATCTGGCTTTGGGGGACCTTCCCCTAACCTTGTAAGCATGGACAGTTGTGGGTAGACATATCCCATTGGTCTTGCCCAACACCATACCTGGCCCTGGGCAAATATACCCCCCATTACAATAAACATCATATATTGACTGAACCTGAGTTATTCACGGGCACTGTCATGTTTTGACAGATAGATAGGCAGGTAGATCTTCTATGCATCTAGTTGTTTGCATGTTGTCTCCCCTGTTAAACTATGGATTTCTTAAGGACAGGAATTGTTTCCTATCTTTCTATCCCCAGTGCTTGGCACAGAGCCTGGCACATAGCATTTCAGTTCAGTTGTTTTTCAGTCATGTCTGATTCTTTGTGACCCCATTTGGGATTTTCTTAGCAAAGATGCTGGAGTGGTTTGCCGTCTCCTTTTCCAGATCATTTTACAGATGAGGAAACTGAGGCAAACAAAGTAAAGTGACTTGCCCAGGGTCACGAAACTAGTAAGTTTCTGAGGCTAGATTTGAACTCGAGAAGATGAGTCTTCTTGACTTCGGGCCTGGCACTCTATGTACCATGGTGCCACCTTGTTGATGACTTGATTTGGTCATCCTCCGTGCCAGCTTCATTACTTTCTTAAGAAATACTCTTCTTTCCTTCTGGCTCATCTCCTCTGTAAAACCCTTCCCCGATCACAGATGAAAAGATTTCTTTCCTCTTGAATTTTTCTAGAGCAGGGAACCATTTCTTTGCCCTTGCCTTGTACTATATTTAGCTGTGTATGTGCCATGTTCCCATCCCCTTTCTCTTTCCAGTGGAGTATATAGAATATAAGACCCTTGAGGGCAGGGACCATTTTGTGCTTTTTGTTTCCCCAGCATTTAGTCCTGCACTTGACACACAGCAGGCAATTAATAATTGTTTGTTGAATTGAATGTGAATCTTATTTTCTTTAGTACAGTACTCACTTGATTAAAATTTAATAGATTCTAATAGAATGTGAGCTTCAACAAGGATTATATTATTTTAAAAATTATGCTTTCTCAATGCCCGATGATCCTCTCTTGGCTAAGCCCAATTTATTCTGTACATGTCTTGTTTGTAAGTAGTTCTTTACATATTGTCTCCTCCATTAGATTGTGAGCTCCTTGAGGGCAGCGACTATTTTTTGCCTTTCTTTGTCTTTCTAATGCTTAGCGCAGTGTCTGATATATAGTTAAGTGCTTAAGAATTCTTTGACTGACTGACTGATACAGTTCCTGGAACACTGTAGGTGTTTAATACGTGCTTTCTGAATTGTTAATTCACAACATAATTATATGTTCATCTGAATTCATTTAGTTTTGTCATAACTTTATCAAAGTTAGAGAGGCGATGCGGTATAATAAATAGAGAGCTGGCCAGATGTCCGGAAGAGCTAGGTTCAAGGTCCATCTCCAAAAATGTTCCAGCTTTGTGACCCTAAGCAAGTCACTTAAACTCTCAGTGCCCCACACAACTCTTTGAGACTCTCAGTTATGAAGAGAATGTTGTTCTGGATGGGTAGAAATTAAACTATTGAAATCTCAGGTTCAGTCCCCAGGCCTTTTCAAAGTTAAGCAGATCCCAGTGCATCCCTCTTTGAGATCTGGGACAGTTCATAGCACTTTTTGTTTAAAAAAAAAAATAAGTCAACATTAAATAAATTTTAAAAATTAAACTTTAATTAAAAATTTAATTAAAAAATTAAACAATGACCTATTCTAGCTAAGACCATTTTCTTGGCTTGTGTATATGTACCTCCCTTGGTGGTATTGGAGCTGCACAATGGCTGCCCCTTTGAGAAAGACACGACCTGATGCCTGTCTCCTGACAGCATGTACCACCAGTGTGTCCCTCCAGCCTGAGTCTCTTTCCTTCATGAGGAAGGCTGGCCTCTAGCATAAACTATAAACAGACTGTTAATACTTCTCCAGTCCTTTTCCTAGGTATATTTGCAGTCTGGTGCTTTCCATTCTTAAGCCTCCATGCACACAATAGAACAATTAGCTCATGGGTATACAGAAGAAAAAAAAAAGTTTATAGATGAAAAAAAAAAGTCTTTTCCCCCAAGCCTTACAGGGGAAACTGCTGGCCCTCTTGAAACTTTCCTGTTAGAGCTATTATTCTGTCAAGTGTCTTTTTTATAAGCAGGAAATGTGACCTGGCAAAGACAATTTGATCTTCTCCTGCCTGGAATTGAAAAAACAGGTATGGGTCCTGAGTAGACTTAATTCACTGGTGCAATTGCAAACACAAACAAATAAGTTAATTTTGTCAAGAGTGCATAACAATATTTCACTTTAGGCAAAAAGCCTCAATCATTTATTCTCCTTTGAAGGGCTGCTTATGCATCCTTGAGTATTCCAAAGTTCAAGTGTGGCATCAAAAATCAAACATAATTACACCAAACAGCCCTTTGAATAAGGGCATCCTGTTTTGTTTCCAGTAGGCTTGCTGGGATGGCTCCTCAGAGCTCCCCACAACGTCCAACTCCAAGAAGAAAACACCGAGATGCTAGGCTGAGAATGGCTTCCAGAGAGCTCCCCTAGCAGGAGGGCTACTGGCCCCCTCGTGAAAGCAGCGATTCCAAAGGGGCTTCCCAGGTTCCAAAGTCTCCCTGGTTTTCTTCACTGGGTATCAGTCAGTCCACAAGCATTTATTAAGTGCTTACTATGTGCTAGGCACCGTGTGAAGCTTGGAAAAGGATACAAAGAAAGGCCATAACAGTATCCTTTACCTGAAGGAGCTCCTATTGCTAATTGGGGGAGGCGATAAGTAAGTATATACAAGAGTATATGGAAAATAATCTCAGAGAGACGGCATGAGCATCTGGGAGAATTCTCACATAACAGAGTGGCAATTGAGCTGAGGCTTGAGGGAAGCCAGGAGGTGGAGGGAAGGAGGGAAATGATTGCAGGCATGGGGCAAAGCCATTGAAAAGCAACAGGGGCATTGCAGAGGAAAAACAAGAAGGCATTCAATGTCCCTGGATCCTATGTGGAGGGGAGTAAAGCTTAAGAAGGCTGGAAAGTTAGGTGTGGCCTTTATACCTCCCTTTTCCCCTGCTATGTTCATTTAGCAGTAAATTCAATTCCTGGATTTTTCAGAGGCAGATTAAATACCCACAGATGGATTAGCATCTCTGGGGAGATTCAACAATCATACCCATTTTCCAGCACAGAAATTATTCTTTGAAGGGCCACTTGGTTCCCAAGAAAGAAAGAAATTAGTGGGGAGTAGAGTGGACTAAAGTAACTGGACTGAAGGGACAATGCCTTACTCTGAAATTCTGTCATCACCATTCTGCAGCTCAACACGTCAGCCTGTTTAAGGAGAAGGAGGAAAAAAGGGCCCAATTGTGTAGTGATGAATCAGAAAACTTCACAACCGTTCAAGAAACACACATGCCACTACAAATTAACCATTAGGACCTTCGAGGTATTCATCTTTTCTGTCACATACTGTGTGAAGTACGCCTGATTAGCACGGACGCTATTCCCTTACCTTGGAGATAAAGAACCCACAATCACAATTTACAGGGTGAGTGGGAAGAGTGGAGTGATGCTTATCCTTTTTCCCATTTTAATGCTGGGATGTAACGCTACTAAATGAAAATCTGCCATCTTTTTTTCTTTCGGGTTTATCTGTCTCTTTACAAGAAGGTTTCAACTGCTTACTCATTTTCATAGGAACCTAGAAAACGATCAAGATGTGAATAAGACCTCTCCTCCCCTCCTTCTTTCCTTTCCCTCTTTCTCCTCTCCCTCTCCTTCTTCCCTCCTTCCCTCTTTCCTTTTCTTCTCTCCTTTTCCTTCCCTTTGCCTTCCCTCCCCTCTCTCTCACATGCAGACTCTTACTTTCTCAACCTCTTTGAAGTTGAACGGGACCCTCAGAACACTCCCAGAGGCACAAATGTGGCCCTACAGAAACAGATGTGGCCTCTTTGGCTTTTTCAGCTAGTTTCCTGGCCTGTTTCACAGGGATTTGTGATGAATGGCAGCCAGCTCTGGATTCACTTTTCATTCTTGTCAGGTTGCGGGTCTTCCTTGTCATGCTGGCTCTTAGTAGCCAGCTCCCTTGGAAATATCTGTTTTTGTATCATTCCTTTAAAAATAATGGTCATCTTATAGAACTCTTAGAGGAAAAAGGAGGCAGGATAGCGGAAGAAGCCAGATCTCCTCAGCCCCCCAGTTTAATGTTAATGTTACTCTATAAAAGACCTTGGGAAGGCCCAAGACCTGGTCTGCTTACATGCTGTCTTATTAATGAATCTGTACTAACGTTTACCACCCCTCTTCCATGTTAAAGAAAAAAAAAATCAAACACATAAAAGTGACTTTTTGGAAGCTCGCTTTGTCTCCCTTCTTTCTTTCAGAATAAACTTGTAAAAGAAACGGCAGCAAATGCCAAACACTTGAGCAAAAAGCTGGGGTAGCATTAAACCGGGACCTCCCACTGACCCAGAGGTAGGGCTGGCATTTTAAGCTCATACTGTTTTAAGCAATAGAATAAAAAAGGCCCTGTGTTGAATTGATTATAGCACCACTGGAGGAAGGGGAAATTTGATGCAAATGCCCCTTATAGCAACTTCTCTCAAACAGTAAGAGTGGGCTTTGGTGGGAGAGGCAGAGAAAAGCAGCAGTAAATGGGGTAAGGGACAGAAGTCCCTGCTGGACTTTACTGGTCTACCTAGGATGACTTAAATTAGGCTGGTCTTTTGAAAAATGTTCCCCTCAAATTGCATGGAATTATACAATGCAATCATGTTTGTTCTTTCTCAGCATCTTGTTTACAAGTTGAAAACCAATTGAATTATATGCATATGCATTTTTTAAACAAAACCCAAAATATATCTCTTACTCTTCTACTACGAACAATTTCTGGGTTACCATATCAAAAGAATAGCATCCTTGCCAGGTGACTGCAGCATTCCTATTTGATAGCAAGTGCACGCTCGTGGAAATTAATTTTAAGCTCTTGCAGAGCCGTGGAGTCGTGTTACTGGTCCCAGGGCCTGGCTCAACAGCAAAGGAAGTGGATCATTTGACAGGGGATAAAAAAGCTTTTCTGGAAATGGCATATTAGGGAGGGACAGTTTCCAAACGTAGATAAGAGGCTTCATATGCAGATTCAAAATTGTGTTGCCATCTCTACTTCCGGCTATGTAGCTCAGATTCTTTTCTTTTTTCCCATCCTATACAGCAATTCTCAGCAGGTGGGGACTCATTTTGAGGAGTGATGTTTGTTTTTTTTTTTTTTCCCTTATGTAATGTAGGATGATGCTCTTACGTATTTAATATAAGCGCAGGGTAGGAGTTCCTTATTTTGGACTGACACCTGCTCTGGCTGCTGAGTGTGGATTATTTGTTGGTGATTTTTAAAAATAATTAATTAATTTATTTTTAGTTTTCAACGTTCACTTCCATAAGATTTTGAGTTTTAAATTCTCTCCCCCCTTCTCCTCCCCCTTCCCCAAGACTGCGTGAAACCTGATACAGGCTGTACTTACACATTCATATCAAACAATTTGTTGGTGAATTTTAAGACAGAGAGAATGGAGTGGTGAGTGAGAGGGGCAGATCAGTCATTTTAGCAAAAGCTCCAAATGTGAGACACGATCTGTGAAGGGAAGGGAGAACCTAGTGCCTCACATACAGAAGGAGCTTAATATTTGTTTGATGATGATAGTAAAATAAATAAGAAATTAGATCTGTTTGCCCCCTCCTCTTTCTCTTTTAATGCTGCCTCCCACTGAATAGGTCCCCTGCTGATTAATCACTCAGTTTCTGACAGATAAGGTCTCAGGGACAGGGTAGAGGCTCTCACTCTGAGGTCTGGGTATGACTGAGGTCCTTTCCATGTTCTGATTATGAGGCCTGACCAGTCAATTCTCCCATCTGGGCAGGCTTGTCAGAGGATTTTCTATAAGAGGTAAAAAGCCAGATGGCAGTCGAGCAGGCTTGTAGAGACCTTCACTGGAGGGGAAGGATAAAAATACTAAGTGGTTAAAAAAAAAACAAAAAACTGCAAGAGAGTGATATTTCTGACCCTAATGGAGCTCCAAACAAGAAACTAGACTGTCTCACGGTAAGATTCCCCAGGCAAAAGGTATGTATACTACATGGAGATTGAAAAAAAAAATACCTACAATTCTATTTGAAATAAGATACACACTCATTTCAAGAGAGTATTTACTTCAGAAATTTGTCCTGGCAAGGGGGTACAGATAGCTATTTTTGGTCAAAGTAGCTTGTGGACAAAGCATCTAAGGCAAGTGCTATTAAGTACTCAACCAAGACAGAGATCTTCCTGGCACTAGGAAGTCTCCATTGGTTTTTTCAGCAGCACTGTGGTTTATTGGGGGCTCTAAATCAGCTCAAAGTCTACACTACATACCACCGTGTCTGTTAGAAAATCATTACCGGTGCAATTAGAAGCCGTGTTGTTTCACAAGCGAACTTGGAATTTTTCTCTCCATGTGTCTTGGATGGCTGTGTACTTCCTCCCCCCTCTCGTGATTATCTGCACTTGCGATGGTCAAGAGATACAGCTGTCGGGAAACACTCAACAGATGGCAGTTGCCGGGTGAGCTTCATCCATTTTTGGATGCTCTGCTGAAATCTGAGCTCAGGCCTTCCATGAATGCGAGATTATAACTGACTCCCTTCAACCTCCATGAGACTGGAATGTCCAGTGACAATATTCATCGTCTTCCAGAAATACAGAGAAATTGGACAACTCTTCAGAGACATGGAGTCAGAGACATGGAGTACAATGTAATATTTCGGCCTATCACCCAGTGAAACTTTTCACCATTGTGGATAGAAAGATAGATTGGTAGCTGTATGCCTTTTTCTTAAGGATGAATAGTAATAATAATAATAATGATAATAATAATACCTAACATTTATATAGCAAAGCACTTCACAAATGTTCTATCATTTTATACTCACAACAACCTTAGGAGATAGATATTATTAGCATTCCCGTTTAACTGATGAGGAAACAGGGAAGTGAAGTGATTTGATCACCATCACATAGCTTGTCAATGAAGCAGCTGCTGTCCATCAGTCTGAAGCCTGATAGATCTGCTTGATTTACACCTCACCTTCGTTTCAATCACTGGTGATCATTGGCTATGAGGAGATGCAGGTGATTCATTAAAATTGGAATGTAAGTTCCTTGAGGGCTAGTTTCTTTCCAGAGCCTAGCATAGTGCCTTGTACATAGTAGGTGCTTAATAAATGCTTAATAAATGAATGAATAAATGAATTCATTTGAAAATTAAATAGCTTCATATTTTGGGTAACCTTTTAAAAGTAAAAAATGTAGACATCTACCCATATTATAAATATTTTGTATGTGTGTGTGTGTGTGTGTGAGAGAGAGAGTGACAGAGACAGAGACAGAGAGAGAAAGACAGAGAGACAGAGAGAGACAATGGTTTTTGAGTCAAATGAAAACTGAGGTTTAAGGGTGGCCTCTGACACATACTACTTGGGCAGTCACTTAATTCACTTTTTAGAACTATTAAGTTACAGAAGGGTTGCTGAGGATGGTATTTCCACAGAGGAAATTTCCTACACTGATGAAATAAATACACATATATGGATATGAATAGATATCTAGATAGTTTTCCAGTTTTCTCATTAGTAAACTGGGAATAACAAGTACTTTAGAGGGCTAATGTGAGCTTCAAATGACTATATATATATGTGTGCATGTATATATATGTTGTATTTATACACACACACTTTGCATTTAAATCTCTCCATAAACACAAGCTATCATCATTATCACCACTTAATTAACAAGCATTTACTAAACACTCACTATGTGCCCAGCACTGTGCTGGGAATACAAAAATAAAAGTGAAATAGTCCCTGCCTTTAAGGAGCTTGCATTCCTATATAGGGGAGGCTATATATATATATACATACATATATAGACACATAATATATATACACACACACACACACACACATATATACATATATATCTATACACATATCTATATCCACATATATGTAGGTCTACCTATCCATATTTATATTCATACCTATATCTAATCTATATGTAAATTTTTTGGTAGATTTCTTTCTTAAGGACCATGTCTTAAACCCCAATCACTATGGCTCTCATTGATTTGCCAACAAAAAGTTGGTAGCACTGCATGGAGCCATCTCTAGTCATCCTGATCTATTTCTTGCCACTGTACTCAGATGTCTCTGGAGGATAGAGTGAGGCTGGTGACTTTACACAGCCCTCCTCACTTAAATCCAATTCACTTGCAAGTCATGGCACCATCTTCCTGATGTCACAGTCCTCTTCAACAAACAAACATTCCATATATATCCACCTATTTACTCTTTCTATCCATACACCCATTTTTTTCTCTTTCCAGCCATCATAATCTGTTTTATCATCTATCTATATGTAGCTTTATGTATCCATATCTATATCTAACCTGTATTCATATCTATCTACTCTTTCTATTTATACACCCATCTTTCTCTCTTTCCAGCCATTCTCCATCTATCTATGTATCTATCATCTATCTATGTATCTATCATCTATCTAATTCTCTCTTTTTTTAAGCTAAGCTGTAATTTTATTGGTTTAGGAGACTTTTGGTAAGGAAAGCAGATCAGCATCCGCTCAACCATTTAAAGTCTTAGAGAGCTGCTTGAGACACTCTGAGGTTAAGTGCCTTGCCTAGGGTCACTCAGTTAATATGTGTCAGATGAAGACCTTGAACCCAGGTCTTTTAGATTTAGAGGCTAGATCTCTTTCCACTATGCCATGCTGTCTTTCATATACAAAATATGAACAAAAACAAATACAAGGTAATTATATTTGGGGGGAGGGGGAGGGCAATGCTTACAGCTGGGTAATAGGATTCCTTATTTAGAACACAAGTTCCTGTCTCCATGTGGTTAAACTTACACATGCCTTCAGTTGCATAAAGCCTGTACAGCTGTGATGCTTCAGTGCCCAGCTCATTGAACATTCTGCACTGTCTGTACATATATTTTTAATACTATGAGAAGATTGCATTAAATAATGTGTCCCATTCGCTCTTGGATTTCTAATCAGACAGCAGCAAGCCTGATGCGAGAGAGAATGAATTGACCCTTAGTTACCTGTAAATAATCTTGCAGCCTTATTTTCTTAGACCTGGAGCGGAGTGTGTGGCTCTGAAATCCGCACAGCTGATAACCTGGGGATAACCCTGCCCCAGAGGACTCAGTTTAATTCTGTGCAGTGTAAAGTGCTCAGTTCCCTTTCTCGTGTTAGGCAAAAGCATGTCCAGCAATTCTCTAAGATTTATATTTCTTCTTCTAAAACATGACACACTCTGACATTTTCTGTGAGTACAGTATATGTCCCTAAAGAGGCCAGTGTATGCCATATTAAATAAGTTTTCAGTTAATATATTTGCGACTTGGTCTCATTGGCCTCTCTGCATAAGGATTTCAGTGGAAGAAAAGAAAAGGAACTGCATATTGGGGAAAAAACTCATCATAAGGTGTGTTGCATCGGTAGTCAGAGGGCCTAGCTTCCAATCTTGGCCTTGTCACTTAATACCGATGTGACCTGGAACAATAATAAGTAGTTTGCAAAATGGTTTCAGTGAGCCTAGAGAAGAAGAATTTACATTTCAAAATGTTGATTACCGAAAAAAAAAAAAAAAAGATTGTTTAATCCTCCTGTCCAAGAGTCCACAGAAAATGAAAAAAAAAATGCCAGGATAGTGACTTGTGCTTCAACTATCTCTAATTGTCATTATCTTATTATTATTAGTAGTAGTAATAATGATAATAATAATAATGATCATCTAGCATTTAGCACAGTGCCTGACATGTAGTAGATACTTAATATATGTTTATTGACTGATTAACAATAATAACAATAAACAATAACATCTGGAGTTGTACTGAGGATTACAGAGAGCCAGCAGCGGATGAGCTCCTATCCTAACACTTCCATTTAATTACAAAGAGCAATCATCTGATTTGTCTGTGCCATAATAGATCGCAGGACATTATATGTGAAAGAGTAAGGGAGGTTAGTGATGTGCTTCATGACTGTGTCTATCTGAACACCACCGACAATAGCAACAGCACAAAATTTAATAATGCTTTAAAGTTTGCAAAACATTTTACACACCTTATAGGCATTGACTTCAGCTTTCTCATCTGTAAAAAGAGGGGGCTGGATTTAATGGCCTCTTAGGACTCTACCAGCTCTACATCTAACAGTCCACGATCCTTTGATTGGTTTATTTTAAATGCTTGTTTACTTAGATGCTGATCTACTGAGTACTGAGGATTTCAATAAGATTGCATTATTTCTTGAAGACAATAACATGTCTTTTTCTCTATCTGTCCTTACTTAGCCCTCAGAACGTGGTAGAACATTGTACACAGAGGAGATACTTCGTAAAATCTGGTTAATTACCTGGGGGCCCTCCTACCTTTATGGATGTAGCCAACTTTAATTCAGTATTCTCAGAGAACTGCCTGAGGCTCACTGAAATTAAAAAACATCCACTGTCTCATAGCTAGAAAAGGACAGAGGAATGATTTGAACTTGGGTCTTCTAGATGCCATGTGTCACTCTTCTCTTCTCTCCTTTCCCACCTTCTGTAGAGGACAGAAAACCCCTCTAAATTCCAGTGCCTTCCTTCTTTTAAGTATTTCCTATTTATCCTGTATATAGTTCATTTTTATATATTTGTGTGTGTACATATGTGCATATGTAATATATATATATATATAAAGAGAGAGAGAGACAGAGATGGAGAAAGAGAGAGAGACAGAGAGACAGAGACACACACATACACACGGAGACAGAGACAGACAGAGACAGAGAGAGAGACAGAAACAGAGAGAGACAGGGAAACAAAGAGAGACAGAGACAGAGACAGACAGAGAGTGAGAGTGAGAGAGACAGACACACACACACAGAGACAGAGAGAGTCAGAGACAGAGATAGAGAGACAGAGACAGAGAGAGACAGAGAATCAGAGAGACAGACACAGAGAAACAGAGAGAGTCAGAGACAGAGAGACAGAGAGACAGAGACAGAGACAGAGAGATAGAGAGAGAGAGAGAATATTGTTCACTTTGTATATCTTTGTTTGGCTGTTGTTTCCCCTATTAAATTGTAAGCTCCTTGAGTGCACAGACTGTCTTTGGCCTCTTTTTGTATCCCTAGGATGTAGCACAGTGCCTGGCACATAGTAGGTATTTAATAAATGTTTATTGATTGGTTTATTGACAGAACCTTAGGGGAGCATTACTTAGCTGCTCTTTGGGTGTTGAAGTTGGGAGAGTGAATCCACTATGGGGAGCTAGTAATCTCCAGGAGGTGCGGGACCATTCATTTTTTGGCTCTTACAACCTAGCACAGTGTCTGGTGCTTAATGAGTACTTACTGATTAAGTAATTGAATCTTCATTCTCTATCACAAATATTAGTTCTTAAGATGCAATTCCCTTAACAGTATTCTTTATTTTTTACAGCTGTATCAATGTAATTTGAGTCCTCTCAGTTTCCTCTCCCCCTCTCCCATTTGCTATAAATAAAATAAACCAAGAATTGACGTGTATGGGTTCTGTATTCTCCATTGTGGGGCTCAAACAAGATAATGCATATAAATTTTTAAGAAAATTTTAAAGACCTATATAAATACATCATAGGCAGTGTGATTCAGTGGAAAATCTTCTGGGTTTAAAGTCCAAAGACCTGGGTTCAAATCCCAGCACTGCTACTTGCTCGCTTTGTAACTTTGAGACTATCATTTCCCCTCTCCAGGCTTCAAATCGCCTCATCTGTAAAATTAGTGAGTTGGATGAGATGACCTCTACGGTTCCTTCTCTAGTTCCATACTCCTGAGATCCCTATTGGCAGCTGTTATAAGATGGTGCTATGACTGCCTCCAACCCTGTATCTTGGCTCAGTTTCCAACAGTCCAAAATGACACATAGATGATAGTGTAAACACGCATATGGACACATCCCAAAATGATGTCGCTAGTGGTGCTCTATTCTGAATGGTACAAAATATAAACGAGTTCGTGGGTTTCTACTCTCCTTATCTCCACCTAAAATTGCTGTTGTTGTTGTTTTCAGTTGTGTCTGACTCTTCATGACGCCATTTGGGGTTTTCTTGGCAGAGATACTGGAAGAGTACTTTGCCATTTCCTTTTCCAGTTCATTTTACAGATGAAGAAACTGAGGCAAACAGTTAAGTGACTTGCCCAGGGTCACACAGCTAGTAAATGTCTGAGGTTGAGTTTGAATTAAGATCTTCCTGACTCAGTATTCTCTCCACTGTTCTCTCCACTGCAGCACCTAACTGCCTCAATATTCCACCTGTGATTGTCTGTCCTCTAATTCACATCAATAAGCGTGGCCTAATTTTTACAACAGCCCTACTACCCAAAGACATCTATTATCAGACAAATTGAGTTTGGAAACTGTCTAATGGCAAGTGCTTTTATCTCTCGGTACAATCTTTGTACCTCCATAAGTAAGAGGATCAATATTTAAAGGAACCCAGAAAATTGTAGGCTTCACCATAAATCTACGGTAATTAGGTGGACATAATTTCAACAGATTTTATTTTCCCTCTTTCCTTTCTTGAAGAATAAACACATAATAAGAAAGATGGAACTCAAATGGGATTAGGCACCCCTAAATATTTTATAGTGATGCTAAATGTGATGTCGATGCTTTCCTTCCACACTTGAAGTTTTCTCGATGATGGGTTGTTCACCAGTTGAAAACCCAAAAGATACGATTTGAGGTTTTTTATGTGGTTTTTCACCTTGGCTCTTCTGTCAGCATGCTACTGCAAGATTGCAAAGAGCAACTCTTTGCTTGTGAGAAGACAGATGCCAGTGATTTAAGCACAGCTCCACAGCGTAGTGCTTTTACTCAGTTGATCTTTAATGATTTACCATTTAATGTAGTTCATCTTTCATAACCCTGAGTTCAAACAGAAGCATCTGCTATTAGGGATGCAATAATATTGAACTTCCCACCAAAGGCAGAGGGAGAGCTTCTTTTATAGCGTGAGCTCATGGGCCCATCTGGCCCTTTTCTTAAGCGCTGCAGATGAAGGGGAGGAAGGAGCTGTTTCCCTGTCAATGGGGTCCTGAACAGAACGTATAATTATTCCAGATAGAGACTTTCAAGTCAAAACGAGTTGCCTTAACATCACTCTTTAGCTTTGGCTGGACAAAACATCCCACTTTATCTTATTATCAAAGAACCCCTGAGAAGAGACTAGAACCATATGGGGACTTATACTGTGTCCAAATCCATTATAAATGCTGGAGGTGTCTTGAAATTTCCAGACTGGGAGATGGGATTCACTCCTTTCTGTATTCCATTGGCTCTCATTGGGTGAGAGCAGCTAGTTTCTGACCCATAGTCTTCCTTGATCGTAACTATTGAAAACTTCCTGATGAGGTAAAATGCAAGACTTTGCCTTCCAGAGGACTTTAAAGTCACTGAGGGTGAACATCCTCGGCAAATTGGCTTCCTTCAAGCTCCAACTAAAATCCCACCTACTACAAGAAGCCTTTCCAGGTTCCCTTTGATGCTAACTTCTTTCTGTTGATTATCCCCCCATCATTCTGGTTTATATTTCATTTGTATATTTTGCATATTGCCACCTCCATTAGACTATGAGTTTCTAGAAAACTGAGACTGACTTTTACTTTTCTTTGCTTAGCACAATTCCTGGCACATAGTAGGTGCTTAATAAATTCTTACGGACTGACTGGCTAGAAACGTTATCAGGTAGTTTCTCTTTTAAACCTCTTTGGCTAACAACCACCACTATAACAACAAAAGCCTTTCCTAATACAATAATCTGCTGTTTTCATTTTGTGGTTGTTGGAGATCTAAGGAAAAGTAGATTATCGGCTATGTTTACTTCATTTTTTTTTAACTTTTAAAAAACTTTTTTTTTTAAAACCAACATCTGTAAATTAAGATTTGCAAAGAAATAAGAGGATTATGAACTTTCATTACAATTACAGGCCTGCTCTACAACAACTGTTGCCCAGTTATGATCACAGTTAATCCCTTGCCTGCTTACAATAGACAAAAGATATTTTCTTTTCCCAACAATTTATTCCTCAAAGGCAGAGAAGGCAGTTAGACCAGATGTTTTCACTGTGAGAAATATACTTTAGAAGTGTCCAGTCTGAAGAGATTAGACAGATTGAAGCTACTGTATTCACTTTTCCAGCATTTTCTATTTTTAAGGCCAGGGTCAAAGTTTTCCTTGAGGAGTTTTCTTTTTAAAAGACTTTTAAAAAATGTATATCTGAGCATGCATGCATACATGCATATGTGCATACATACATGTTTGTATGTATGTGTGCATGTGCATTTAAAATTCTCTTTCAAGGAACCTCTATCATCTTGTACATCAAGTTAAAGGTATTGTTCATATGATATAATAATAAATTTTAATAGCAGATGAAATAATTTTGGATTTGTCATACATAAGTATATGATCTCCTTTGTGTACTTTGTTTATAGAATCATAGAGTTAGAAATGGAAGAGAGCTTAAAGGAATCAGTTCCAATGCCCTCATTTTACTAAGGAAGAAGTTAAATGGTTTTTCTAAGGTCATATGGGTAGTAAGTCATAGAGTCAATATTTGAACTCAGTTCCTTTGATTCCATTTCCAGGTTATTTCCATTATATTGTTTTCGTAGACATTTTATACATTTGTAACGAGACATTTAAGGGGAGAGTAAGAAAGTTTGTGTCTGCAGTTAAGGAATAAACAAAGAAAACTCATCTACAAATAGAAAAGAGAAGATCAGGGACTTTTTCCTTTTACTTTGGTTAACTCAATCACCCATCCACCCAACCAATCAACACATTTTGATTGACTGTACGTTATATGGCAGGCATAGTATAAGGCGCTGGGGTTATAAAGACAAAATGAAATGGTCTCTGCCTTCAAGGGATTCTTTATTCTTTCAACCCTTTACACACTTGATGTCATCTTTGACTCCATATACTCTCACTCCGTGTATCCACTCAGTTGTAAATCTTGTCCTTTCCATCTCAACATCATACATATCTATATATACACACTAACATCATATACACACATGTGTACATACATGCACATATACACGGTATGTGCATGCATGTATATCCATATGTGTAATGTGTATACATACATATATGCACATACATGTCTATATACATGTTTAAGATACACATACACACATCTTCATCTGCAGCGCTTAATGCATACATATTATATATATATATATATACACACATACATATATACTCACACACATATATAAAATCTCCCATTCTTGATTCTTACACAGCCACCACCTTTAGTTCAGGCCCTCATTACCACTCCATTAGACTTTTGTCTCCTAAGTGATCTCTGCCTCCAGTCTCTCCCCACTTCAATCCACACTCCATATAGTTGGCAAAGTGATTTTCCTTAAGTTTAGATCTATATCATTCCCATACTCAATAAATTCCTGTGGTTCCCTATCATCTCTAGGATAAACTCCTCCTTTGGGTTTTAAAAATCCCTTCACAACCTGTCTGTAACCTATCTTTCCAACCTCCTTCACAATACATCACTCTGCTTCCCACACTTGATGGTCCAGCTAAACTGGACATCTTTCAGTTTTTCACAAACAATATTTGATCCCTTGACTCTGTGGCATTGCCATGTCTAGAAAACACTTCTTTTTCACTTCTGCCTTGCAGAATCCTTCTCTTCCTTTAATATGTAATTCAAGCATAACTTTCTATAGGAAACCTTTCTTGATTCCCTCAAAAACTAGCACCCACTCTCCATTTATGATGATAAATGTTTAACAATTGGCTCCCCCCCAAAATACACCCATTTAAAAGTTTAATTTCATTATTAAGATTCTCTCCATCACTTTCTTAAGGCAAAACAATTAACAAAACAATAAATCAAGTCCTAATTTGTAATATTTATGACAATTTCTGAGATGGAAGTGCTCACACAAATTTTAACAATTGGCTTTCAAGAGCTGGTTCAAATGACTCTATCACACTCATGCCTCCCTCCTAAACTACAGTGGCATGCAAATTAACTAGGTCAAAACAGTATAATTAAATGTACTGACATACAAAATAAACCTCACAGGTTTTTTTTTGTTTATGCTCTTAAAAATATATGTAATATGCCATCCTTTTGCTGAAATTCTTTTTATATGGTTTGTCTCTGAGTTCACATATTCTTTAATTCTTCATCATGAAACCACACATCATGTTGGATATTAAGCATGCCTTTGAGAAAATGTCCCCTTTTCCAAGTCTAGACTTGGATTTCCAATGGGGTTTAAATCAGGTGAGTTTCTAGGTCATTGAAGCATGTTTTTTTCTCCATCTCTTGGATACATTTCTTAACCTTTCATGATGTGTTGCAATATTCCATATCCATTTGGGAGTTTCTGTAAGTTATGAGACTTAATCATTCCCTTAAAGAGGACAAAACTTTCAGGCCAACTGACAATCAAAATCCACAAAACCTTTTTTTGGGAGTACATGTTTTACGGTCCAATGAAGATGTTTAAATCTTAGAGGTTCACCTGGACTTCTTTTGTTGGTTTTAGGATAGCCTTGAAGAAAACGTGAGGTCCATCAGTAACCATTACCATCTCCTGAGTCTTCAGTACTCTAGTCTTTGTATTGTATTGTTCATGAAGAACATTTATTTCTTCCCAGCAATGGTGAAGAGCTGTTTTTTTTTAAGAGGTCTTCTTGCTGTTCTTCCAAATTCAAGAAGGCTCTGACCCACTATACAGGAATCAATAAAAGCCATTCAGCTTTGCTTTTTTTCTGAGAAATTTTTTAGCCTGTTTCCCCAGCAGTAGTTTATTGTTCTTTATTGCTTTTACTTTTTCACCACATTTTCCTTGAATTTTAGTACTACTGATTTGTGTTTTCTTGTGGGCTTGAATGATACTGGTATAGCACCTCTTCTGGGGCAACTTTCCCAATTCCCACTCATATTGGCAGGCTTGGTTCCTAGAGGGCAGCTGAATAGCCAATCTGATCATGTGAGTATATAGTAGAGGGTCCCCCTCCATGGGAGAGAAAAAGAGAAAGGGAGAGGAAGAAGGAGAGGATAAAAGGGAAAGGGAGAGAGGGAGAGGGACAAAGAGAGGGAGTAGAGAGAAAGGGGGAGAGAGAAAGAAAGAGAGAGAGAGAAAGAAGGAGAGAGAGACAGAGAGAGAAAGAGAGAGAGACACACACAAAAACACAGAGAGAGAAAGGGAGAGGAACCAAATTATCTTTGTAGCAGTGGATTAATATTGCTATATAAGTACTAAGTCAAATTAGTTTGATTCCTCACCCTAACTTTCAGTTGAGCTCATGTCTTATCCCTGTGAGAGAAGCTTCATGTATCCAGGAGTTCTGTAGGAGACGGTATTTCCCTCTGGGGACGGGGATGACAACTTTCTTTTCTTTTTTTCCCCTTCCTTTTATTTATTAGTTTTGGGTTATGGAAGGGATTTGCAAGCACCAATAGAGGTAGTAACTTGTAAGCCCTTAAAAATATGATACTCATTTATTAAATTATATCAACATGTTTTTGGAAGTTTGACAGAATGTTGATTTCTGAATTGTTTGTGAACTATGCCACATGTCCTTTCCTGAAACTTTCATACAAGGACCTGGAAAAGGCCTTTGAAAAGCACAATACTTCAGCCTGTACAATTACAACCTCTACGCTAGAGCTAATGACACTTCAATGTGAGTTTCATGCTATGGGTTACTGGAAGTCATGGGGACCCCAGAGGTAAGGGACCAACAATCTAGATTTGGGGGAGGTACTGGCCCATTGTAGTTTGTACCAAATCTTGACTTTTCTGCATACCTACCAGCAACTACAGGAGAAGCTAACATAGTGTGCAAAGCTTGTGGACTTTCCTCAGTTTTCAGAATTGGGGAGACTGAAAAATCCCAAAATTTTGGAGTATGGTCTTGGCAAAAAACTCTTTGGTTGATTTCTCAGGACAATGAGTATTTGGAGGGTAGTGTAAGGGGTGGTGATTCTACACCCATCTTAATTAGTATAATTATAGAAGGCTCAAAACTTCAAATGAATCCACAAATGGATGTGATAAAGTCTTAAATGTGTAAACAAGATAGTTTATGTCACTGATCTCTTCATGAGTTGTGAACCTCTTTGACTGTGTCAAGAAGGGAAATCTGATTGCTCACTAAACAAACTAACCACACCTGTGAAGGCTTTAAACTGGAAGAATTTCAGCAGAGGGCCAGCTTAGTGGATTCCAAGTTAAGGAAATAAGGATCTAGTACCCAAGTTGTAGCCATGCAACTAAAAGGCAATGACTCTAAGGAGTTGAGTGGAACTTCTTTCTCTCCTTCTCATCACATTTACCACAAAGAGACTGTATCAGTAGAATGAACAAATACAGAGAAACATGGATGCAGAAAGATAGCTGCCCAAGGAAGGGAGTAATTTGAACAACACTCCTTAAAGTAGAGGAAAATGCTATGGAGATAAAAAAAAATTTCCAGTAATAATAGTTGTGAGTTATCCATTACCCCATGTGTTTCTTTTATGTATGCTTCTCTTTTTTTTGGCTTAAATAGAGATAGAATAAATTAAGAGTCCTGTAAATCTAATGTTTGAGCAAATGGAGGGACAAAAACAACTTAACATCTTATGTGTTTTCCAAAGAAAATTAATTTGGAAAAGATTCCAAAACAAACTTCCACATTTTTTGTTGACTTGTGTGTGATTGGGGGAGCATGTGTTCTAGTCTTTCTGCAGTTACTGTTCTAGCAACACCATTTACCTTTGCTGAGAAGCTAATTAAATCTGGATGACTAACTGTTAATGGAGAACACACAGGTCGGGGCTCATGAGTGACAGAATTAGACACCCAAGTCCTCATGGTTGCTTCTAGAGCCCAATCTTAATAGTAATCACCCCCTGTGGACTCAGCCTTCCAGTCTGATTGCAATTTGGGAGAGTATTGATTGTTTGATTGGTTAGTTAAAGGTATCTGGGTCTTCTGTGACTACATTATTTGGGGTGGAACTATACTCTTACACTTGAAATACTTGAGGTTTCCACACTAACAGCTGCTATACTGTCTCTGAGTCATGGAAATATATTCTTTAAGAGCTACAACCTTTGCATGTTTTCTTGGAATAAGATCTAATTTTCAAACCACAGAATTAAAAATGCAACATATGAAATCAGTGAAACACGTATGTGGCCTAAAAATCCAGCCCTCAACGAGCAGAACTAAAGGTAAGGAATCATAACTCATAGATGCAGAGCTGGAAGGGACCTCAGAAGTCAGCTAGTCTTGTCTCCCCATTTGCAGATGAAGAAACTGAGTAAGGCTCAGAAAAGTTGCCAGAGTCACTCATCTAGGAAGCACCTGAGGCATGGTATAAACCCAGGCCTTCCCTACTCCAAGTCTAGTGTCACATCCGCCATGCCAAGCTGCCTCTCAAACCTGCTCATTCTTCTTCCATCTGGTCAAGATGAGATTTATGAGTTAGCTTAGTGTCAGTAGAAGCCCACTTGAAGGACCCCTGCTGTCACAAAACGAAACCGTATCAAAATCGTTGCTAATTAGTAATTCACACATAACTGTGTCTTCTACTTAACTACTTCACATGTATTTGTATCTATTCCCTTCATATTTATTCTGTATGTGTATGTGTATGTGTATGTAAACACACACACACACACACACACACACTGTCTCTCCCAACAGAGTTGAAGCTCTTTTAGTTTAGTTTTTTATTTGCTTGTTAGTTTTGGTATCCCAGCTTCCTAGCAAGTATTAGACATGTTAAGTCTTTGTTGAATGCTTGGTTGAAAGGGAGTTTATTTTCCATTGAAAGAAACACCATGGACATATACAAATATATGTTAAATATGTAAAAAAAAATATAGTTACTTTTTTTGAAGGTACTAGTAGTTGAGGGTCAGGAAATCCCTCAAAGAGAAGGAGGAGTTTTATCTGAGCTTCAAAAGAAGGTAAGAGATCCTTGTTACTGTAGGCAGTTTGAACTCTTGGGTTCTCTTTTCAAATCTGTCACTGAGTCAGTCAAAATGTCATTTGCATAAGACTTATAACTGATGTCATATATGTTTTTGATGATATAATTTATTTGTTTCATCTCATAAAGCATTATGTGTATCTGGGAGAGAAAAGAGATCATACAACGAGAATTGTTATGTTTTTATAAGGGGCAGGGGAAAGGGAAATTAAATGATTAATAATGCACACATTTCTGTTATAACCACAGAGCTATTGAAACATCTTGCTAGCGATTGGAAGCCAGTTAGTTATATCCTTAACAGCATCAAAAAATTTGAAAGTTGGTTTGGATCCAAATTCATTCTTTTGTTTGGAAAGTAGGCAAGATGTTAAGAGATTTTTGTCCCTCCATTTGCTCAATCCTTAGATTTATAGGACACCTAATTTATACCAAAGCAAAAACACCACCAAAGGAACAGTGGTTCTCACCCCTCCAACCTCTCCTCCACAAAATTTTTTGACAATTGTTTCCAGAACTGAGAGACAGTAGGTGGCAAAGTACATTAAAATAAACAAAGAAAAAAAATGAAACAAAACAGAACAAAGTCCTTAAACTTTGAAAAAAATATTCCATCTTATGGAAAACATTTAGACTGCTTTTGGTTTCACTGTTAACCAATAATCACTTAAAATATTTACTAGACTCCAACTGGAGTCAGGAAGACGCATCTTCTTGAATTCAAATCTGGCCTCAGACACTTCCTAGCTGTGTGACCCTGGGCAAGTCATTTGACCCTGTTTGCCTCAGTTTCCTCATCTGTAAAGTGAGTTGGAGAAGGAAAAGACAAATTACTCCACTGTCTTTACCAAGAAAACTCCAAATGGGATCAAGAAGAGTTGGACATGACTGAAAATAACTAAATAACAACTCCAGTTGCTACATCCTTAGGCTAATTTCCCTCCAAACCCCAAATAAAAAGATACATTGGTTAATAAGTTGAATTTGTTAGGTGAAGGTATTCTGAACAGTCACTGACCTGGGAACTCAACTTGACTTAGATCAAGTTAGGCCCAAGTGTCTTTAAAAATGAAAGCAAATAAAAAAGAATGAAAACTAGGAAAAAAAAATGACATCAGAGTATCAAGAAATATAAAGGAGATTTGCTGTGCCTGAACTGAGTTGACGAGTTCTGGTCAATGTCTATGAAAATCTTCCAGCCCGATGGCGTTGTTGAGGCCTTCGACTTATTAGAAACTTCACCCACTCACCAAAAAATCCCGATGATGTCCAGCTTGGAAATGATTAACAATAATATTAACTATTCTCATGGGAAGTGATCTCATCCCTGGAGATAACACACGAGAATAGCAAAACCGTGCTGGGCACTCATAATTTAAAGTATTACAAGAAGAGATATAATGCCACCTCCATAGGACAGTACATTCATCAAAGATTTCCTCATTTATCATTACTTTGAATAATGATAATAGCTCACATTTACAGAGTGATTGACATCATTCTAATTCACTCAGGGAAGCTCTTTGTATAGCAAGGTTTTCCCACTAAAATTCTATTGTAATGCTTCATCCTGGCAAAATCCAAAACATTTTTTGATGTTGGTAAATATATATCTGGCTTCCAGTTGCTAGCAAGATGTCAAAGTAACTTTGGTTATAATGAAAATATATGCATTATTAGTACTTTAATTTCCCCCTTCCCCTGACCCTTATACAAACATAACAATTCTGCTGGCTTGTGCTCTCCCCTCCCCACCATGTGATGCTTTATGAGATGATACAAATAAATTAAATGATATCATTGAGAATATCTATGACATCAGGTTATGTCTGAAGCAACTGACAGAATGACTTATTCAAAGAGGGTTTCATGACATTGGATTCTCAAAAGTTATGCCAGTAGAGGTCAAGTTATGACCAGTCTTGCCAAGTTAAAATTTCTGCAGTATATCTGTAGTCTAAGGACCAGTCTAGTTAAGTTTGGAGAGCCTCGTCACTAAATGGCCCTAGGAATTTATGAAAAAAAAATTCTGTTTAGGTGTAGATACGTTATGGGATGGAGTATTCACACTAAGGAGTATTCACGCAAATCTTCTGAAGTACTAGATAGATAGTGATAGATAGATATCTCATCTATTAAGCATTTATTATGTTCTAGTACCAGGGCCTGGATTAAGTGCTGGGGACACAAATACAAGGAAGGCAGAGGCATGGGGTTCTGGTTCTACACAAGATGAGGTGACATCTCACCAGGGGCACAATTCAAGGTTCCAGTGTGAAGAAAATATGATAGATAGCCAAAGTGCAGGCAGCATGGTATAGAAGTGGCCATCTTGGCAATATGAGGCAAAGATTAGCCCAGCAGAATATGGCATCCCCAGGCCTATCTTATTTCCCATTGCCTCATTTGAGCTGCCATGGTATTTTGACAACTGTTACTTGTAGAATCTTAGTCAAATCACTTGACGCGGCTGCAATTTCCTCACCTGTAAAACGAAAGAGATGGATTCTGAAGTCCCTTCTAACTCTAGAGAGCTAGGTGGCACACTGGATAGAGCACTAGGCCTGGAGTCAGGACGACAAATGTTCCCAAGTTCAAATCTGACGTCAGACACTCAGTATCTGTGTGACTCTGGGCAAGCCGCTTGACCTCGTTTGCCTCAGTTTTCTCATCTGTCAAATGAACTGGTGAAGCAAGTGGTAAACTGCTCCAGTATCTTGCAAAGAAAACCCCAAATGGGGTCACAAGGAGTCAGACACAACTAAAATGACTGAACAACAAAAAGCAAAGCTCTAAATGTAAGATCTTATGATTAATGTCATCAACAAGCGTTTATTAAATGCTTGTTATGTATGAGGCACTACACTAAGTTTTAGGAACACAAAGAAAGAAGAAAATTAAGTCTTTGTCCCCGAAGAGCTCAGATTCTAAAGGGGCGAGACAACGTGCAAACAGTTATGCACATTCAAATATATGCTGAGTAAATTATAGGTAATGAGAGAGGGTAGGCACTGGCATTGAAGAGAACTGGGAAAGGCTTCTTGCCCAAGGTGAGATTTTAGCTGTAACATAAAGAAAGTCAGGAAAGTCAGGAGGTGGTGAAGGGGAGAGTGAGGGTTCAAGGCATGGAGGACAACCAGGGAAAAGGCCTGGAACTGGAAGAAGCAGGGTCTTATTTGAAGAACAGGGAGAAGACCAGTGCTTCTGGATGTCAAAAGACCTATGTACATGGTAGTGACAGTGCAGGGTATTAAGATGTAGTAAGAAGACTGGAAAGGGAGGAAGGAACCAGGTTATAAAGTACTTTAAAAGTCTAACAGAGGCTTTTATGTATTGGTTGTTGGAAGTAATAGAGAATCACTGGACTTTAATGAATAGGAGGATGAGAATATCAGTGACCCCTTCAAATGTAGGTCATTTATGTGTTTATATATCATATACAAAGCATTCACAGCTTATACTATACAAAGAATCTATAAACACCTAAAAGAAAATAATATGTTGCCTAAGGAGTAAAAAAAAAAAACACACAAAAAAACCAAAAAAAACCTCAGTACATTTAATACCTAGTGATCTCCTATTAATTAAAAAAAAATGTTTAAAGTAGTAGCTTTTTCCAAAAAACAATAAAGAAAAATAAAAATTTTAAAAGAAAAGAGTCTCAAGGATGAAAAGGACAATTTATTATGGATTCAGTAATTAATGAACAAACTTCCTGAAAGTGCCATAATATCTGTCTATCTGTCTATCTATCGATCTATCTGTCTACTGCCTTTGTTGATTATTGCAAAACCTTTGACTCATTTATGCATTTATGGCTTATTCATGTATTGAAAATAAATGGTACATGTTTCCCCAAATATGGTGAGAACCCTAGTCTTTAATATCTGAATGGAAAACAATTCTTTACATAAAAATATGAGATCAGGCAGCATGATGTGGGGAATAGGGAGCTGACTTGAGAGTTAGGAAAATCTGGATTCTAATTCTGCCACTGATTTGTACTGGTTGTATGATCTCTAAGACAATAAGTTGTTGAGAAATTGTCACGTTGCATTGGTGAGGGAGATTCCTCACTTGGGTTTCCCTAAATCACAATTCCATCACCTACCTATTTAAAGCATGACACCAAGACAATAATGTCAAGAGAAAAAGAAAAAACTCATATAGTTGTAGTATTTTTCACAGATAGATTTTGAGCCCATTACAGTCTTGACTATCCTTAATTACATTATAATCTCTCATAAACAGATCTAAAAATGACTTCAGAGTTAAAGGAATAGACCTAAACATCTTATTAACCACCTGATATATATATGTATATTATTATATGTATTAACCTCCTGAGGTGTATATATATATATATATATATATATATATATATATATATATACATCAAATTACATGACTGTACTGAAAAACAAATGACTCCTTCATTCCATGAAATCTTTCTCCAGGGATAGCTAAAAATCATTTGGACTCAAAAGTAAAATTCCTAATGTACGTCAAGGAAAGATAGAGACTTAAGGCTCCTAGCTTGAATCTAGGGGTCACATTGAATCAACAGATGAGGTGATGCTTACAAATGTCTCCTTTGGGCAGAACACATTGAGTATAAGGATATCAAGGAGAAGGCTTTGCTAGGGTATATTAAAAGACTTATTGGCATTCTGAAATCAAAGCTGAAAAGGAAAAATATGTTTAAAGCAATTGACACTTATGTAATACCAATCTTAATGTACACTTTCAGAATTGTAAAATAGACTCCAACAGATTTGAAAAGTATCCTAACAAAAAACCAGCATAATATTAACAAAACATGAGGTATATAGGCTTTGTGCTGTTGTTGTTAGAGCTTGCCTTGGAAGCAGCAAGACTTGGGCTCAAGTCTTGCCTCTGATATTGTTGTGGTTCAGTCCTGTATAACTCGTTTTGATCCCAGTGGATCATACTATCACATGTCAGTACACATGCCATGAGGTTTTCTTGGTAAAGATATTGGAGTGGTTTGCCATTTCCTTTTCCAGTAGATTAAGGCAAAGAGAGGTTAAGTGACTTACCCAAGACCACACAGCTTGTATCTAAGGTCAAATTTGAATTCAGGTCTTTCTGACTCCAGACTCAGTGCTCTATCCACTGAGCCAGCTAGCTGCCTCCCTTACCTCTGATACACATTGGCTTTTTGAACCTAGGAAAGTTGCTTAACTTTTTTAGTGATCTAGGCAACCCTCTATGACTATGTATGTCACAGAAAAAAAAAATACCAATCTGAATTGGTTGAGAGTTTCCTCATCTGAGAGTTTCTGGGATCAATGAAATCCCAGGTCCTTTCTATATCCCTATCTCATTTCTTTAAGGGAACTATAGAAAGATGAAAAATTCCATACCAAAAAGGAACAAGAGTATTGATTCACTATCCTTCCAGTCACTCAGGCTTGCAACCTCAATGCCATCTTCACATTCCCCCTGCATATCAACATTGTTGTCCAATGTTGTCTTTTCTACCTTCACATCATCTACTCGATCACACAGACACAACCCTGGTACCAGCCTTTATCACTTCAAATCTAGACCACTGCAATAGCTTTTATTTGGTTTCCTTAACCCAAGCATCTCCCCATGACAATCCATCCCATGTTTCACTGCCAAAGTTATTTTCCTGAAGGGCAGGTATGACTATGTCATCCCATTAATCAACAGATTCCAGTGGCTTCAAATTACCTCCAGAATCAAATATAAAATGCTCTTTTTTTTTTTTTTTTGGTGTTCAAAGCTCTTCAGAACCTGGCCCCTTCTTTCAGTCTTCATTCACTTTAATCCCTCCCATATGTTCTAGGATCTGCCATATCGGTCTATTTTCTTCTCTTTGCACATGACACTCGATTTTCCAAATCCCTGCCTTTACCCTCACTGTCCCCCATGCACAGAATTCTCTCCTCTTTCACCTTTGCTTCCTGGCTTCCTTCAAGACTTGGCTTAAATTCTACTTTCTGGAGGAGGTTCCCTAGTCCCCCACTACTGCTAGTCCATTCCCTCTGAGATTGTCTTCCACTCACAGTGTATTTATTTCATATGTACATAGTAATTTGCATGCTGTCTGCCTTATTAGAATGTAAGTTCTTTGAGTTTAATTACCGTGTTTTGCCTTTCTTTGTATCCCTAGTGCTTAGCACGGTGCCAGGAACATAGTAAGCACTTAATAAGAGGTTGTTGATTGCATGAGTGATTGATAAGCATTTTTAGAACATATGATAAACGGGTAAACAATCTGTAGAAATCCTTTTGGAACAAGCAGATGAACTTCATGGGGCAATAGGAAAGGCTGCTAATAGTTATGTGCCAACATGTACCTATTTGATTTTTGTTGAGTATATTTGAAAGCAATTTGCCTTTGGGTAAAGACTATGAAATGAACAAGATCTAAGAATGGAATGGATCACTCCCTCCATGATAGCATCCATAAGAACTTAGCCAATATAGGTTAACAAAGAAACATTAACAAATGAGAACTTTTATGGAAACAGAGTTGGGGGAGGGTCATGATGCCAGCTCAGTACCAGGTCATTAACACCAGAAATGTCATCCTTGGTGATCTCAGACTGTCATCAATGTGGATTTTTCAAGGAAACTGTGAATAGAGTATACACCATCACTATAGGCTGTACACATTTAGCACCTAACAAATAAGCTAGCAAGACATCACCTATTGGCTGGACTTTTACATCAGAAACTCACTGTCTTTCTGTCACCTATAGAGGATGTACCCTGCACACAGTACAGCACTGATAGATACTTTCAAAATTGAATTAAGGAGAAATTGGTGTTAATCTACTTTGATCCTCAGAGCAACCTTCTATGATAGGTAGTATATTTTAATCTTTATTTTAAAGTTGAAGAATTTGGGGTTCAGAGAAGTTAATCTCATTATTCAAGTCCATAGAGTTAGTAAGTGGTAGAGCCAGGTCTGAAAACCAAGCCTTCTTACTCTAACTCCAGTGTTCTTGACACTAGGTCTTGCTGTTCAACATCTGCCAGGATAATAACTTATAATTCTTATAAGGATTTACCCATTTTTGTATGTTTCCGAACCATTGTCTTGCATATAATGGGTACTCCATTGAGATGTGTTGAAATGAGTTAGTCAGTTAATAAATGTTTATAAGGCACCTAGTGTCAGGCACTGTGCTAAGCACTGAGTATACAAAAAAGGAGTCAAAAGATGACCCCTACCCTAAGGGAGTTTATCATCCAAATTAGAAAGGAACAATCTATGTAAATAGTGTTTAAATCTTTATTTTATTTTGTTGGATTGGTAAATGAGAATAAGTGGATGTCTTTCATTCATCCCCTTAGAATATTTCATCAGTATAGGAAATTTCCAGTGTGGAAACTCTCTCCACTGACATAGATGAACAACTCATCTGTAATTTGTAGTCCCATAGAATTGCCAGGAGTCTTGGAGCAGCTGAGTGATTTGCTTATAATTGCTGAACTAGTATGTGTTCCTCCAAGGCAAGACCTGAAGTCAAATCTTACTGCCTACACACCTGGCCCTCAGGCTACTAGGCCAGACTACACATTCCTATCACTTCCTACCACCACAACTTGCATTGTGAGGTACTGAATTATTCTGAAAGGAAAAAAGAATTAAAAAAAATGAACTCTAGGAATGCATGTAGTAGAAGCCTTGTCAAATTCTTCTCTGGAGTACTAAAAAGGATGGTGAAAATGATGACAATATAGTATGATATTTAGGTAACACCTTTAGAGTGGCAAAAAAGCTCCAATATCACCTAGTCCAGAGCCCTCATCTTACTGATGAGGAAAATGAGGTCCATGAAGATGAAACAATTTGCTCAAGGTCATAAAACTAATAAGTAACAGGACATGAATCCATGAATCCATGTCTTGTTTTCTTACTGCAAATTAAGTGCATGTTCCTTTGTAGCACATTGTCTCCAAAATCTGGAATGAGAATTATACCATTTTAATCTTTCATTTCATCATGATGGTTTCTTTAGTACTTTACTCATTTTTGTCCCTGGTAGTATTTCTAGCCCAACAAAGTTTTCTAGTGCCTCATTGTGGTGCTTAGGTGACCTAGGTTCTTAAAGACTATGCTAGCAGAGCCCGAGATGGCTGTTAGAACCCAGATGGAAATGCTTCACGTGTGGCCCATCTGTCTAAGATGACCACTTGGCAAAGAGACTAATCAAATGGTGGTTGTTATTTTTTTCCCCCTCATATCACAAAAGGCCAGGGCACATTAGAGCTATTTTCTGCCCTTAAATCTAAATCCTCTAGATAGAGCATCTGGATGCTAGTTGAATAATTCCTGGCATCAACTCAACCAAGTCAATAAAGATTCATGGACTACTAGTTCTAAACATAAAATAAGGAAAAAGGTTGTTGTTGCTGTTGTTGTTGAGGTTGTCGATCGGTTACTTAAAAGTTAGAATCAAGTCACAAAAGTTAGGAAGCCAGAAGAGAAAATCATGTCCTAGTGGTTCAAAATGGATCCATCTACTAAAAGCCAAATGATTAGATAGGTAGATGATATGTAAAGGTGACTAGATAGATAAGACATTTATTATATACTGTATGCCAAGAATTATGCTCAAGTGCTGAAGACACAAATACAAGAAAGCAACACAGTTCCTGCCCTCCAGGAGCTTATATTCTAATGGTGGAAAACAATACATTAAGGAAATCTGTAAAATGGGAAAAGAGAGGTTGGTGGTTGAAACTGGAGTGGATTGGAGCTACTTGCCAGGAAATGGTACTTAAAAATTATGCTAATGTGGGGAAAGGGCTTATCCATTGTCCAGAGAGTTTGGGGAAAGGAGGAAGTAAAAAGCAGTAGAGGTTCAAGAATATACTTTGGATAAACTCCTGCCATTTGATGAGATCTCGAATTAGACTTTCTCTTTTCCTTCAACATTTGTTTTTGCCAGGGTGGGGGGGAGAAGAGCATAAAAGATTTGATTCAGTTCAATAAACATTAAGTGCCTACTACGTGCTAAGGTCATTTAGGTGGCAGAGTGGATGAGTGCCAGATCTGGAGTCAGGAATAGTTGAGTTCAAATCTGGCCTCAGACACTTACTAGCTCTATGATCCTGGGCAAGTCTCTTCACCCTATTTGCCTCAGTTTCCTCATCTGTAAAATGAACTGGAGAAGGAAATGGCCAACTGCTCCTGTATCTTTGCCAAGAAAACCCCAAATGGAGTCATGAAGAGACAGACATGACTGAGATGACTGAACAAATGTGCCAAACCTGTGCTAAGCCGTGGGATACATAAAGAGACAAAAGACAGTCCCTGACCTCAAAGCACTTGCTAACTGTGGAAATCAATGTGTAAAGGAGAGTTGTAAAGTGGGAAGGAGGAGAAAGAATGCTTGGAATGGATTGGAGCTGATTGCCAGGAAGTGGTGCTTAAAAATCATGCTAAGAACTTTGCAGGGGGCAGGGTGGTGGTGAGGGGGAGGGTGAAAAAGGAGGAGAGGAGCAAGAATATGTTCTGGAATAAACTTCTGCCAGTTGATGAGTTAGTCAATTTGATTTCCTTTTTTCCTTCCTCATTTTTTGGGGGATTAGGGTGGGGAGGAGGAGGTCATAAGAGATCACTGTAAAGTATATACATTTCCTGTTTTTGTTTGTTTGTTTTAACTGGACCAATGATCTTCATCTCAGAGAATTATCTAAGCCACCGAGTGACTAAATGGCTTTTGACAGAGATATTATAGGTCAGAGGCAGGATTTGAACCCAAGTTGTCCTGACTCTGAGCATCTCTCCATCCACTACACCATGCCTCCACTCATCTCTCTATCTATTGATAAACTAATAAACTAATAAAATTCTAGCAGTTTAATTTTCAGAGGCAATTCTCTTAAGACTGTAAATTGCAGAGAAGGTGCCAACCTGCATTGATAGAAATAGTTTTCTCCTCTGGGAGGTCCTTATATCAATAAAATAACAAGTCCAATCTCTATCTCCTTTGTTTTCAATGCCCTGCTAGAGTTTATATTTTACCTGAGAAGTAATAGGGAGTCACTGAAGATTTTTGAGTAGGGAAGTTTCCATCAGACCTGGAGCTTAGGAGAATTATCTTGATGTCTGTGTGAAGGATGGGTAGAAAGAAGAGAAACAAGAAATGAGAAGGACAATCAGGAAGCTAACAGATTGTCCCAGGAGAGATGTGAGGAGAGCTTGAACTAGGGTAATGGGTGTATTAGTGTAGAATGAGATCAGATGCAAGAAATATTGTGGGTAGACTCGACAAGGCTTGGCAATTAGTTGGCCTTAGAGAGGTCAAATAACCTACCCATGATCACACAGCTAGGAAGTTTTAGAGGTCCAATTATAATCCTGGACTTCCTGCCTCCAAGTCTAGCACCCTATAATATCACTTATAATAATATCCCAGGATGGTTGTGAGGTGCAAAAGAGATAATAAGTGTAAAGTGCTTAGCACAGTAAGTAGCACATTCTAGTCTTCTCGGGAGAGCTAAGTTTTCATTAGTGAAAGAAGATAGGAATGTGAGAAAAAGAAGTCTAGAATATTAAAGATGGAATAGGAATCCTAAGGGTGAGCTGGAACTTTCTTTCACTTAGGGCAAGAAGAGCTGGTCGGATCAGTGGCGGCATAGAGGATAACCCAGCCATGGTCAGTTATACCATAAGAAGTTGCAGCCTGACACCCAGAGGACTGAGTCAGGCCATTCAGTCTTCCTCCATAGGAGTTGAAGATCAGGTGTTGTTGGCCACAAGACTCTGACGGTGGTGACCCAAGAAAGGTTGTGCCATTGCAAAAGGATTTTGTGGAAAGGTGTGGCCATACCAATCCCCTATGGAGGAGCTCTCCTCCACGTCAGTGCTCAGGCAAAAAGTCCCATTCACTCTTTACTGGTTCTAGCTCTGACCCAATGGAACAAAAGGGTGAAAGAGAACAGGGGCTGGGGAGGAAAGGGCAGACAGAGCTGGAAGTGCATGAAAGAAGCCAGAATAGTGGTAGAGGGAACAGAATTTTTTGCCTGAGCAGATAGAGATTCCTCCAAGTATAAGAGGAGGAATAGGTAAGACTTTTTAGCCATAGCAAGGGGGAAAGTACCAGTTAACTAGGGCCCTTCATTTTGCACAGGAAGAAAATAGGCCTTAGAGGGGTCACATAACCTACCCATGATCACACAGCTAGGAAGTTTTAGAGGCCCAATTATAATCCTGGACTTCCTGACTCCAAGTCTAGCACCCTATTAACTACAGAATGCTTGTACTGATAGCAGCTAATGAAAACGTTCATGATGAGTGTTTCTGCTTTCCTATTCATTCATTCATTCATTCATTCCTTCATTCATTCATGAACAGTGACAGTTATTAATATCTTTTTAATAGCATAGAGTGGCATTGAAAACAAAGAGAATAAGGCCTGGACTTGTTATTTCGTTGATATAAAGACCTCCCAGAGGAGAAAACTACTTCTATCAATTCAGGTTGGGACCTTTTCTGCAAAGATCACTTATTATTATCTTTCCCCAAATCATAAAAGACATTAATTAAGGTCCCTTCCAGATCTACAAGTCTGTTGTGGAACAAGGACTAGATAATTTTCCTTTTAAGGCTCAGATAACTGCCAGCTGCCAGGTGACACTTTCAATTTACTAGTAAAATCAATGATTCCAAGGAAAAGGGGCAGGGAACTGAGTTGTAGAAGAGCCTGAACTTTGTATTTCTATCACAGAACAGGGCTAAGTACTTTCCCTTTCACCACAGATGGTTATCCCACAGAAATCGCCAGCTCTGATTTGGGTCATCATCCTGGGGAGTATTTCTTGTACAGGAGGCATTAGCATTTACCTGCTAATTTTCTCTTTGTTAGCCTGAACTGTCATTGACTTAATAAGCACTTACTCAAGTGTTTACTGACTATTTAAGAAAGCCTAGTTCCCATTTCCTTTCATCTTATCTCATCTTTTGTTGGGGTGGGGTGGGATGGTGGGTGAGGGGGAGGAGGTGGGGAAATTCCAATATTGTTAGCAGTGGGTGTGTCTACATCCTGCTCTCTTTGTAATAAACGAAACAGGCACTTGTCTAACTTATTTTAATGGCCCTGTCTGCTTAATTGGCCAGACCACACCTTCAGCTGGAGGGAGGGAGACCAACCCTTGCACAATCTCAACAAAGAGTTTATAAAACACCCTGGAACACTGGTGTCTCTTAATTAAGAATGTGACAGGTAGATGAAGGCACTTGGCAATAATTGAAAGCAGCAAGTCATTAAAAAATTCTTCTGTGCTCCGACTAATTTGTTTATAATATCCTCCTAATTGCTGAGAATCAACAAAGACTATTGTGGGTTGGATTCTGGCTAACTTTGTATCCATCTTCACCATGCTGGTTGGAACAATGGAGTGTTGCCCCTGCCTGGGATGCCAAGGGAAGGCAGCTAGAGTCTTTGGTCCGTAAAGGTGATTCATCTTGCCAACCACCTAATGGTCATTTTGTATCCAGATGGATGCTAGAAGCAGCTCTTTGCCATGCAGGAAGAGCTTTTGTTTTAGGGGAAAAGAAAAAAAAAAGAAATTCCAAGCAGGCGGAAAGCTTGTGTTGCCTTGGAGAAATCGCCGAGCTGCAGGTGTGAGACTAGTAACTAGCCGGAGAGTAGGCTGCCATCCAGCTTCCTCTTAGACCCTGTGAGTCAAAAGGGAAGGAAACACATTTTCCTTTGACGGCCCTGCCATGGAGGGCCAGGCTGTGCAATTTCCCTAGAATCTCCTGTTGACTAATAATACTGATTCCTTCTTTTCACTCTCATGCGAAAAGATCTCACAGTTGCTTTGTAGGCCTGGGCCTCTCCATATTATCCGGGACAGAAATACCTTTCAGCTCTGACATTAGGCCCAGTGACTCTTGCCTAGTGCCAACGGCACTTTAAAGAGTCTCCAGAAATGTTTCTTCCCTGTGCATAATCTGCTGCCAATCAGTACTGAGGACTGGCTGGGTACCAACTCAGAGGGAAGGGTGACACCTACCGAACCAGTAGGCTCCATCTCCTCAGCATCTGACCCAGAGCACTGCCTTTGGAGTCATGGGATGTCCTGGCATTTATAGAGCTAGAGTCAGCAGGGAACTTAGAGGTCATTTAGCCTCCTCCTCCCCCTTCCCTCCTCTCTCATCTCTCTTTCTTTTTCCCTCTTTTATCCTCTCCTCTTTTCTCCCTGCTGCTCCCTTCCCCCCCTCTATCTTCCCCTTGGTCTCTCTCCTCTCTTTCTCTCTTTTCCTCTTCCTCTCACTTCCTTCTCCCCCCCCCTTCTCTTCTCTCTAAGTCTCTCCGTCTCAGTCTCTGTTTCTCTTTGTCTCTGTCTCTGACTCTTTCTGTCTCTGTCCCCACTGGTTGTTGAGTCCCTTCATTCATCTGGTTGAGTTCCACCTCCACTTCTGATATTTACGTGCTTAGATCAAGACGGACTCTTCCAAGTTATTCCCTCTTGCGTAAAGCAGACCAAGTCCAATCCCATTTGCACAGGACAGCTCATCATTTCTTGCAAACAGCCATCATATCTCTCCTAAGGACTCTCTTCTTTAGGCTAAGCTTAAAGTAACATGTTGGCTCTGGAGTCAGAATAACTGTGCCCAAATCCTGCCTTTGATGTTACTTTAACCTTTCAGGGCATGAGCTTCCAATGGAGGTTGGAGCACTGATGATCTCTGAGGTTTCTTTGAGCACTGGATCTCTGATTTCCTCATTTTACAGATGAGCAAACGAAGGTCAGAGGAGTTAAACGTGCCCAAGGTTGCACAGGAACCAAGATTTGAAACCATGTGGTCTGACTTGAAATCCAGCATTCTACACATTGTACACCAATCTGGGGTTGTTCGTTTTACTTTTGTCTTTCTTTCCTCAGAACCTAGGACAGTGCCTGGCTCAGAGGAGGCAGTTAACAAATACTTAATAATTGCTTGATTTCTTCATTTGTAAAAGATGTGTTTGGTGTAGGGAGATTCTGAGATCCCCTCCTGCTCTAAATCTATGGTTCTGTCATCTATCCTGGGAAATAGTCCTACCCGCAAACTGGGGTCTCCTCTTCTCCTCTCAGAGGCTTAGATGCAATAACTCCCTGAGGTGGCTTGGGAACTGAGGTAAATGTGATAATAACATGCTCGATTATCTGTGGGAAAACACATGAATTTTAATCAGTGTCTCAAACAACTAGGCCCCTCTTTTCATCTACCAGGCTGGAGCACCAAAAAAAAAAATCCTTTAATTTTATTACCTTCAAGATGCTGAACAGGGCCACTTTATGACTGTGGGAAGCTGGAGTCTTCTCTGAACCATTTTGGCAAGGATAAGCTGGAAGCCCAACCAATTCAGGGCTTTAGGTGACCTTGGGGACCTGCCACCCAAGCCAGGATTTACTATGTTTGAGAGCTAAAAAGAAATCTTTTCTTGAAACTAGAGAAAGCAGGAAGATGGTGTGGAAGATGAGGCAGGAAGAAACATACACAAATACCATCCAAGCCACAGGGAGCATGAAAGGATGGTACAGTAACCAGGAAGCATCTACCAACATGCAATTTTTAATTTGATGTGAAGATCATGCTAAAAGTCAGGAAAAGGTGGAATAGACTTTGACTTCTGGTGGATTGGGGAATCCATTTTCTTCCACCATTCCAGGCCTTCACTACTTGTGAGACTGCTGCTCTTTCTTGGTTGGACACTCTCTCTTTCTCTCGATGGATTTCTTAGTGGATGCATAGTCATGGTAAAATACAAAACAAAACAAAACTGTGCATGGCATCAGTGACTAAACTATATAAACATGTAGACAAGTGATTAAACAAAAATAAAACAGGAATCAAGCAGCTCTTTTGCATAATTCCTAATTTACATAACCAAAAGATGGCAGGACTCCAGCCACCATGGTTGCCATTCAGCAAGAGCAAAAACAATTTGATTTTACTTGCCTATTCACTGACTAGCCTGCTGCAGTTTTATAAGGTAAATGAAAGGGAGGGAGGAGAAGCTCTTATTAGCACTCAATAGTTCCCCCTGCCCTCCATCACCTCAACTGCAGGAATCCTTATTTTCCTTCCTGGTCCATTTCCAGTGCTAAGGCTTTTCCTGATTCCTACCACTTGCTAGTTTTCTACTCCTCACTTCCTTTTTCTTAATTGATTTCATTCACATTTTTATATATTTTAATTTACTTATCTTTATATATGCTGAAGTCTGGGCCTGTTTTCCTTTAGTTATTACATACCTAATCTTTAGCATATAGTAGCCACTTAATAAATTTTGTCCCCCTCTTTGGTTATTGGGATTTGTTTGCTTGTTTGCTTGGTTTATTTGTTTCAAATGTGGCTAAATTAGGAGCTATATCAGCTTAGCAGGTTTACACTTGCATAATAGTGACTGATATTTGTTGGGCACCTCCCATTCACTATCTCATTTGAATTCCACAATCTCCTTGTAAGTGAGGTGTTGCAGATAGTAAAGCTAAGTCCCAAACAGTGAGAACAATAAATTCTGTGGAGTGATCACATTATTAAAATTTGTACTGCCTGCATTTTGGACTGGAATCAATGACCATATTGTACATAATAATAACTTTGAATAGTGCAAATTCAAATACATTATCCCCATTTCTTAGCTGAGGAAATTAAGGCTCAGGGAGATGAGATGATCTGCCCCAGACCACAGGGTCGGAGATAGGATTTGAACCTAGCTCTCTTTTCCTCCAAGGCCCTCACTCTATCCTGAGCATTCTGTTGCACTTCAATGATCATAGCATCATATCATGATCCATTGACTCCCTGAAGTATTCTCTCAAGTGTGCCACCGTACTCCATCATGGTTTTGGTTGGAGTGGGTGTCTGGATAATAAAAACACTGGGCCAAACATGAATCAATCAATTAGCATTTTCAAAGTACTTTGTCTGTGTCTGGCACTGCCCTAGCTAGATACCAGGGATACTAACGATGGACAAACAAACAAACCAAGGGACTATAGAAGAAAGCAAGAGGCTATTTGAATAACTAGTACATCCTTCTCCCCTCCCCCCCAACAAAAGGGAAAGTAAGAGCCCAGTAAAAGGAAGGCTCCTGCACTGCTCTGCCCCCAGTGTGATCATCTGCCAGGTGTCTCATCAAAAGGAAGAAACAGTCTATTTGGTAGTACAAGAAAACAAAGACTCATGACCCCATGTAGATGAAAAATTAAGATAGTCTTCCTCTCCAGTAGAAAGGTCAGTTTTTATTAGCCATGGTGCTTATAAACTTCAGTTGGCAATTTCACAGGCATACGTTGGGACGTGGGAGAATCCCCAGTCTCCTGGTAGTACAAAATTCTAATGGACTGTCCCATTAATTAATCAATGAGCATTTGCTTATATGGGCTAACCCCTGTGCTAAATGCTGAGAACATGACAAAAATACAAACAATGCCTTCCCTCAAGGTGCTTCTGTTCTACGGGGGAAAAATAACATCTCTAGAGTAAGTAAATAATAAATATATAGGAAACAAAAATGAAACAATTAGTTGGGGGTGGGAAACGGGGATGGAAGTTACTTAGAACTGTGAATATTACATTGTTTTTGTCCAGGCCTGTAATTTAACTTATGGAAAAAGAGCCAGGAGGAAATGCCCTTTTCTAAAGCAGATCTGCAGCACCTGCTCTCCAGATTAGACACTTGATGACTGGTCTATGGCATTAAGATATTAAGTGACTTGGGGCAGCTGGGTCGAGCAGTGTATAGAATGAGGGCCCTGGAGTCAGGAGGACCTGAGTTCAAATGTGGTCTCAGACACCAACACTGTAACACTCACTAGCTGTGTGACTCAGGGCAAGTCACTTAACCCCAATTGCCTCACCAAAACAACAACAACAACAACAAGTTAAGTGACTTGCCCAAAGTCTTCCAGACAGAATGCATCAAAGTTGGGACTTGAGCTCAGGTGTTTCTGACTCTTAGGCTCTCTAACTAAAGTATTTAATAATGCTTCTTATGATTCTTGCCTAGTGAACATTTATGGATAGCTCAGTGTAGGAAAAAGAGAGATGGCCCAGAATTGGAAATATCTGGATTAAAATCTTACCTTTGACATATACAGTAAGTTACTACTTTCTCTGTGTCACAGGCAATTTTTGGATGGGGTAAAAAAAAGTACATCTTTGCTTTCACTAACCTCTAACTGAAATTTAGCATTTCCTTCAATTATGAATATAGACAACAGATCACCATAGTATTAGGCATAACCAAACTGCCGAAGAGATCACACACACACACACACACACACACACACACACACACACACACACACA
>NW_020954581.1:6238094-6297479 GCF_900497805.2 Vombatus ursinus
ACACACACACACACACACACACACACACACACACACACACACACACAGTTAAAAACCTCAGTTTTAAGAGTGAAAGCTGCAAAGCAGATATTGACCTCTACTGGCATAAAGTGTTTCCTCTCTGGCAGTTCCTTATGCCACTGAAATGACAGGTCTAGACTTAAAAAGAAAAAAAAAACATAGTTTATAAAGTACAAATCACTAGCTCACCTATGACATCATCACATAGCTTCCATGCCCCTTTCAACAGGAATTAATGTGAGTTCTGGATGTCACAGTTAATGCTGAGTTAATCAGCATCTTTCCACATGGAGATAAAAATAATTTGAGGTGAGGGGTGGAAGTACTCAGATAATTAGAAATATTCTATGGTTTGATCCTTCTAGCACAGGGGCAACAGATATGTTCAGAAGTCGAAGATCCACATTTGGCAGCTGGTTAAAGTTTTGTGCTACTTGCATTTCTCATTCTAGCAAGGGTAATGGAGGCCAAATCTTATAGTGGTACCTGCCAGGAAGACCCTGGTAAAAAGGCTTAGGAAGGTAGGAGATTTCAGCTTTGAGCCAGGAAGTAGGACCCCGATCTTCCATCCAAATGTAATTGGAGTGGTCACCGGTCAAAACTGAGTGGAGGAAGATAGAACCAGAGCCAAGTTGGACAGAGCTTGCAAGAGCTGATTGTTAAATTTTAATTGAGAGCATTTGTGTGTTGGAAATGAGCAAAAGTTATAAATCAGGGCTTGATTTATTGTTTTGTTGATTGTATAGACTTAAGAAAGTGAGGGAAAAAATGGCAATGATACAAATCATACTTAAATGTGTGTTGTGGGTCCATTTTTTTTTTTTCTCCAGAGAACCTTGTTAAACATTTACTGGCATATCCCTGGACCAAACCTATACACACATGTCTATATGTATACATATATTTTTGTGTATGTATATATCCTCACATGCATAAACACACATATCTATCTGTATGTATATATATATATATACACAGATATATATCTATATACAGGTATGTATGTATTTATATATAGATATATGTGTATATATGTACATGCATGCAAGTATGTGTGTATGTTTGTATCTATAGATATTATAGCCACATTATTATACATTATCTATTATTATAGAAACATTAACTGTATCTATAGAAAAATAGATATATACCTGTATATACTCCCCATACCCCCATGTATGTGAGTATTTAGTTACAGATAGACATATATATATATATATGTATATATATATATATACATACACACATACATGCAGGTATGTGTGTATTTGTATCAATAGACATTATAGACATATTATTATATATTATCTATTGTTATAGATACAACATTAACTATGTACATAACACTACACCATATACACACACACATATACATATGCATGTATATATCAGACATGAAATTAAAAAGGAGGTAGGAAAAAACCTCATTTATCAGGCATCTGTTATTTTCTGGGTAACAACTATTAGAAGAAGATAATAGGGAACAGAAAGGTGATAAAAAAAGAAGTCAAAAAAACAAATGGGATTAAGAAATATGGGTTTGTAAAATTCATAGGATCATAGATCTAGAATTGGAGGTGACCTTGGAGGTCACGTAGTCCAGCCCATTCGTTTTATAGATGAGGGAACTCAGGCCTAGAGATATGAAATTATGTTCCCTAAGCTATGCTGGTAATAAGTCATAGTATCCTAGATTTAAAGATGAAAAAGACATTAGAGGCCATATCCAACTCCTTCACTTTACAGATGAGGAAACTGGGGCCAAGAAACAATAAATGACTTGCCCAGGGTCATGCACTTTTATAAGTATCTTAAGTGGGACTTTGAACCCAGATCTTTCTGACTTGAATGGCAGCACTACCCCATGCTGCATCTTTCAAATTCAGTGCATTTAAATCACTATGAAATAGTGATGGTTTCCACAATCCCTTGATATGTACATTCACAAAGGTCATCATTAATTTATCCTGTTAATTGTTTTGTAACTTTTGCCCCTTATACAGTGTTCTACCAGGAATTATTGTATGGTCACTCTGATTAATTAACACGTCAGTTTACACCTTTTAATTGACATAAATTACCTATCAAATAATTTCTTATTCTTTTTACTATAATAATTGATGTCTATCAGATAATTGAAATGTTTTTAAACAAAAGTGTCTATGTACATTTGCATATGTGTGTGTATTCATGACAAGGAATTTGGCTCCAAATTATCCAATTCTGCTGTTCCATATTTACATATCATATGGCTTTGTTTCAGAAATTTTAATGACAGCAAAACTAGAACTTCCTAAAAAATTAGATATTCTCTTTGATTATTTAGTCAGAAAAGCTCTAATCCACCGTTAGACTTTGTTTAAGTTGAGGGAGATCTTGTGTTCATTATGCCTCTTGGGGGGAGGGAGGGAGGGAAAAAGGGGCAGATTTATAGATGATGTCGATAATATTCTCATCTGCATCAGCTAACTCTGGGAAACATTACTGCCCGTTAGTGCCGACTCTGATGGGCTTACTTTACAACTTAGCCAGAGCCAGCCATGATTCACAACTATTCAGAGAATGTCCTTGGATGATATGATAGGTTGAATGTGAATTATTCCTCCAATCATTTTGGAGGAAATAACAATGCAAAAAAAAAAAGTCACCATCTGTAGAATGAATTAAGTAAGAACAGGCCTTGTCTAATAATAATGCTACAATTTTACATATGCGAGCATGCATATGGAGTAATGGCATATGTCTTCATAGAGAGTAACAGTTCTTGAGCTGGGATGGTCCTTGTTTTTCTTCTTCTTCTTCTTCTAATTATGTTTCAATATCATTGGTTACTTTTGTAATTATATGCATTTTTGTTCTGTGCGTTTCAAACATTAGTCTACAAAGGCGTCCAACGGCTTTAACAGATTGCCAAAGGGGTCCAGAACACACAAAAAGGTAAGAGACTTTAATATAAAGAGATATATAGGTACATACAGAGAATATATGAGCAGAGCGAATGGGGAACTGATCTTGGCATTGGCAAGACCTGAGTTTCACCACTGACTTTGACACGTACTGACTGCATGACCCTGCACACCTAACCTAGTAGTAGCAGGCATTTCTCTCAAACTACAGTTTCTTAGAGTGTGCTTATCTGTACTTGTTGAGAAAGTTTTCTTGTAGAGCTTCGTACAGTGATAAAATCACATGTATAGTAAGAAACAAAACAAAACCCCAAAACGTTGTTACAATGTAGTCTTATACATTTTTATATATCTGTCTGTGTCTCTATATCTATGGCGCATATCCATCTATCCATCCATTTGCCTATCTATCCATCTATCTATCATCTACCTATCATTTATCTGTCTGTGTGTCTCTGCCTGTCTTCCTATCTGCCTACGTTTATATGTATGTACGTATGTACATATGTATGCATCATCTATGTCTGTGTCTATGTATATATATATAGTGTATAACTATCCATCCATTTGTCTGTCTATCTATCTGTCTATCTACCTATTATCTATCTGTCTGTGTGTCCCTGTCTGCCTGTCTTCCTGTCTGCCTATGAATGTATGATCTATGTCTGTGTCTCTATATCTATATCTAGTAAATATCTATCTACCCATCTGTCTGTCTATCTATCTGTCTGTCTGTCTATCTATCTATGTTTGTATCTATCATCTGTCTGTGTCTCTATCTGTGTGTGTGTCCCTATCTGTCTGCCTGTCTATGTTTCTATGTATGTATGTGTCTATCATCTGTGTCTCTGTCCGTGTGTGTCTCTGTCTGCTTATCTATCATCTGTCTCTATCTATCCATCTATCTAGCTATCATCTGTCTTGATTGTTTTTTTCTTTCTAAGACAATCTCTAAATGGATCACACACTGACATCCAATTTAGTGCATAATAAAGATCCCTTCTTTGACACTATCAGGAGAATTGTGAATTGATTTAACCATTCTGGAGAAAAAAAAAAACAACAAAACTGAGAACAATGCAACTCAAGGCTCTGAAATGTACATACCTTTGGCCAGCATTCCCAGTGCTAGGCATATACCCCAAGAAAAGACAGAATGAAAAGTCCCTTCTACACTAAAACATTCATAACAGCACTTCTTAATACTGGCAAAAACTATGAACAAAGTGTGTACTCTGATTGGGAAATAGCTGAGCAAATTGTGGCATGTGAATATAATGGAATGACATTTCCATGTAAAAAAGAACATGAGGAATTCAGAAGAAGAAAGAGTTGTATGAACTGATATAGGAGTTAAGTAGGTAGAACTGGAGAACAGTATACAAGATGGCCGTAATTATGTACATGAAAGCAAAATCAAAAGGCAACTCAACTTAGATTAATTAAAATGACCAATGTTGATCTCAGACGAAGACTTCCCTCCTCTTAACTTAGAGGTGAGGTGAATGCAGGAATGGAATGTCATGTACTCTGTTAGATTTTGGGTTTTTCTTGGTTAATTAATTTTTCTAAACTATTTATGTTTGTTACAAAGGAGGATTTAACAGGAGTGGGAAAACCCGGGGAAATTAAAGTGGTATAAAAACAAAGCAAAACAAAAAGGCATCAATAAAACTTTAAAAAAAATTCTTTAGCCTGATGGTGAAATACACAGGTCTAAGGAATATTACAGGCAGCTAGGCGATGCAGTGGATAGAGTGACATGACTGAACTCAGAAACACCTGAGTTTAAATATGCCCTCAGATACTTACTAGGTGTGTGACCCTGGGCAAGTCACTTATCTGTGTTTGCCTCAGTTTCCTCACCTGTAAAACGAACTGGAGAAGGAAATGGCAAACCACTCAAGTATCTTTGCCAAGAAATCTCCAAATGGAGTCATGAAGCATTGGACACGACTGAAAAATGGCTCAACAGAAACAAGGAATATTTGCCTTAAAGTGGACATAGGATCATAGCTTCAGAGCTGTCATTGGGTCATAGTTCATAGGTTTATAGGTCTAGAACTAGAAAGGATCCTGGAGGCCAAGGAGTCCAACACCTTCATTTTAAAGGAAACTGAGGCCCAGAACATTAAGTTCAAGGTCTGTCACAGAAGTAATAAATATTTCCTTGTTCTATGTGGAGAAATTTTTTTAGAAGTCATAAGTGGGTATATTTTTGTTGTATTTGGAAAGATTCCTTTGTAAAATAAAAATCTTTGTACACCTATGTTGTGGCTAAACAAACACACACACACACACACACACACACACACGCATATGTTGGGCTCCTGCAAAGAACCATTGTCTATAACCCAGTTCAGCCTCAAGATATATTCAGATTATCATTCAAAATATCTTGATATTTTGAAACATGATTTAAAACCTTCAGGGTTATAGTTCTCCTCTACTTTTCTTACAGCTTAATTATTGCATCCTAGCACCCCAATGGCCCAAAGAACTCTGTACTATTTCAGAAACTGTATTTTTTTTTCCTCTTGCTTTCCTTAAACCTGATTTCTTTGGGGTCTGACCTAATTTCTTGCATGCCGGGGGCTTGAAGGCCTGTGCTAATCTACATCATGGATCCAGAGAAAATCGTGACTAATGCAAATGAAAATAAATGAAGGAGAAAGAATGGCACCATGGTGAGCATTCTACACAGTCCAAACAGATACGAGATTTTAAAAGTAGGATTTTCTGATTTTATTTTCATTTATCGCAAAGGAAACCTAACCCAATAAATTGCCTATAACAAAATTCCCCTTTCTCCTTTAATTCTTCACTCTCCTGTGCTTGTTCGTTCATAAAAATGTTTCATTGTCAAGATAAAAAGGAAACAAATAATAATAACTCATACTTATTTAGCACTTAAAAGGTTTATAAAGCATGGTGCTCCTAAGAGTCCCTTAAGGAAAGGACTTTAGCATATGAGCTTTTTTAAAAATCAGAAAGCGTGTTCCAGTGTAAGAAAACATTATCTGCTTCCGAAAAAAATCTTCTATGACCTACAAGTCTGAGTTAAGACTTAATGGTTAGCTCTGACTCTGACATTCAGACAGCGCTCCAGCCTAACCTTTGTTACCATAAGCTGGTCTGTGTTAACATTAAGAACATTTTAGGTCTGTCCACTAACTTCTTCTTTTCCTCTGGGTCTGTTCCCATTTTCGTTTCCCCTTTGGGAGGCAGGTTCTCTTCACTACTCAAATATGCACCAAACATCTTGTAACCATTAATATACTAGAGGAAGGGGGCAAAGGGGCAGATTTTCAAAGTGTCTTTCTGTCTGTACTCACTCGATTTTGACTTCATCTGAATCCCGAAGAAGAGAGCTCAATGAAATCTATCATTTTCCCAGTAACAAATCACATGTTTTTTTACTTTGAGATTTTAAGAGTTGTAATTTGGTTAGGATGCATTAAAAAAAAATTGGGTTCCAATTTTGATTTGGTTAATGAGGATTCAAAGCCAAATTCTTTTCCCACACCTGCTCTCATCAGAAGGAGGGTACTTTGTTAAAAGCAAAAATGATCAGTAACTCAGTTGTTCCTTCCTCAGTAGCATGCCAGGGGAGGGATATACAGGAATATTTTCACTTCACAGATGTTTAAAGTCACTTGGCTCTCAGTCTCAGAACTTGGTATTCATTTGACATTGAAATTAATGCACTGTGACTGTCAAACTGTACCATAAATAGATGTTACCTGCCGGTGCCCTATGCTAACCTATTTAATGAAACAAGCATTTATTAAACACCTACTATGTGCTGAGCCTGTTGTAGGATTTGTTGTTGCTGTTCAGTCTTTTCAGTTGTTTTATACTCCTGGCAAAGTTACTAGAGTGGTTTGCCATTTCCTTCTTAAGCTCATTTTACAGATGAGGAAATTGAGGTATACAGAGTGACTTGCCTAGGGTCACACAGCTAGTAAGTATCTGAGACCAGGCTTGAACTCAAGAAGATGAGTCTTCCTTAATCCGGGCCAGCACTCTATCCACTGAACCACCTAGCTGCCCCTGTGTGAGAATACAAAGACAAATCTGAAAACAGTACCATCCTCAACCAATTGACATTCTACTTTAGCTTTGGACTTCTGAATTACAGGCAGATCTTTATTCTAATGATCCCTAAGACAGTAATAGCTCTTTATAAAGCCCTTTACTTTAAGGATCTCAAAGCATTTTACGTACCTTACTGTGTTTGAGCTTCACAACAGCCTGGTGAGGTGGGTGCTATTATTACCACCATATGACAGAGGAGGAAACTGAGGTTCAGAGATTAAGTGAACTGCCCAGGGACATCCAGCTAATTGGTGTCTGGGACAAGAATTGAACCTGGGTCTTCTTGACTTATAAGTGTAGCATGTTATTCATAATGCAGATTATTTATCAAATAAACTACCAAAAAAAGGGGGGGGGAAGAAAAATATCACTTTCCCCAATTTTTAAACCTGTTCTCTTTCCCACACTTTGCAGAGTACGCTAATGGGGAGGCAGCACAGTGCAGTAAAAAGAATGCTGAATTTTGAGTCACAGGACTGAAGTTCAACTATTAGCCCTGCCACTTACCAAAGGGGTAATGTTGGACGAGTGATTTTAACTTCTCAACTTCAGTTTCCTCCTTTGTAAGATGCAGGGGTCAATGATGCCTTACCTCTGTCCCCTGTACTCCCCTTCCCCACCAAGTTTCTATTAGGAGATAAACAGACTTGTTGAATTTGAGGTGGAGAAGGAATGCTTTTAAAAATGTTTCTTCTTTAGTTTTTATTTTATTCTATTATCAAATATGCAGATCCCTTGTTAGTGACCAAAAAGTAGTCTGCAAAATTATGGGACCCAGGATAATCCAGATATTAGATCATAAAATGAGCAGAGGATGGACAGGAGACTATGGGAGGAGGGAGACTTCAGGAGGTGTGTTTTGTGGATGGGTGGTGATCTCTTGTACTTGGCACATTTAATCTCAGCCTTAGTCCTTAATCCGTTAGGGAATCTCACTCTTGGAGGAAGATTTTGAGGTCTCAACTTTAACTATTACAGTTAAAAACCCCTGACATATCTATTTCCAACTACCTCCTTCCTCATCTTACCCTGACCATGTGACCCTAAGACTTAATTTAACACATGACCTCCAAGCCAGAGGTAATACAAGTTAATACAAGGAGATATTAAGAAGCAGGCTGGTTTAGTGGGTAGACAGCTGGCCTTGGTGCCAACAAGACCTCCGTTCAGGTCCCATCACAGACACATACAGGGTGTACTACCTTGGGCAAATCAGTATCCCAGGCAGCTGTCAATGAGTATGGATAGACAATGAGATGGTGCAGTGCCTAGAGCATTGGACCTAGAATCAAGAAGATCTGAGTTTTAGTCCTGCCTCAGACTCTAGCCATTTGTATGATCCTAGGCAAGTCCCAGTTTCCTCATCAGTGAAATGGGGATATTTCACAGAGTTGCGTATCAATTGAGATGATATATGCGAAGACGATATATGTAAAGCACTTCAGAAAACTCACAACATTACATAAATGGTTATCATAATAACAACAATCTTTCTTATTATTGGTAGCTATCTCTCTCTCTTTCAAATGAACTATAATGGTAGGGGGAGTTTACACCCCTGGGATGATCCCATACCAATGAGATCACAGGTTCAGTCCCTATCCCTAAGTAGATGTTATAGTATTTTGCCTTTTGGTTTTGTCTTGTTTATCTCTGTCAAGGAATGAACATTCAAGAGTAAAAGAACTGGATCTAATTTAGGGTTCATAGTGGTTTTGATTTGTTTATTATTTTACATGTTAAGCAAAGACACACTTGTTTTCTGCTGGTTGATGTTCCATTTTGAAACACTTTCCCCTTTGCTTGTTGGAGCCGGAAACTCCTCTTTAAAAGATTAATTTGCCTTTTAAAACTTGCATACCCTAGGGGGCAGCTATACTTTATTCCCAGGTAAACGAGGATTTCTTAATAGCAAATCTGTACAGTTGACATTTTTATGTCTTTCATTTCTGTGCTTTCTTTAAAGTGAGGCCCCTGGAAAACCCAAGGACCAAGAAAAGTCTGATAGCAGACTTCTTCTTCAGCTGATCTTTTGACTGCATTTTATAATTAATGTGGTTCCCAGGAACGACTTGCTTTTCAATGTGTATGGGCTTACCTCACTAACGAGGAAAGTCATTAATAAGTAGAGCAAAGGAATTATTTTCATTTGATTGCATTAAGGCATATGGCCCATTTAAGGAGAAAAAAAAGCCACACATACATAAATAGGAAAAAAAAAAAAGATGTGTTTTCAAAATGAACCCATACTCACATGCCTGAATGCTTCCAAGAGAAATATTTTGCCCATCACCTGGTGCATGGCAAAACATATTGTGAAACTTAAATACAAAGAAATGTTATTGCCTATAAGAAATGGCAAATATAAGGAATTCAGGGGACTCTGGGAAGACTTAGATGAACTGATACAAAAAGTAGGCAGAACCGAGGAAACAATAGCTACCATCAGTACTACAATTACATAGATGGAAAGAACAATAAAATAGAGCTAAATATGGGTATAATTATAGTGGCTAAACTTGACCCTTGAGAGTTGAAAAAAATGTGCTTCACTATCTGCACTATAGAAATAGGGGACAATCTATTGCATATAATAGCAAGATTAGGAATAGTAAGGAAGGAAAGAAGGAAGAAAGAAGGGAGGAAGGGAGGGAAGCAAAGAAGGAGAGAAGGAAGAAGGGAAGGAAGAAAGAAAGATGAAAGGAAGGAGGGAAGGAGGGAGAGAAGAAGGGAAGCAAGAATGGAGGGTAGGAAGGAGAGAAGAAAGGAAGAAGGGAAGGAAAGGAGGATGGAAGAAGGAAAAGAGGGAAGAAAGAAAGGAAGGAAAGAATGAAGGAAGAAAGAAGGAAAGGAGGGAAGGAAGGAGAGGGAAGGAAAGAAGAGGGGAGGGGGGAAAGAAAAAGAGAGGGGGGAAGCAAGGAGGGAAAGAAGGAATAAAGAGAGTAAGTGTTAAATGCTTTACAAATATTATCTCACTTGATCCTTACAATAGCCCTTTTACAGTTGATAAAACTAAGGCAGACAGAGAGGTTAAATGACTTGCCCACTTAGGGTCACTGAGCTAGTTTGAGACTAAATTTGAACTCAAGTATTCCTGACTCCAGGCCAGGGCTCTATCCATGTATCACCTAGCTGCCTACTTATAAGGACTGCATCTGTGATTTCACTGATGAAGGAAACTTCTAGAAGAGGAAATTTCCTTCACTAATGTAGGCCAGCATCTTCCCTGCACCTTATAGTCTTAGAGAAGCGTCTAGAATACGTAATGGGTTAAGTGATCCTAGGTCACACAGCTAGTCAGAGGCAGGATTTGAACCCAGATCTTCTTGGCTTTGAAGGTAGTCCTCTATCCCCTATGCCAGGATCCCTCTCTATGTAATAAATGTTATAAGTTAGCAAATGTTTTTCAGATACTACCTCATTTGATTCTCATGATCACCCTGTGAGGCAGATGCTGTTACTGACACCCCCATTTTTCAGATGAGAAAGGTTAAGTGACTAGCTCAGGGTGACACTGTTACTAAGTGTCTAAGGAAGGATTTAAACCTGAATCAAAGTCTAATTATGCCAGACTGCCCTCCAGACTTGGCAGTGATTTGGTTGGTTTTGCTGAACTTTTTTTGTCTTTTAAAATCTTTGGAACAAGGGAACGCTTGCACAAAAGGAAAGGCAGGATATCTGGAAATGAATGAGATCTTAAAAAAATGCATCAATTATACACACAAACATGTTGTGTATGCGTGTATATTTGTGTGTGCTTGAAAAAAAAAGAGAGAAATAGCTATTTACCATCTTGGTAAATTCCAGTGACTGAACATTTATCAATTACAACTGGTCAATAGCCACCGTCGTGTTTGTTATAAGACAAATTTGGTCCCAGCTTTCTCTGCAAGAGGCATTCTAGGGAACTCTGCCTTTGTGTGATGTCTCAGACAAAGAAGCTCCAACACATCAGATAACAATCACCGCAATTATAAACACAATGGATGTACATTGCCCTGAATGAGACCTTGACTCCTGATAATAAGGAGCCTTGATCTTTCCCTTTATTTCTTGTGTCTAGTGTCACCTGCCTCATGGATGAAAACTGAATGAGGTGATCCTGTAATAAAACACCTAGCCCAACAGAAACCAGCCTGTTTGCATTTCTGCCTGCTCTCCTAATCCCTCCTTACCGACAAAATCTTGGTGCCATGGCCTTGCCTTAACATCTGCTGAAAGCTGGAAGACGGTGCAACACCATCCCCCTCCTGCCATCTCCCCTCCCTCCTTTCCTGCTATTTCACGGCTTCTTCTATCTGCATACCATCAAAGTCCTCTCGGACACATAAGAGGACTTGTGCCAGACCCTATTTCTTGGCCCAAATGATTAGTGAGCTTTCCAGAATACACACATTGCTTCTTACATGCTTATCTTACTGACATCATGAGAATGCTTCTTTCCAATGTTTACAGTTGAATGTTTGTCCTTCAGGAGAGCTTTCTATGGGATTGTGCTGTTCGAGAATATTTGAAAAGCAGAATCAAAACAGCTGTTATTCTCCTCGAACGGGCTCTTTTTTGGGAAATGATTGTGACAATAAAGATGTTTCACACTGGGAGGCTTCTTTCTAGCCATAGAGATTTGCCACAGACCTCAGTTTTGTATCCAGGTCTCCTGGTCCTGGGATCATTTAGACTTTACTTGCCTGTGCTTTTGGCCAGAATGAGGGGGGAGGAGGGCAGCGGAGAGGAAACCACCTCTGCTCCATTTCCACTGACCATGCATGGACCTGGCCACATATGGGTTTGGTGTACTGATCTTTGCTGGAGTACCCAAGTGAAACTGGGTCCTCCCTGAAATCTCTCTCACCAGGAACTGATTACAAATTTTCCCACATGTCAAACAAGGCAATCGTCGGGTGGTCCATATTAATCACAGCCTTCCTAAACCCATTACAGATGGTCTCAATGAACTTCTCTTCTATGAGGATTTCTTGAAATGGTAGGACATACATGATATCTCAACAGAACCCCACATTTCTCCAAGCGATGCCAGACGAGAAATCAGAAGTTCAAACAAAAGAGCCTGGTGTTCTCAGTGATCCATACAGGAAGGTTTATTTAGCTTATTTCCATTGAACACTCCCTCATCACAGGACTGTTTCTGAAGATTCCACTGCATTTGCCTAGAGACGGACGAGCTGAAATTGGTTTTAACCTCTCGAGTGCTCTTTTCATATCACAGATGTTGCTGATTGGGGAACAGAGCTTGGCCATTCCCCCAAGTCAATGATTTACAGGCTCAGGTGGCATGCGCCGCTAGAGAGCATAACTCCTTTCAGACACCGATGTCATTTGTTATTTTTAATTAACAGGAAAAGATATCAATAGGAATAGTTGAAATTGCACTGTGTTCAAAACTTCTGAGTGAGGAATGTTAAAAGAAGCAATTCTATTTAAAGAACAACTCAGAGGCTAGACTCTTAACTACATTCCTCTGACCTTGTCTACATTTCTCAAATCTCTAGGGTATTGGGAACTGGGTTGTGGAATCTCCTGAGAAAGAGATCTCCTTGGGACTTTCTGTACTTCCAGCTGTTCCTATTTGGCTTGGGAATATTTCTAATCTCTTAGCAAAATCTGGCCTATTTGGCCACTCATGGCTTATATTATCGTAATGTTTCATACTCCGTTGCATCTTAGACCTGGGAGAGACCTTATGTTGTTACCTGGCATCCAGGAACGTTCACATCTAAATTATGCCAACAAGTTGACAATCCTGCTTTGAGAAACATAGGTTCTGCAAGAACTTTACTAATTTATTATAATACTCCATTAGCCTTCCTTTCATCTAGCCTAACTCCAGTATGCTGCACAGCACGAGCTTCCCCCCACACGCCTACCCCCATTCTCTGATTGTAGGAATTGAGAAGAGACTGCTAGGGGATGATGGTGGGAATGGTAACTGTCTTCAAGTATTTGAAGGACCATCACCTGAAAGAGGGATTAAATTTACTGACAGAAATGATTATTTCTCTCATATTTATAACCAATTATTAATTGAGATTAAATTTTTTTCTTCTATTTCCTCATTTAGAAATAAACCCCTGTAGGTTAATATAGCTAGTTTTAAAGGACATTATTGATCTTGCCCCAAAATTTACCCCATCTAGACCATCTTATCTAGGTGGAATTGTTACCCCATCCAACTAGAAAAACCTTACAAAGAACATCTAATCTAGGTGAATTCTGGCCCATAGTGTTATTGTGTTCTATTTAGGCTTAAGTAGGTGGGTGGGGAGGATAAATCCTTTGCCTAGATTGGGGTAGGGTAGGGTCAAGAGTGACATAAACAAAATCATGTCCCCCAACCTCTTATTAGAATAAGTCTACCTCTCATTATAAAATTCATTCTCTCATTAATTGTCAACCAATCAGAGTTGATTGTTGCCTGTTGGGAACACCCACTCTTCCAAGGGCATACAAGCACTGAGAAGCCTCCATGATTCATCTTTGGTTTGCAAGAGAAGGACAAATAACCATTCTTTTATTAATTATTCATTAGCCATTTTTAAACAAAATGACTAATTACCTAAAAATTATGTCTCTCTAACTTTTCATGCATCACATTACTGTGCTTGGCTCTAGGAGTTAGAACTAGCAGCAATGGATAGACTTTCCTAAGAAGCAAATTTAGGTTTAATGCCAACAAAACCTTTTTGACAACTGAAGTTATCCTAAAATGGAATGGGATAATAGGGTCCACCTGATTGGAGGTCTTTGAGCAAATGCTGGATGACTACTTGTCAGGAACATGGTGGTGGGGATTCTTTTCCACATATTTATTGGACTAGATGGTTGCCAGGTAGTTCCAACTTGGAAATCAGTTATACATTATATTATATAATGTTACTCACCAATATGAAGATTTTTAAGTTATATCAAGCCATTCTGATCCTGGTTAATAATAAAATATATGAAAACTTAGAACTTCAAACTTATTTCCATTATATTCACTCCTCATGGTGTATCATTTTTTATCCAGCTTCTATCCTTTGGCCTTCTTCACCATGACCCTAGGATTCTCATCATCAGGAACTTCATCATACTTCAAGATCAAATCAACCTTCATTGGTACCCAATTGTCTCTCCGAGTGGTGGGCAAAGCAAAGAGCTCCCTCTCTAAAGCTCCAGTTAAGGAGGACACCCAGGTCAGTTATCTCTTCATTTCCTACCCAGCTACATTCTTTTGGACTTCTCCATCATGGCCCCACACCAGGTACCTTCTTGACCTCTCCCACTCTTTTTAGTTTCCTTTTGTATGTTGTCTTCCACCATTAAACTATAAGCTCCTTGAGGATATAAACTGTCATTCTTTCAATTATTTATGTCACTATTGCTTAGCATAGTGTGTGGCACATAGTAGGCATTTAATAAATGTTTATTGACTGGCTGACTGTTTCCCAGTGGATTAATAATGTATATTATTTAATATTTTAATGGATATTGCATGTCAAAGAAATAGGATTGTCACAATAGGAAGCAACCCATCTATATGCTGTAGCTATGATTTCTTTTATTATATGGAGGCAAATATCCTGGTGACTTAAGTTTTTAAATATTTGAATGCTGTATGATGCATGAAAAAAACAGTGGTATGCATTGTTTGGGGAATTTTTATTTTGATACGTTTTTCTTGCTCAGAAAAAGAAAATAACATTTTAATTCTTAAATTTCTTTACTGAATATACAAACTATCTGAGTCAGTTCTTATCTCGTCCATATCAGGTCACCCAAAACTAAAATAAAATGTAATTCTTGACAAACACCTAGACATACTTCATTCTTTCTATTTTCTTACTATGCTGAGCAACCGATAAGATCTCAGTGAAACTGACTTATCTGTGTGCTCCCTTTCCTAGAGACCAGCTATTGGTCACTCCTTCCCAGAAAATTCCTGTAGCTGGTTTTTCATGGTTTATGCTTGTTTGGTATCACAAAGATCAAAGTAATTAGTAGAGACCTGTTGAAGTTGGAAACACAGATAATGATTGAGCAACTAAGGCCATGGCCCAGTGATTCCAGTCTCGACACTATTGAGAAACACCTAAATTCCTGTTTTAGAAGGTCCTGGAACTAAGCAAACGTTCAGCCAGAATTCATGTTTGCTTTGTCTCAAAGAGCGTATCTGCATCTGTAAGGACGCACCAGGTAATAAATGAGACTTCTGAACCAGCCTATTGTAATCATATTGAAAAGAAGGAAGTATTGTTCATGTATAGACAAAAGGTGACCAGAAATAAATTTAAAAAAAAAAAGAAGAGAGGGGAGACGAGAAGGATTTTTTTCTTCTACCTACAAAAGCATGCTATGAGAAATAAAGACAGTTTTGCTATTGAACTATGACTTGCTATGAAAAACAAAAGCCATTATGCCTTCTTGCGGGTTATGCCTTCAGAAGTTGTCTAAAATTGGGGAATGCACAAAAACAAAAAGAATCTGGGATTTTATCAGGGTGGGGAGCTTCCTACACTGAAGAAGATAGCCGCCTGTCTACAACTTAGCATATTAGACCAAGAGATTTATTTCAGTCAAGAATAAGGGGTAAGATTCAATTTCAGGTCTTCTAACTCTTAGCCCCACACTAAACCTGCTATTCCAAGATGCAGATACTAAGTGGAAAACAGAGTAAAAACATAAATACCGGGTTAGGAGAACATGTTAAACTTTCAAGTAAGTAACAAATGAGAAACTACAATGCAGTGCTATGAGCAAAGACAAAAAGTGATATTTTCACGGAGTAGTATGGTTCTGTTCTTGGTCATCCTATAAAAAAGCAGCAAGTTAAATAGATGCTTAAACTATAGATGTATAAAGAGTGAAGATACACCGAATTTTGTCTTTGTACCTTCAGAGCCTAACGCTGTCTCGGCCACATGGTAGGTGTGTGCAAATGTATTTGGATTAACTGGTTGTTTCTGATTATTCTAATCACTGAATCTTCTTGCTTTTAACATTCCTTACTCTTGGAATATGTTGCTGTGTTACGATTTGGGGCCCTAGAGGTAGACACGAAAAGGCACAAGGACAAGACTTACGACAAAACGTTTTCAATGTCTGTGTTCTGGGACTCGCCATGTTTTGGTCACTGAAGTTGACAAATTGCTGCCAGCTCTTGATACAGTCTTGCTGGAAGTGGGGGGTTGAGAATAGCTCAAAGAAATTATTTATTATTAATTTCCAAATTAATGGCATGTTTGCAGATTCCTGGACAAGAAAAGTGTGAAGGGAAGTCTAGGATCATAGGTTTAGAGCTAGAAAGGGTTGTAGAAGTGATCTGGTACATTCCCCTCATTTCACAGATGTGAAAACTGAGGCCCAGAGAATTGAGGTGATTTCCTGAAGGTCAAATAAGTAATAATTAGCAGATTCAGGATTTGATCCCAGATTCTCTGATTCTAAATCCAGGGCTCTGTCCAGTGTATCTCCAATTCTAGGCTGCTGGTTGGCTCAAGCAAGGATTATTTCTATTTTAATTTTTTTTAATCCTCAGTGCTTAATAAACACTAGTTGACTGATTGACAAATGGGAAAGATCAATTTAAATATTATCAATCAACAGGGCCTAAATTTTAATTTAAAATTTGATTTAAATAATTTTAAAGAAAGCAAACCACCATGAAAAAATAATATTGAAAAGTTATTGATTTCTTCCTCACACCTACTCCCTGACTACAAAACACCTTAACTAAGCAAACCAGAGCAAAACATGCAATCCAACATAAAATACATACATACATACATACTTACATATATATATATATATATATATATATATAAAATTTGGAGAGAAGATTTACTACTCAAGAGCAGGAGTTTTCATTTTCAAGATATAATTAAATGTTTTTGTTAAATCCCATCTAAAATCTTAATAAATTAAATAGTCTGTGATGTGTTCTTGTGTGTTAGAACAATGTATTTCAAGATGTCTGATAGATTTATAATATTAACTTCATAAGGTACATTTCTCTGATGTGTTTCAAAGAATCATTAACTAATGGTCCATGGATATCTGAACCCCTCGGTGAGTCATTAAGGAAGCATTTTCTTGATTTGAACCCTGTGGAGAGGTGGCAAATACCTAGCAGGTGAAATAACAGATGTTGGGTAACTGGGTAGTCCAAATAGCATATTCCCTCATGACCTCAATTTCCCAGAGACAATGTGTCGTCCATCTGGTATATGACATACTCAATGGTTCTAACACCAAGCTAAAGGAAAATAGCTAGGATCTCCACCAGGCTTTCCAACATATAGGAAAAGTATTTATTGGGTTCTTGTTAAATTAGTCAGAGGAAGGGGATGATAGCTTTCATATGACTTTTGACAAACGAACAAGATACTAATTTGTTTTCAACTTGATAGGCAATATGTTTAAATGAAAAGTATTCCCAGGTTCTTGAGAATGATTCCAGGAGGCCATGAATGCTGGAAAGTCCTATTAAGTAGGATACACTTTGAAATTTGGTCTAGAGATACCATATATGTCTGTCATCAGAGGACCAAAGTACCTAAAGTTGGAAAGTTTCATCGCTATGTTAGTCATAGGTCAATGCATTTTCTAGTCGTAGCAACTCTGAAAGAATGTCAACTTAGTCATAGAGGGGCTGATATATAGATATAGATATAGATATAGATATAGCTATAGACATAGATACACCAGTGAAAAATGAACTCCCCCCTAAAAAGGGAAAAAGAAAAAGAACCTCCACGTTCTAAAATGTTTATAGCAGCTCTCTTTATGGTGGCAAAGAACTAGAACTTGAAATTACAGGGATGACGACCAATTGGGTAATAGCTGAACAAGTTGTGGTACATAATTGTGATGGAATACTACTGTGCCATAAGAAATGATGAGCTCTATGATCTTAGAAAAAAACATGGAAAGACTTGCATGAAAGATCCTGTCTGCATCCAGAGAAAGAACTGATAAATAAAAGTATGTATAGAATAATTTTACATATATTGAGTACATATATTTGTCTATATTCACATATACTTATATATGTCATATATTTACATATATTCGTGTCTAATGGTAGCCATCTCTAGGGTGGCAGGGCAGGAGGGAGGAGGGAAGAAAAAAAAGAAATTCACATGATGACTTTATTATACATTTAAAAGGAATAGCAAGCTGCATATAACAGATTTGCAGTTTCATGTGCAATCATCTTTTTTTTTTTAAATTATACTATGTAATGGGAATGCTTGTTTTATTCTATAAATAAAAAATAAATAAATTAAAAAAAGACTCCCATGGGTGAAATTATAGACCCTCAAAATATTGCAGAAGAATTGTTCCACCTAACTCTTCTTCCGCAGGACTCAGCTGAAGAAGTACTGCTTGTAGCCCTTCCGACTGTCAAAAACATAATTTGATCTCATCTAAGACTGGGTTCTTGAAGGCTATGACGGTTTACAGGCATAAATATTCCATGGACATATATAGCATAAATTACTTACAGGTTCATGTTTATTCATTTATTTGTGCACTTATTGTTCCATTAGAGTGTATACTCATTGCAAATAGGGATTGTTTCATGCTTTGGACTTTTATTCTCAGTGCCTAGCTCAGTGTTGGCATATAAGTAGGTGCTTGATTTGTCCATTTAAGAGTTAAAACAAACTACATTGTTGTAACTTCTCAATGTCCATGAAGATTTTTTCCCTAAATGTTTAAAAATTTGGAACAAATTGTTGAAAATGGTGCTGGTCCTTTTGAAAGCTTATACCTTGGTGGTCTAGTAGTTACATGTTTTATCCACCCTTTCCCTTACCTTCCCCATCCCCCCATGGTGCCTAGAACAGTTGGATACATAGTAAATGCCCAGTTAATATACGTTAAGTGATTTAGACTTCTTATCTGTTGATTCTCAGTTCAGTAGTGTTCGTCCAGATATTTCTCGTTCTTCCTTTTTCATTGATATTTCTGAACTCAAAAAGTGTTTGTTTTTTTCTTTAAGTTTAGTTCAATATGGGGACAGGGGTTTTCTGGGGATGGAGTGTCTTATGTTACCTGACTCATCTGCTCATTCCCAGCTACATGAAAAACTTCAACATTTGATATTATTCTTTAAAAATTAATGAAAACACCGGCGAACTTTTAAACATCCCTTCCCTTGAGCTTTTGGTATTTGAAATTCAATTGAAAATAACCTTTTTTACTTTACAATTCATCCCACATGTAATGGGAAGACCAAGGAAACTAGATAAATCTTAGTTCTTATCCCCCTCCCCCAACCCTGGGCCTGATTCCTTGTAATGTAAGATCTCCATTGGAGAGGCGAGAACAAACAGCTGGAACTTATATCTGTTTGGGAAATTTCAACAAAGTTGAAATTTACACTCCCACAAGCAGATGTTATCAGACAATCAAACAATATGTACATAAACAATGAAAAAGGCATGTAATCTTTATAGATGTCAGATCCAGTCACTATAAGATGGGAAGCCATCAATGTCCAATAATGGTTTTCTAGAAGCATGGTGAATTCACAAGATAATGCCGACTATATCTGAGTTAGATTTTGGGTAGATCTTTCTTACCTATGATAGGTATGGTTTATGGCAGATGACTTAGTGTAGGATATGAGTTTAGTCCTGCCCTCCTTGGTAACACATGAGAAAAGCTGAACTAATAAGAAGAAATTGAACAAGTTGGTAATCTATTCCCCATTGGGTTTCCAGATCTGGACTCCAACATATATCTCCTTAATGCTATTGGGCATGGTCTCTTAAATAATATGCTTCCAGCAGAGCAGTTGGACTAAGACTTCCATTGCTAATTCAGATCGCGCTTATCAAATGGGGATTGCTAAATCCAAGTATGGCACTTTTTAGAATGTGGGATTAATTTTGAAATACTACTCTAATATAGATAAATTTTTTTGCTTCCTTGGGGCTTTATCTGCCAAGCTGGCTTCTTCGTTAGCATTAGCTTGCTCCTCCAGCAATTTTTAAGCAGAAATTGGTAAAAATAGATGAAGCCTTGGTTCCATAAGGACCCTAAAGGGGCAAAGTAATGTGGGATGGCAGGTATAAAACTCAAATACACTCAAAACCAATCATTTTAAATAAACTTCACTTTTCTTCCGTTGAAACTAGAATCTGAGCTGCGTTGGAGTCTCAAAATCTTGGGAGATTGTAATGTTGCAGATGTGACAGTGGGGTCATTACAATCCAGGTGTGAAGGTAGTTTTTATTGTAGAGCTGTACTAAAAAAACTCTGTTGACTCAGGTAAAACAAAATCCTGGATTAGAGCTGGAAGGGAAAGTCAGGGCTCATGTAATATAACCTTCTAATTTTGTAGATGAGGAAACTGAGGTCCAGAAAGGTAAAGTAATTTGTCCAATGTTTTACTGACAGTAAGTGGCAGAGTCATAGAAACTTTGGACTCCAAATCCAGAGCTTTTTGCCATTGTATTCACAGTGCCTGGCACAATGCCTGACACTTCATAGGTTGTTAGTAGGGAGGCCACTTGTTAGAGCAGAAAGAGCAATGGATTTGGAATCAGAGGACCTAGGTTTATATTCCCACTGTTTGAACTTGGCAGGTCCCTTCATCTCTCTGGGCCTCAGTTTGCTCATCAATAAAATGAAGGGGTATATCTAAATAGCCTCCATAGTCCCCACCAGCTCTGAATTCATAATCTGTAATAAATGTGGGCAGCTAGGTGGTACAGTGGATACAGTGCTGGGCCTGGAATCAGGAAAGCTCATCTTCCTGAGGTTAAATTCAGCTGCAGACATTTATTAGCTATGTGATCCTGGGCAAGTCTCTCAACCAGTTTGCCTCAGTTTCCTCATCTGTAAAATGAGCCAGAGAAGGCAATGGCAAACCACTCCATTACCTCTGCCAAGAAAACACCAAATGGGATCACAAAGAGTTGGACATGACTGAAAAATGTCTGAACAAAAGAAAATGTTAATTGAATCAAATGATGAGAGAGAGAACTGAACAGGCAGTAGCAGGTAGCATGAGATCCCTAAAACAGCAAAGGTGAAGAGAGGGGGAAGAAGTGACCAAGAACTTAGCAAGCACTGACTATGTGCTAGACATTGTGGGAAGCACGTTTCAAATATTATCTCATTGGAAGGCTGTACTACTTCGGAGATCCCTATTGGGTTGAACATAGTTGCTGCTTCCCTTCTCCCCCCCCCCCCATCATGCTTTGCACATAGTAGGGACTTTTGAAAATGCTTGTTGGATTAGATTGGTTTGGACTTCAGGAAAGGCTGGCAAAGGAATTGAGAGAGAAGAAAGAAAATGAACTAAAAAAAAAAGATTTGAATCAGAGAACGCAGAATAAAATAAACACGTTCTGAGCAGATCAAAAGCCAAACAATTTGCTACCATTCCCTCTCTACCTTTTACTACAGGAGCCAAGGAGCACTTAATAGCAAATTCACTGAAACGCCCACCATGCTTTAATATAAAGTATGGCTCTAACTGGTTTTTAAGGTGTTTGCATTAAAACACTCAGAAAAATCAACAGTTATCAGAGTCATGGGGAAGGCCAACATCAAGCAGATGGGGTGTTAAAACAAATACCTTAGACTCCGCTGGCAAGTGATGCTTTTCAGACTGTTTTCCCAGACACAAATGGAGCAGTGCAGCATTTTTGAGCTGTAAGAGGCCTTCTGCATCACTTAGTTATATCGTATCATCAGGAGCCTATGATCTTCAGTTGTAAGGAATATCAGAGATCATCTATTCCAGATCCTTTCTTTTTTAGGTGAGGAAACAGAACCAAAGAAGTCATGTGACTTGTAATGGGTGGCATCACTGGGCCTAGAGATTGGAACTTAGAACGTTCATTTGAGCACTCTTCATGTCTCTGGTGTACAGAGCTGATCATCAAATTATACTTGGGGGGGGGCAGCTAGGTGGCACAGTGGATAGAGCACCAGCCCTGGATTCAGGAGGACTTGAGTTCAAATCTGGCCTCAGACACATAACACTTACTAGCTGTGTGACCCTGGGCAAGTCACTTAACCCCACTGCCTAGACAAAAAAAAAAATTATACTTGGAAGTCATCTAACACAACCAACTTATTTTATGGGTGAGGCAAATGAGTGACTTGCCCAGGGTCACACAGCTTAGTTCCTGGGGTAAAATTTGGACACACACATTTCTGACCCCAAGTCCAGAATTCTACCTATGATAACACATTGCCTTACCACCACATTCATTTTAGCCTTCCAACAACATATTATAAAGTCAATAGACAGCTATTAAGTACTACTATATGCTACTCTGCAGAGATAAAGGCAAAAGATAGACTCTGATCTTAAGGTTGTTGAATTGTTTCAGTTGTGTCTGACTCTTTGTGACCCCATTTTTTTTTGACAAATATACTGGAGTGATTTGCCATTTCCTTCTCCAGCTCATTTTGTAGATGAGAAAACTGAGACAAACAAGGTTATGTGACTTGCCCAGGGTCACACAGCTAGTAAGTGTCTGAGGCCAGATTTGAGCCCAGTTCTTCCTGACTACAGGTCTAGCACTCTATCTACTGTACCCCTAGCTGCCCATCAATCCTGAGGAGCTCACAGTTTAAACAAGTAAACAACTATGTGCAAATAAATTACATACAGGATAAATTAGAAACAATCAACATAGGGAACACACCAGAATTAAACGGGATCAGGAAAGACTTCCTGGAGAAGGTAGGATATCACCTTTCAAAAATATTCTAAGGGGTTAGAACAGATATTATTATCCCCTTTTTACTAATGAGGAAACTGAGACAGACAAATTAAATAACTTCTCCAAGGTCATCCTAGCCATTTTATGCCTGACTCAGATAAAGTTATGTATAGTATGCTTATCAAATTTTCTGATGATATGAATCTGTGGAAGCTAGCCAATGTAGTCTTAAAAGATAGAAGCAGGATCCCAAAAGATCTCAGAAAGGAAGAATTATGGACTGAATCTAATAAAATTGCAATAAATGGAAAATTTCACTCTGGGTTTCAAAAAAAGGAGCATAAGTAAACAGGAAGAAGATAGATATGATTAGAGAAGAGTTCATGTGAAAAAGACTTGGAGGTTAAATATTCTGAGAGCTCAAGCTGAGTCAACAGTGTGATACGGCAGCCTAAGAACTAATGGAAAATTGATCCATAGAAAGTATAGTGTCTAGAATTAAAGAGGTTCTAATCTCTGTGTGACTCTGTCTTATTCAGACCATGTCACAGTTTTGGGCATTGCATTTTAGGAAAGGCTACAGTGCTTTTGATAAGTTGAAATGCATACAAAGGATGGTGAAGGTCTTGAAACTATGCCCTTTGAGAGTTGATTAAAGGAATCATATTTTAGAATTAAGCCCAGATTTTCTTGATTCTGAGAATTGCTTTTTTCCCACTATATCAGATTATCCAGACCCATGTAGAATGGGAAAATACTAGAATAAATCTAGAAAGAAGTGCTTAATGAACATCTAGAAAAGGAAATGATGATTGAAAAATAATCAACATAGACTCAACTTATTTCCTTTTCTTGATGGGGTTACTAAAGTGATAAATCTGGGGATACTATGGAGATAGTGTGCTTTGACTCTAGCCAAGTATTTGATAAAGTGTCTCATTCTGGTGTGGAAAAGTTGGAAATATATTGAAGAGATGACAATACAAGAAATGGATTTGGAACTAGTTGAATGGTCAGATAGAGTAAAAGAACAATGAGTTGTTAACAGTTCGATGTCAGCTTTGAAGAAGGTCCTCAGTGGAGTTCCCCAGACATGTGTTTTTGACTCTGTGTTGTTTAATATCTCCCCCCACCCATGACTTTTATAAAGGCGTAACTAAGTTTATTTCATGTTAGGATTAAAGGAAATTAGGGATATTTACCTTAGACAAGGGAAGACTTTTGAAATTATATAGCCAATAAAATAATTAAAAAAAAAACAAACAAAACTTCACAAACACTCTAGACTCAAGACCAGGATTCCCAGTCATATATTTGATTCAAGAGACAACCTAGTGTGTACAAGTCAATGTAATACAAAGAAGAAAAATGATGCAGGCCCTACCCTCAAGGAACTTATTATCTAGTAGCTACCTGAAACATGCATGAATAATCATAACACAAGGTGTCATAAAATTAAATTAATGAGAACAAAGTATAATCATTGATGAACCAGGGGTACTCTCTTGGTATCCCTTCAATTTCAAGAAAATGTATGGAAGAATATTAGGTAGATATGGAATGGGTCCTTACAGAACAGGGGTTCTTAAGCTGGGATTGATGAACTTATTTTATTCAATACGTATTTTGATACCTGTATTTCAACATAATTGGTTTCTTTTGTAATCCTGGGTAATTTATTTTATTCATTTTAAAATATTATTTAGAGAAGGGGAATCATAGACTTCAGAATGTGAAAGGACATATGACACAACAAAGTTAGGAATCCTTGTCATAGACAAGAGGTCACTGGATGGGCAGACATTGATGAGTTGCAATCTGCATCTTTGAATGACTCCAGCACCCATGTTTGATGACATCACAGATTTATTAGTATATCAGAGTATCTGATTATCCCACCTCAATAGCAGGAACATCATTGAAAATAATGACTACATGGCCATATCTAAATGACATGATTTCCTACTTACAAGGTTTCCTTTCCTCAGTTCTTGAAAGTGAAGATTGGAAAGGATTTTATTATACTAATTATTTCTCATTTAAAGCAAAGAACAGTCTGATAAGGCGTTAGATTACCTTTGATTTGACCTCATACTTGCACTTTTTTTCCAAAGCAAAGAGCAGTACATTTTGAAAGAATAGGACATAAAATTCTATCATGTTAGCTGCATTCCAACCTAATAGATTTTGCTATTAAAACAAAAAACAAACGAAGATTGCTCTGTGAGTCTTTTTTTCCCCCTGTAATTAGCCACAAGTTCCTAAAGGACCCTAGGCAATTATAGAAACATACTCAGCGCTGGGGTCTCATACTTCAAATTAACACTTATTTTCTTGGTTTCTGAAGACCTTTCATTTTCTCTAGCAATTATTTTAGAGACCATTTGCTTCTTGCTTTTGAGGAAATCTTTAATTTTATTTAGTGAGAAACTCCCGATTAGAAAAGTAACCTCATTCTTTTTGCCAGGCAGTTATTTTAGTTTCTGTATAAATTTCGCAAAGCTTTTTCAATGTTTCTCTTAGTGACATATTGCGAATATTTTATTATTCACACTGTATCTTGTTTACTTTTTTATGCTTCCAAATAACTACCTTTCTCCTATTCCTAAGGAACGTACTTTTCAGTGTCATAGAATAATTCTTTTTTCTGTGTGTTTCTCTTCAATCGATTAGTAGCTTATCAAATTCTTACTTTCGTAAATGCTTAATATCCCACACAATTCTATGTATATGTTAAGACTTGACCTCATGTATATTCTATTTGATAATCATTCAATTTAATTCTATAATATCTATAACCCTTCATTGATAATGTACTATAACCTCCTTGCACTGACTCTGTTCCTCTTCATTTCTCTTTGGATGATCTGCAACTGCGTGTCTTTGGAAACAGACATTCTATCCTTTACAGTCACATTGCATCCCTGGAAGAATAATTAGTATTAAAAATGTCAATTTGTGTAAATAAATGTCAATACTATCTATTTCTATGGGTATTGCTCACATAGTATTATGGTTTCTAAGGCAAGAAAGAATCAGGTTATACAACATCCCTAAAAATCAGCATTCTTGGGCAGAGAAAGATATTATATTGCAAATAAAGGAATTCATTCTGGTTGGACCACATAAAGAAAAACAAATGAATGTAAGTTATGTTGTGCTAAGTTGTATGTTATCTTCCATTGGGACAGAAGAAATAGAATTGAATGTCCCATCCACTTTTTGGAGTGGGCAGTATTTATTCTCTTTTTCACAAATGTTAAATAAAACCCAATTTTGGTATACATATTTAAAAGCAGCTATGACTTGAGATCTGGGTGGATAATAGCAACAGCTAAAAGAGTGATGGAAAAAACAGCAGTCTAAGTGAACAAGCAGAAGAGAATCTCATTGCTTCATAAACATTGCATGCCTGTAGACAAGTTAAATTCATGTATGAAGAGTACATACAGAAAACTCTCACTGCTTGAAGCAAGTGGATAGAATTGATAACTTGGTAGTTCCCTTTAGTGTCATAAAAGCTTGTCCAATCCACATTTCAGCCTACATTGAGCTGTCAAGAAGTACTATGTATCTACATCACTCACAATGTTCAATCCATTCGGAAACCTCAGGGAGGAAGAATGATTTGGTGTATAGAATTCCGGAGTCTTTCGTTTTAATCTCAACTCAGCCACTGACTTTCTTCTCTATCTTAGGTAAATCATTGGCCTCTGATTCTCACCTCAGATGTCATAAGGTTTAATTCTAGTATTTGATGAAACACATTTACATTATTAAACTTCCTAACAATTAGATCTACTCATGAGTACTGCCTCAGAAGCTGGAGGCTTCCTCTATGCTGTATGTTTTCAAGTGGACTGGATGACCATTTTGGGAGTATTGAGTAACTGTGGATCTTTGTTCAGGTATGGGTTGAACTCTGAGGTCTTTTTCAAGTCTAATCAAGTAAAGCCAACAAACATTTATTAATTGCTTATTACATGCCAGGTACTGTGTTAAGTTCTGGGGATTTACAAAAAGGTGAAAATAGTCTGATTTCTATTCTGAAAATCTGTGATTCTATAGGAAAACAAAACAAAACAAAAACCCACCTATATTCACGAAATTGGTCAGATTCCAAAGTAGAGGTGAATCTTTTAAATGAAGGTTCTGATATCACTGGGGCTTGGGTGAGACCACTTTGGTATACTTCAACATGTGGCCTATGCAAAACAATCTAATATGGAGACAGTTTCTTTTCAAACTACAACTGAGTCATTAAAACAATTCTGAACATACTAATTAAAACAAGGACATACAATGAACATAAAAAGAACCATACACTCTAATTTACAATTGTGTAAGATTGTTTATTGACTTTACCAAAACATAACAAAAACGTCCTATTTATTTCTATGGTTTCTGCTGCTCTTTTATATTTTTTTCAGGTTCCTCTGTTGCTCATTTTTTTTTAATAAAGTTGTAGTCAGTGGTGCACATTGTTGTTCTCATTCTGCTTTCTTTACTCTGCGTACCTTTATCTAGGTCTTCCTAAATCATTTTGTAGTCATCATATTTATCATTTCTTAAGGTACAATAATGTTCTGTTATGGTCATATGCAACAATTTGTTCAGCCATTCCTCAACAGTTGGACGTATGACAGTTTGGGAGCTATTTTTGCTATAGTTCCACTATGAAGATACACACACATATACATATATACACACATTATATGTACATGTGTATCTATATATGTATGTATGTATCTATATACATATACACACATATATGTATATATAGTTGAAACAACTCCTTCCCTCAACCTTTTCCTTTCCATAACATATTTAGGCTATAGTCTTAGTAGTAATATCATTAGGTCAAAGGGCATGAGCAGCTTCATCACTCTTATTGTATAATACCAGATTTTTAAATTCCAAAAAGGTTATATATCTCCACCAGAAGTATATGACTTTCTCCATAGTTCTATCAATATTCTATTTTAGCATTTTACATTATTTTTGTCCATCTAATGAGTGTAAAGTGGAACCCCAAAGTTGTGTTATCTGAATTTCTTTGAAATTCTAGAAAGTTTGAATACTTCTCTCAGGATGTTATTGGTGATTTGTTTTTTTTCTCTAAGAAATGCCTGCTCATGCGCTTTGATCACTTATCCATTGAAGAATAGATCTGGCTCTTAGAAATTTCTGCAGTTGCTTAAAGATTTCAGATGTCAGATTTTTAGCCAAAATATTTATAGCAAAGATATGTTTCTTAATGGTTTTCTTTCCTTACCCACCACTCACCCATCCTAGATTTATACTAGTATAGTATCTAAAAAAATGTTATTTTTACATAACGTCAACATGTTTTCCTTCCTATGGTTTTTTCAATTTGTTAAATAGCTGAATTTTCCTCCTCCCTACGAGTATAATGAAACTATCATGCCACTTTCTTCCAATTTTTGATGGGTTTACAAATTAGTTTCATTTTTTTTTGAAAGAAGTATTCTATGCCAACTCCACTGTGGCCTACACCCCCATCTTCTCATCAGAAACTTGAAGTCTATCCCTGGAAACACCTGATCTCTAGTAGTTTTGATTTTACTTTTCCTGGGAGAATTCTGGCCTTTACTTCATTCTCTTGCCCTCTCTCTAAACCATCACTCCAACCCAACCATCACACTGAACCCTTCCCTCCCCTGTTTTCCTGGAAATACTCCTTTATGTGTGATCTTCCTTCATTAGAATGTAAGCTCCTTGACGTTAGAGACTGGATTGCTTCCTTGTGTTTATATTCCCTAGATTTTTTTGAATGCTGAATATATGTATGTATGTATTCATCTAACATCTATCTATTGATCGATTGATCTATCTATTGATCTATCTACCTACCCACTTACCTCTCCACTCATAAAGAAGATAGGCCATTCTGTGTATTTAGGTTTTTGCCCAACATGATAAAATGAAAGGTAAGGTAACTGATGTTGGTGAAAGGCAGTAGATAAAGAAGTAACAATGAGTAAAATAGGGGAAATATTTGGAGAATAGTTTAAAATCTAGATTCATATAATCATTGGAAATGTTCCTCAGGATCAGAAGACTGGAAAGTTCTTTAGATTTTTGTTTTTAAATATACACACATTTTATACAAATCTGTGATTTCTTTAGTGGAAGGAACCCCTCTCTAATAACAGACATCTGCAAATATTCTATAACTTAGAAAGACTTGTCCTGGCTACTGAAAAATGGAGTGACTTGCCCAGAGTCACATGGCAGATACATACATACATACATACATACACACACACATACACACACACATATATGGTGGGACTTGATTCCAAATCTTTTTGACTTTAAAGTAGGGTCTCTAGCCACTAGAGAATGCTATCTTGACATACACAAAAATTGCTGGAATCTATGCGGAGCTGTAAGTTTGGCAAAACATTTTGCATGACTTATTTGACCTTCACAATAAACCTTTGAGGTAGGGAATATAAGTAGAATTGTTTCCATTTTATAGAAAGGTTAAATGATTTGCCTATGGTAACATAACTTGGGTAACTAGGTGGTGTAGTGGATAGAATGCCTGGCCTGGAATCACGAAGAGTCATCTACCTCAGTTCAAATCTGGCCTCAGGCACACGCTAGCTGTGTGACCCTAGGCAAGATACTCTACTGTTTGCCTCAGTTTTCTCATCTGTGAAATAAGTTGGAAAAGAAAATGGCAAACCGATCCAGTTATCTTTGCTAAGAAAATCCCAAAGGGGGTAATGAAGAGCTAGACATGACTGAAACAACTGAACAACAAAAACATACCTAGCAAGTTCCAGGGGTAGGATTTAAACATAGTTTTCTTTTACCATCCATTCTAGCCATCTTTTCATGGAATCATATTATCTCTCTTCACAATTAAAACAAAACAAAAAGAAATACCTCCCTCCCCTCATCACATTAATGTTTCTACTTCTAGCTCTGACTTCATATCATTTCTCTAGAAGCCAAAGTTCTCTTTGCAAAGAAGCCAGAACTGGTTTTCTCCACAAATATTTAAAAAAAAAAACTAAATTTCCTTTCCATCATTCCTAGCAAATTTGATATCTAAAGATAAGAACAACTTTATTAATCCTGTTATACATTCTTTTATCTCAGGCAGTTAAATCAGGTTACTTGCTTTTGGTTTTGTTTTGGGCAACATTTATTTTCCAGGTTATATCCATTCGCACAAAAATGGTATATTTGTTCCTCATTATGCTTTAGAATTTTGCTTTAATTCTGAAATCCACTTGCTTGTCATTTCTTACAGCACAATATTATTCCATTACATTCAAATACCACAAATTGTTCAGCCATTCCCCAGTTGATGGGCATCCCCTCGATTTCCAATTCTTTGCCATCACAAAAAGAACTGCTATAAATATGTTTTGGTATATGTGGGTATTTTTTCCCTTTTTTGTGATCTCTTTGGGATATAGACCTAGTAGTGGTTTTGCTGGATCAAAGGGTATGCACAATTTGATTGCCCTTTGGGCATAGTTCCGAATTGTTCTCCAGAATGATTGGATCAGTTCACAACTCCATCAACAATGCACTAATTTTCCAATTTTCCCACATTTTTGCCTTAGTCCTAAAAGGTATATCAGATTCCTCTATCTCAGAATCAAAGGTCTATGTTTTATAATTCCAGCATCTTAGTCCAAGTGATGCTAGTGTGAACAAATAAAGTCTTTATGCTTGCATGTCAGGCAAATGTCTTGCCTTGTAATACGCCCAACCTGTGGTTATCTCACAACATCTATAACCACTGCCCATTATTACTTACCAGTGGAAATACAGATTATTTGGCTTTTAAAATTAAATGACAAATAAAATTTGCTACAATAATGTGATAGTGAAGATCCTATATATTGGAACTGGATCCCATCTTTCCACCCAATATAGATCAAAAAAAAGCTGCATCTTAATTATGATAGCTGATGTGATATGGTATGAGAATGGAGGGATTGTTTACTTACAAGTGAAAAAAAAAGATTCCACTAGAAACACAGCATTGAATTTGATGATATAATTTATTCTGCTCTATGCTGAGACTGTGCAAGGAAAGGGCAACTTGGCTAGGTCAATGTTTGGAAAAACCATCTCTAAGGGATGCTCATGTCAATAATTAGTCAAGTAATGGAACTGATGTGAAAAAAGAAAAATCTAAACAACTGGAAGATAAAAAGCATTCATGAGCAATGAAGGGCATTAGTCCACTATACAAAAACTAGACCCAACAATTCTAACTTCTTTTCTCCAGCATGATGGAATAGTAGATAAAGGAATGTAAGAAGAGTTGCACAGTGGGATTTTGAAGAAATATTTGATAGAAAAGAATTACTGAAATACTCAGGATACTGTAAGTCAGCATCAAAATTGCTGAGAGAGATGAGTCATGGACCTTCAGGTTCCAAGTTTCTAGCCTCAACATAGCCAAGATGGGTATGCTGGCTTGACACTGTGCCAATTGGTCCCTATTAAGAATCCCAGAGGCTGGACAGGACTGAAAGATTGGAGACTTTCAAACCAATGGCAACTGTAGCATGTATGTTTTCACCTGTTCCTTTGCTCTAGTAGGGATAACGTGACACTATTAACGTAAAGAAATATCTTTAATCTTTGTGTCGTGGATGAGGATTGCCAAGAGGGGTATAGAAAAACATATGGTGAGTGTGTAGGCTGCTACATGTCACAAATAAGCAATAGTGGTGGGAGTAGAATAAAGGATGTTATCGAAGTAGCATATGAGTGAAAAAGAAGACTGGCTGTTTTTGTAGAGAGATCAAGGGCTGACCAATGGACAGGTTGTGTGTTCTTTTGATGTCCTCAATATCAAGAGAAAGTGAAAGTGTGAAGCAGACTCCTTGTGGTATTAATATCAATCAATCAAAAAACATTTGTGTAGCACCTACTATGTGCCAGGCACTGTGATAAGTGCTGAGAAGGCATAGACATATGGGAGGGTATGGAGAAAAGTAACAAGGGACAGTCAGGTATGGCTGGGTTGCAATCTGCATTGTTGGAGGGGAATATCGCTTTTAATGAGAACACGGATTCATCTGAGTATTTGAGTGCCCAGAAGCTATCTTTCCAAAGCAAGTGGAAAAGGGTGGAGAATCAGGCCTCTTCTGCCTCTGTGCCAATAGCCTTCTCCCCACCACCAAAAAAAAAAAAAAAAAGATGCCTCTGGCCCTGCAGCTCCTCCTCTGATTGGTGAGTTTCTGCCTGGAATCACTATTTTATGAAGAACCCAGGTCATCCATGCTCACTTCTCTCCCAGCTCCACTTTTGACTCTCTGGATGTTTCTATTTTTCTCCACCCTCTTGTCCCCAACACCCTTTCACACTCCTGTTTATTTGTTCTTTTTTCCCTTATTAGAATGTAAGGTCCTTGAGAGTAGCTAGGGACTGTATTTTATTTCATTTTTGCTTTTATTTGAATACTCAGTACAACATAGTGAATGGCACATATTAAGCACTTAATAAATGTCCTTTATGTCTCTGTCTCTGTCTTTCTAGATATGTTGATATAGATGTATAGCTCTGTGTCTGGGATGCCTTCTTTTCTCTTCTCTCTCTAAATATAATGTACTAGCCACTGTTTTTCTCTTTTTTGTAATTCTCTATTTAAAAATAAAGAAGCAAGCAAACCAAAGCAGTTATGATCAATCAAATCTTTTTCTAAGACTACTAATTAAACAGAAAGAGGAAAAAGAATTAAGAACAAGAAAACTTTGAATTTAACATTTGCTCTCTTGGACATTGAGGGGGGAGGGTAGATAGACACTTCAGTGCCTGCTCCCTGCTTTCCCATGGAAAGTCAGCAGGGAATGGAAGTTCTGAATCTTCTCCTTGGTGCCAGAGACTGTCCCATGAGGCCACTAAAGGTGAATGCATTGAAGTGAACTCTGGCAGCAGCCCTATACCTCCCAGTCTCTCCCAGGGTCTTGATTCCAAATGAGCTCTCAGGACCTTCCTGATCTTTCCCTTCTAGGTCAAGGAGGAGGGGAGAGGGCAGGAAGAAACCTGACCCTTTAAGACTCACTTAGTTCCTACATTTTCTATGGACAAACATGACCAAGTGCTGAAGATACGTTGAAGAATTTTCTGTCTTCATGAAACTGGCTAGCTTGTACTCCTGAACCTTTAGGACCAAACTCTGAGATTCTGCAGTTTTGAAGGAGAGAGTGGCTGTGCTAAAGACAAACTGCTGAACTGAGAAAGCATGGTCCGATGGAAAGAGCTCCATTGGAGTGAGAAGACCTGATTCAAATACTAACTCTACCACTTACCCAGGGAAACTTAAACACATAATTAATCTTTTTGGGCTTCATTTTCTTCATCTATAAAATGAGGAAGTTGTACTAGATGACTTTTTGGGTCTCTCCAGCTCTGAAATATACGATATATATATAATTTTTCCTGGACTTCATTTGCCTTCAGTTGTGTAGGGCCCAAGAGAGATTGTGTGCTGAGGAATTTCCATCATGCATGGCCTTACAAAACCACCACTTAGTCATAATATTGTCTCTGAGTTGTATGATTTAGAAGTTTATATCAATGATGTTTTCAACAGTTTGTGAAAATTTTTTTTAATTTGATCATGACCAGTTCTAGGAATTGTGCTCCTAGAAGATTAGTCAATTAAAGTATTATTGTTTTTCTTCTGGCTTTTCAATCAAATGGTGTGAAATTGGGCAAGAGCCTGATGAAATATCAGATTTAGAGATGGCATTCTGTTCTGAATGCCCACTAGAGGGCTGACCTGGTTCTCACTGGTACCTGTGCACTACAAGATGTGAGAAATGGTCCGTGATCAATTGCCCATTTTTTTTACTGCCCCACTACCATGGCATGGTTTCTCAATAATGCCCTTTAAAGTTCCTGGGGTCCATTAAGAGCCAACCATAAGAATATCAGAGGGAATCAGGAATGTACCTTAATCTGGCTCTTCCAGATGATTCCTTTCATATGATGCAACATTTACTTTCAAAGTGAGACAATCTCTAGTCTTGCTTCATAGGTTTTGGTTGGAAGAATTAATTTGGAGAATAATTACCTAGCTCCACAAACCTCCTAAGGGGTCATGGTAGAGTGGTAAGGATTTGTATTTGTATTTGTAATGAGTTGATCCTGGATTCGAATCCTGGTTCTTATCCTTAATACTTAGGTGAATTTAGAAATAATAATGATAATTTATATGTATATAAGACTTTAAAGTTTGCAAAGCATTCTATATACATCATATCATTTGAATCAAAAAGCAGAGCTGTGCGAAGACATTATAGATATGTTTATTTCAATTTTCCAGATGAGGAAACTGAGACTAAGAGATGTTATGTGGTGTCATGACTAGTAAATGGCAGAAGTGGAATTTGAACCCATGCGATATCTTTTTATCTCCAAGTCTAAGATTCAAGTCACTACACAAAGCTAAAATTCCATTTCCTTTTATGAAAAATGAATGAGTTGTGTTAAATGATCTCTAAAGGCCCTTCTAGCTCTAAATCATTAATTCTTTAACTTCTTTGCATAATGGACCCTTTTATCAGAATGTTGTAAATTACATAAAATAAAACACATATGATTATAAAATAAGCCAGTTTTATTGAAATATAGTTATATAAGAGCAAAACAAAACAAAATAAAAACCAATCAAATTGCTGGGCCTGGGTTAAGAAACTCTTCTCTTAATGATCCTGCAGTCTTTTTTCTATCTATGGGTTCCACCTGTGGCTTCCAGCTTGCAAATTCCCATCTTGATTTTGAATTTCTTGCTCCCTTACCATCACTTGGGAAGGGACTAGAATTTAGAGATTAAGTTATCCCCATTTAGCTACACAACTAATTTGTTGTATGGCTATGACCTAATTAGGGACAATTGAAAATTTGATTAGTTCTATGTGGTATGACATATTTAGTGGTTCTACAATTGGTATGAGACCTGAAGCAGGAGGAGAAAGAGGGGAAGGTGGGATAACCATAGTGAGAGCCAGTGGTGACCTTGGTCCAGCGCATGTCTGGGTCCTGGATCTCTTATTTGGTCCTAGTCCAGAGAGGAAGCTTGTAGAAAATGCATACAATTCCTTGGCAATGTCCCTGGGGTGACAATTTAAAGAAGATCCCTAAAAATCTTTGACCTCTAACTCTCAATCCCAGTTGCAACAGCACGTTCTACTATCGTCTAGTATAAGTTGGGGAGGTCATCTAGTCTGAGAATAAAATCTCCTTGCACCACCCCTCCCCACCTCTGGAAATGTTGAATAGCATTGGGGAATATCACCCACCCAACACACACTTTCGTGTGACATTTGTTTCAGTAACCACATATTTTATTTTCCCGCTGTCTTTGCTTCTCAACTCAGTCTTGACTTTTCTTCCTTGTCAATCTTCTTTCCACACTGAAGAAAACTTCTTCCTGAGATCCTGATCTGTTTGGTGATCCCTTCATTGGGACCATTATTTCAGGAGGAGACCCAGCCATGATTCACTTTTCTTAAGACTTAACTCCTTCTCTGGACTTTTCCTCACCCTCCTCCTCACCAGTTGTCTTGACCTAACACAAGTAGTCTTGCCCTTTCTTTCTACTTCAGCTTTATATGTTGCATTCCATATGTTGTATTATATGTTGTAAGCTCCGTGAAGGTAGGACTATTTTATTTGCTTTTATTTGTATCCCTAGCACTTAGGGTGGTGCTGCTATCATAGTAAATGCTTAATAAATGTTTTGTCATCCATCCATCCATCCATCTATCTATCTAACCATCATCTACCTATCCATTATTTGTTTTCTGTGTGCCATCAGATGGAGCCCTGGGCCAAGAGTTAAACGGATTTGAGTTCAAAGCTGGCCTCAGACACTTACTAGATGTGTGACCCAAGGTGAATCACTCACCTACTGTCTACCTCGATCTCATCTGCAAAATGGGGTTAATAATAGCACTCTCAGGGTTGTTGTGAGAATCAAATTTGATAATATTTTGTAAAATGCTTAGCACAATACTTGACATATAGCAGGTGCTTCATAAATTCCCTTCCCCTTATTTAAATGGATTTTTATTTTTCTTATCTTTCAAATAGTCATACTAATAGCATCTTCCTCCCAGAGCTGGAGCTCACAGGATCAAATGAAGTAGTAATTGTAAAGTGCTTAGCACATTGTCTGGCTCATAGGCAATTAATAAATGCTTGTTTCTTGTCTGTCTGTGTACTTATCTGAAATATCATTCATGGGACAGCCTTCCCAAATTGCAATAAATGTGAAATTTATTAGTGGCTTCCAAACAACACATATGACCCCCAATTTTTTTTTATTATTATTAATATTGTTGTTATTATTTTGAAATTTGGGTCCAGACCTGTGATTTCATCAGTGTTGGGTTAACTCCTTTATGGAAACTCCTTTCTTTGAATTCAGATTTGCAATGCTTTTGTACCTTTCCGTCTTAGAGAATTGTTGTGGGCCCTGAGACTTCCTCAAGCTTGCACAGGCACTAACCTGGGTCTTTCTCATTAAAGTCTGTCTCTTTATTCTACAAACTTGTCTCTTTAACATTGTTAAGGTGCTGAAAATTTCCATTAGATGTTAACCTGAAGAATTTCTTATTTAGAACAGTATTAAAAGATGAACCTAAGAAAAGAACATAAGTTTCGTAAGGGCAGAGATCATGTTCTTTTTGTCTTTGTATCTCTAGTACCTGGAATAGTACCGGATACATTTTGTTGTTGTTGAGTCATTTTATTCATGTTGAACTTTCCATGACTTCATTTGAGTTTTTTTGTCAAAGATACTGGAGTGGTTCACAATTTCCTTCTCCAGCTCATTTTACAGATGAGGAAACTGAGGCAAACAGGGGTAAATGACTTGCCCAGGGTCACACAGCTAGTATCTGAGGCCAGATTTGAACTCAGGAAGATGTGTCTTTCTAACTTTATATCTGGCATTCTCTGCACTGCATCAACTAATTGCCCCTCCTGGTACATAATAGGGCCTAAAGAAATACTTGCTGATTGATTGATTCTCATCTCAAATTTCAACAGTTCTAGGACACTATGTATAACTTAATTTCTTTAGTTAGCATTTTTAATAATGAGAATGCATTACTCAAAAAGAAAAAAAATATTGAAAGCATAAGGAAGCAATCCCACTTTTAGTGAGGTAAGGTTACACTGTAAGAGCTACATGGGTGAGTAAAAATACTAGAGACACTTTAAATTTGGGAAGAGCATTGGCCGCATCCCATTGATGGAATGATGAGTTTTCAGTAGACCTCAGTGCCAATTCTGTATCATTATTTCCATCAAGCGCTCAATACCTAGATTTTCTCTCTTTGGAAGCTAAAACATGCATGTAGCTTTAAAAGCCTATATTTAGTCATCCACAGAACATTGTGAATGTAATAATTTTTTATGTGAAAACAATGGCAATTATTTCAGTTTCTTTGGTGCACAATATGGTTTTAATGAATCATTTTGCTTGGAATTCTGTCTCAGATAAAACAGACAAAGGCATTACCTCAGATAAAATTGGGGTTATTTTTTCTTAACAGCAAGCATTGTGTTATTTGGTGAAGGGCACCCAAAAAAATCCCTCAGAACTTGATTTAATAGTTTTGGATTTCATAAAGCTTTATATCTTTTCTTTAAAATTCTGGGTCAGTGCCAAAGGATAATTTCTTCTATACCAGTTATATTCCATAAAAAAGGTAAAAATCAATTAAGGTCATATATTCTAGAAGAGCACCTAAATGTATGGAAACATTATTAAGTTAAAGTCTTTTTTTTTGTTGTGTCTGGCAGTTTTCCTCCAAATTGTGTCCAAACCACTTTGTTTCACTGCAGAATAAAGGAAGCTGTGTGTTTTCTTTTCTTGGCAGGTGAAGGTATAACTAATACAGAGAGGAACTTTGGTAGTGTACAGTGTACAACGGAAACTGACTAACCAATGACATCACTCTATAAGGAAGAAACTCTCAAGGCTATTTTCCCAGAGTTGGAAATCAGAACAAGCTGCTGCCCAGCTTGTTAGCTGTGCCACAGTACTGGAGAGCTTAATGATAATGAAAATGAATCAAATGTATAATCCCAATATGAAATTGGGACCAGCTCTTCCTGTCAGATTATAATGCTACGTGCAAATTAATGTGTGGCTAAACAGTACCTTGTTTCATTTAATGTGCTTTTCTTCCATGGTCCAAAGGAGTATTTTTTTTTTATGTTCATAAAAATATAAATTGATTTAGTCTAATTTTCCCTTTGCCCATGGTGGAGGGGTGGAGGGGATACACATGGCCTTTTGAAAGAGCCAATTTATGGCTACCCATTTAACTCAAGTCAGGTTTCTTTCAAGAGTGAACCAGTGACCCAACTTAGGAAGATATACATCTGGCCAGATGCAGGATGTATATGAATATTTCAAACAAACAAACAAAAACTATACAGTTTTGGGATCATGATTTAAATATAAAACATTGATGCAAGATTCAGGTAACTGATTATTTTTCCCTCTTTCTCAGAGTCTTCTGCATTTGACAAGAGGGCCAGCAGACTGCTTTGATTCCTAACAAAAGATGACCTTTCCATTAACATGTAATAAAAATCATGTGATAAAGATAGATTAACTTAACTTTGTCGTATCATCTGTTAAGAGGGTAAAAATATCCTTTTTATCTACCAAGTGCGCAGAAATCAATTACAATCAAACTATCAGCACATAAAATGGGATCTTGGCTTTGATACCTGGATACGATTTCTGCTTTCAAACATCTGGCATCTTTCAGATGGTTTTCCCTTTGGTGAGTCCTTTGTAGAGCATTTTGTTTTAAATAGAAACAATAGTGCAAACTACAAACACTTAAGTAATGGTTTTATGGTTGAGCTAAGAGACTTTTATAGGAATGGACATTCCAATTATTCTGATTTGGGGTAATAAACAGGCATGGCCAAATATTACATTTGATTAAAGTCTCTAAATATTCTCTCTCTCTCTCTCTCTCATAGAAACAATACCTCCTCATTCTTCTCTACTCTTTATTCCCGCCCCCCAAAGGATAACCCAACCAGATGTTATCTCATGCTAATAAGCAAGTGATCCCACTAGGAAATGGATGAATCTTGGGGTCAGTAAGAATTGGGTTCAAATCTTGACTCTAATACATACCAGCTATGGAATCATATACAGTTAAACTCTCCTCTTGAGCCAACTCTTTAAGACTACAAGTTATAGAGGAGTTACAGATCTGCTACAGTGGAGGGAGTTGCCACCCTGGGAATCCCCTAGAATGATGAAATCCAAAGTCTAGCATCCTTTCCCTCTCAAATAACAACAACAACAACAACAACAACAACAACAACAACAACAACAAAACCAATAACAAACCACCATTAGTGCTTCTTATGAAAGATCCTGGTCATTTTCATCTCCTATTCCTCTCACTACTGATGAATATAATAAGCTACTTTACTGGAGTCTGTTTTCTTGCCTGCCAGGACACCAATCTCAAAGAATGATTCCTTTTTTTTGTGACCATTTCAGGATCTGGGAAACTACTAAAAGAGTTTCACATCTTCCCTTACAATATAAAGACCAAACCACATTCTTCAAAAGTGTTAGCCTCCTTCAGTTGAGCAATTTCCCTCTGCATTTCCCCCCCTAATCCTCTTGGGGCTGGAGTTTTAATTCTTCTTCCAATAAACATATGATTATTTGGATGGTTCTCAGTTGTTAATTTGGATAGGTCTCCCAAAGGCAAGCATGTAGGATATTAAGCTCTAAACCTTCTGGGCTGAGGGATATTGTCTTTCTCCCACAGAGAGATTAAGTAGGTCCACAAGCCAGGTGACTAGAGAGACCTCCAGAAAACGAAGGTCACCACAGAAGCTCTTACATAAAAATGGAGTATGGACAGTTTAAAAGGATAATGTTGGAATGTCTCTTTGGTTTATGTTAAGGGCTTTAGTTTACATTAGGATCCTGAGTCAGCCAAAAGCCTAAAGACAGCCAGAGAAAAAGTGAAGGAGCTAGGTGGAAGGTGATCGTCTGGATAGGCAGAGATCTTGTATTTCATTTCATAACCCTTTGTTTTACAGCCCTCTGGTTGCAGTGGTTGGGGATAGGGGGTGAGAGGTCATGGAGATTTCTAGAAATATGTGTGCCCCATTGATGGTTCTTTGAGTGACCGTGCCATTTTTATTGCACTTGGCCATGCTTGATTTACTCCCCATTATGGGGTCTGGTGTATCAGAACCAGCTGGGATCCTGAGAAAGAATGCATGAGTGCTATAAAAGGATGCAGGAAATCCCTACTCCTTACAGGGCTAATTCTTTAAAGACAGTGCAGTATTCAAAAAGAGCTGAGGTCTCTCGATTTCCTAGTGAGAAGATACTGGAAGTTCAGGATGACTTAATGATGACACCTCAGAATCAATCAATCAACAAGCATTTATTAAACTCTTTCTACGTGGAAGGCAGCTGTAAAGCAGCTGGTGGCTCAGTGGATAGAGCAATTGGGCCTGTAGTTAGAAAAACCTGAGTTCAAATGCAAAAGTTCAGATACTTCCTAGCTGTGTGACCCTGGGCAAATCACTTAACCTTGATTGCCTGATAAAATGGATCCAATGCAGAAGGAAGTGGCAAACTACTTCATTATCTTTGCTAAGAAAACCCCAAATGTGGTCAGAAAGGGTTGAATACAACTGAAGCAACTGAACAACAAATGTGTAAGGTCTTGTGATTGTCACTGGGACCGGGAAGACAGAAACGAGAGTCTCTTCTCTTATTTACTGCTAGAATTGGGAGGTAGTGTAATAAAGGTACGATGACTCTGTGATTAGAGAATACGGGCTCAAATACCACCTCTGATGATTACCTGGGTGAGCTTGAGAAAGACACTAAGTTTCCCTGGGCCTCACTTTCTCTGTAAAATGAGAGGATTGGACTAGATATCTTCTGAGGTCCCTTCCAGCTTTAAATATATAGCTAATATTTATATAGTGCTTAAGGTTGCTAGACTGAGAAACTAGATGGGAGATAGGGAGATATAGACGGATAGACAGATGACAATAAATAGATAGATATTCTAATTTGGTCCTTAAAGAAACTCTATGAGGTTGTAGTCATTATTATTCTCCCTCTCTCTCTCTCTCTCTCTCTCTCTCTCTCTTCTCTTTTAGTTGAAGAAACAAAGGGCTCCTTGATTACATAGCTAATAATAATTGGAGGCTGCATTCTGATTCAGGTCTTACTTAGTTTCAATACAGTATTCTATGCATTATGTACCTCAGTGTGGTTATGATCCCATTATCTGTAATCTTATTGTCTTATTGTAAGGGTGAGGTTGAGATTATTCCACTCCATTTTAGTCAACTTACTCTTTGAAGGAATTATCTACAAATAGTCAAGTGGGTTGAGAAGGGGAAGCAGTTCTAAAAACTGAAATTGAGTGTGAAATTCTAGCTAAATCCCCTCATGAGGAATTGCCTCAGCTTTTCCTTTAGTCTGGTCTTCTTCTCTCTCTCTTCCCCTCTTTTTGACAGTTTTAGCCAATATAAGTTCTGAAATCCTCAACCCATTTCCCCCTTCCATTATTAAGTCAGAGTTCCAGAGTTAATATAACTACCTCAACCCCAGAGGGTTCTACGGATAGTTCCGTGGGGTTAGGGGATAATTCTATAATGCAGTTGGCTTACACCCCAACCAGTGTGTTCCCCTTTGTAATTGTCAGTTGAGAATAATTTAGTTAGCTAGCATTTACTAGGTTTTTCTTTTTTTTTTTGAAATGGGTATTAATTAAGGTGGCACAAAGCATTCCTCCAAACATTTGTGATACGCTCTTCTTCAATGAAATATAGAGTCCAGAGGAAAGTTGACTCAGAGTTAGAGAATTCATGAGGCAAATGGGATAACTTACAGCTCCTGGTCTCGAAAATCTTTCTTTTTCTCCTTATTTTTGGATTGTTTAAAAAGTTCCACCCTAGTTATGGCACAGACTCTTTGTCGGGCTCCTTTTAAAGTTTGTTCCTGGCTCCAGATCTATCCTTGAAATCCAATGAAGTTATTTCCTTTGGCTATTCCAAGGAAGCTGCTGGGATGCCAATGGGAAGATGTGATGTCTCACATCCTTTGATCCTCCTCTGGCCAAAAATATCGAGGGAAGAGTAGACCCGGCCAACGTTGAAGTTTAGGTCCCTCTTTCCCCCACAGTTAGCTCCTTCCCAATGTGTTCAGGTAAGACTCCCTGCTCCAATTTTTGGAATCTTTCCTTCTCAACTCACTAGATAATTTATAGATGCTCCCTAGTGGCATCCTTGACTTATCTAAATATTATTCTTGTGCAATTCTTGTTCAACATCAATTTGATCTGAAGGCCTTTTCCTACTTACTCTAATGTCTTTTGATCAATTGATTAAGACCTGTTTTCTTCTCATTTAAGGTGATAGAGTTCAAATGTAATGGAGTGTTTTGAACTCATCTTTATATTACGAATGAACCACATATATAGGTTATGTCCCTGATGAAAGTACAGGAATAATCACAGCTAAGTATTGGCACATTTTGCCCTTGACTAGAGACTTTATTCGGTAGGATTTAGATTTATCTGTATTGAGAAACAGCATGTATCAGATGATGGTGAGCTTAGGGCATACTGTTTCAATTGGATTGAATAATCTTAAGTGACATTTGGATAGAACTTTAATGTTTCTATAGCACTTTGCATACATTATTACCTTTAAACCTCTTAACACCTCTTGGAGGAAGCCACTGCAGTTATTTCTTGTCTCTATTTTACAAATAGGGAAACTGAAGCTCAGGGAGATTTAAAAAAACAAAACAAAACAAAAAAACTCAAGTACACAGAGTCACATGGGCGGCAGAGCCAGAATCCCAAACTACATATTCTTGATTTCAAACTCAACACTCTTTTCCAGAGAAAGAATTATTTCTAGGCTACGGCTATGATGTCTACAGGATATCACCACCCATGAACTTGTCTTTCATTGTGATAAGTACAACCTTCATTGTAGTTCCTGTCATAAGGCATGTGTGTGTGTGTGTGTGTGTGTGTGTGTGTGTGTGTGTGTGTGTCCCAGGGTAATGGATCATGATTAAGGGCAAAAACATGGCTAAGACCATGTCAATAAACTGGAGACACCAAGGGAACATTGAGGAAAAGGCAAGATCAAGCGAAGTGTAAGAGGTGGCACCTTTAACCTAGGGTAGAGAACAGATCACACCAGCCACGCCCAGGATTGGCTGTGTCTCATGCCTGCAATGAACTCCCTACTCACCCCTGACTTACCAAGTCCCTCTTCTTTTAATACGCAGCTCAGCCATCATCTTCTACATGAAGTCTTTCACGAGGAAGGCATCCAACTGCTAGTGCCCTCCTTCTCAAACTCCCTTATATTTAACTCCTTTGTGTGCATGCACACACACACACACACACACACACACACACACACAAACTATTTATATCCTTTGTATATAGAGCAGCTAGATGGTACAGTGGATAGACCTCTGGGTCTGGAGTCAGGAAGACCTGAGTTCAAATCTGGCCACAGATACTTAGTAGCTGTGTGACCCTGGGCAAGTCATTTAGTTTCTTCATTTGTAAAATGGAGATAATAATAACAACTACCTTTCAGGGTTGTCATGAAAATGCCTTTTTCAGCTTCATTTCATGAATAACTTCATGAACTCTATAACATGGAATCCACTCTTTCCTCATCTTTGTCATATAGAATCCTAACAGTCTCCCTTCAAGGCACATCTCACATGCTATCTCCTTGGTAAAGCATTTTTTTTTCCATCCTGTTAGTGAGCTGTTAGTAATCTCTACTGCCTCAATTTCCCTGAGATGTACTTATTTTTTAATGATGATGATGATCTTTAGCATTTTTATGGTCCTATAAGTTTTACAAAGAGGTTTACACTTACTGTCTCATTTTATCATTTCAACAAACTTGATAGTTAAATGCCATTACTGTCCCCATTTTAGAGATGAGGAAACTAAGGCACAGAAAGGTTAAGTGAATTGCCTTGGGTCACATATCTCGCAAGTGTCTGAGGTTGGATTTGAACTCAGATCTTCCTGATTCAAAGTCCAACTTTCTGTCCACTGTGCCACTTAGCTACCTTGGGAACACGTTGTATCATCAAAAGGTAATGTAAGGTCTTTGTGGGGCAGGGATCATTTTCCTATTTTTTTTTTTTTTTGTAGTTCCAGAGTCGAGCATCTAGTAGGGACTTAGTAAATTCTTGTAGAATGAATGAGTGAGTTTTGGGTTACTTTGTGCATAGTAGTGTGCTTGGTGCTGAAAGTACACAGAAATATATCATTATTTTATAATACTGCTACTATTTATTTATAGAAATACATGTTATAGAAATACCATCCTTTCCTCTCCTCTCTTCTCCTTTCCTCTCCTCTCCTCTGGCCTCTCTCCTCTTCCCTTAGGGTGTTCTGCCCAAAGGAAAGTAAATTTTGACAGCTGAAAACTACCTAGTTAATTTGGGGCTTACTGGCTAGATTTTTTTCTCAAAGACTAAGCCTTAAACCCAATTCACTCTGGATCTCATGGATTGGACAACAATAGGTCCTTGCCCAAGAACCACTTAATGGTTATATTTTGGGCCCTCCTGAATCAGAGTGAATGCAAATAGTAACCATTTCTCTTTTGGTCAGCAACCCTGAGGGTCTTCTCTCCACAGTTTGATTTTTTTTTTTTATTATTAAAGGGGCCATCCCTTGATTCACTTCTTAAAGAGACCTATTCACTGAATGGACATTGACTCACTCAAAGTGAGAACCTGAAAAGACCTTAGATTAAAAGGGCCAAGATCTCCCATTGCATCCTGGGCCATCTTCAGTCATCCTGATCAATATCTGGCCACTGGACCCAGATGGCTCTGGAGGAGAAAGTGAGACTGGTGACTTTGCACAGCCCTCGTCACTCAAATCAAAGTCAATTACAAGTCATGTCATCATCACCTTGATGTCATGATACTCTTCAAGAACGAAGGATAAACCACAACCCCATATATTATGATATATATGTATATATAACATATATACACATATACCATATATACTAATTTCTTGACATTTATAATTGCCTCTTCCCTACAATGTTGTTAAACCTAAAGTCATGTTTTCTCAGAACCAATTGATTCTGTTATTTATTCTCATTTTACAGATGAAGAAACTGAAGCTCAGAGAGTACAAAGGACTATCTGGAGGTCACACAGCTAGTGAATGGTAGGACTGGGATCATGGGATGAGCTGCCGTGTTATTAAATCTATGAAAGAAATATTAAACCTTAAGTTTATTCAGTTGAAATATTACCATATTTCTGTCTTATGGAGATATTAGATGGCTTCACAATACTAGTGATAGAAGGGACTTAAAAGGCTATAGAATTTCCCATGGAAAGATAGAAACAGTCTAAAAGAACAATGCTGGGATGATTTTTTCATTTATTTTAAGAAAAGTAGGAACCCATATCAAGGCAAGGGGATTAGTTAGAAAGCTCTGAATTTCTGCAGTCTAATTGTTCTCTCTTTTTTTCCTGACAACTCAGTCATCTCTTCCCATATTTTCTTCCTTTCCTTATAGTGCTCAGCTTGTGGTTTTTATTATTATTATTATTATTTTTTTGTTTTTAGGAGATCAGGAGATGAGCAGAAGGGGAGGAAAAGGAGAGTCATAATTAAGAGGGACTGAAAGGAAATATAAAAGAGGACAATAAACACTGATAATGGTTGGGTGCTATTGTGATCTAGGATGTGTGACCTATTCTGTGAAAAGACAGCTTATCCATGTGGAAAGAAAGAATTCTTTTGGCAGTATGAAATATGCTAGAAGAGGCCATTTGACATCTGGCCTCCTAGAAGAGTTCATTCGTTCCACATAGGTAGGTGCTTGCTCTCAGTCTGTATTGACATCATTGACATTTATTGAGAGTCTTCTTTCCTTGATAGAGAGAGGTTTCAGCCATGCCATGCAAAATATAAAGTGTAGGAGCCAGAAATCTCATCATATCCTCTCTCTATAATGGTAACACATTCCACAAAGGGCCTCTCATGCCCAGAGCCATTTTGACTGGGTTGATCAGTTAACAACCAGCCCCTTGGCAGTTTTTTTTTTTTTTTTGCCAACTTGACCAATTTAATCAGATGTCTTGGCCTCCGCAAGATGTAAGGTCTTTAATTCTAGTGGTGGCTCCCCTAGACTCAGGGGAGAATTTCTACCATTGATGGCACTGCAGTTACTCCTGGAAAAGGTAGTTCTACACTGGGCTAATTTTCTAGGAAATTATCAAACTTGAAGGCAAATTTGTGATCTGTAGTTTCCTCTAGAGGATCACTTATTCACCTGAATTGCTATGGGATGGACTCATTAATGACATAATTTGAATAATGACTAGGCTACCCTTTAGCAGGCCTAACTGTTCCAAGGGGGATTACTGAAATATTATGCAAAGTCTCCATTTCAGAAAAGAAATTAAAATGTTCCATTCTTGGTCTTTACTGTTCCCAGGAACATTCCAGATGACTAAATTTGAGTCATTTTCATTGTGATCTGATTTTTTTTCAGTCAATATTTACACCAAAAATAATTTTTAATGATATGGAGCCTTCCATTTTGCTAAGCATGGATCTACATGTGGGTAAGTAATTAGTTATAATCAAGTTAAATGCAAGCATGCATTTTGGATAACTATAAAGAAATACCACATAAAGAGATAGTCACAGGACTAGCTGATATTCATATAGGTTTATAAAGCACTTTATAACCATTATTTTCTGATCCCCCAACTGTGGCAAGTATTTTGCATCTATTTTTATTTATTCTCTATATACTTATTATCTTCATGACAAACTTCTTGAAGGCAAGGGTTGTTTCCTTTTTTTTTGGAGGCTAGGCAATATGGTTAAGTGACTTGCCCAGGGTCACACAGCTAGTAAGCGTTGAGTGTCTGAGGCAGGATTTGAACTCACATCCTCTTGACTCCAGGGCTGGTGCTCTATCCATTGCGTTACCTAGCTGCCCCCGACATTTTTTGTCTTTATATATAACACCTAGCTGCAGTGCTTAGCACATAATAAGTGCCTAATAAATGCATGTTGATTGAGTTATCGAAATGATTTGTTCCTGGTCACATTAATCGTATTTCTAAGAAGAGGATATAAGCCAAAAGTTCTTCTAATTCTTATTCCAGCACTCTTTCTACACCCTTCTGCTCTGGGGGAATGGTAGATTGCCCCATTGTTAGATTTTGTTAAAAGGAAAATATAGTCAGAAACATATGAGTTGCATTATGAAAGACAAGTTACATGATCCCCTATACACACAGAGAAAAATCATTTATTTGAGTCATTCTCCAATACTTTTAATAATAAAATTCTGATGTGGGCCTTTTGAGATTACATAGGATGAAAATCATTTAAAGGAACAGGGAGGAGTTATCTTGGAGAAGAAAAGACTGGAGAAAGGGGCAGGAGCATGATAATTGTCTTCAAGTATTAAAAGGAGTCTAACCTGGAAGAAGAACTAGCTTTTTCTAGTTTGTAGAGCACAGAACTAAGAATTTGGAAGGAAGATGTGGAAAATGGAAAGAGGGAAATTTGGGTTTGATGCAGGGAAAATTAGTGAATATAGGATTGGACCAATATTTAGAAAAAAATGGGTTCACATACATCCTTAGAGACATACTAGCTGTATGACTCTGGAAAATTCACTTAAGGTCTCTAGGTCTCAATTTCCTTATCTGCACATCAAGAAGTTTGGACTCAGTGATTTTTATGGCCCCTTTCAACTCTAAATCTTTGATTTTATGATATTACTATAAGAGTGTTGGCGGAGGCTCACCCCCACCATTATTAATTAAGGAAGTTTCACACTTCTTGATTAAATCAAGTAATCAAAAGAGTAAATGTCTGTCTGTCTGTCTATCTATCTATCTATCTATCTATCTATCTTGTTTTGAAGGACTCCTGAGAGGTAATAGTCCTTGGGGATGGTCTTGGTAGGAATGAATTTCTCTTCTTCTCACCTCCTCATTGGCCATTTTGCTTGTGAACTTTGAAAGACCAAAAGACTCGGAGTTCCTATCAATGTTGGTAATAGCACTCCTGGAGGATTGGTTTCTGAGAGAAACATTGAGGACAAATTAGACACATTGAGGAACAGCAGCTTCAGGACCCAACAAGGACATAGACACTCAGATCCCAGCAGAGAGCCAAAAGGGGAATTTTAGGAGGACCCTCCATGAAGGGAGAAGAAAACTTCTAGTAACCAGTTTTGAGTTTACCCTCTGGAAACTAGTGCTCTCTAATTTTTAACCCAATCTCCCCAGAGATCTCTTATGTGCAAGGGTAAAATTAATCCCTAGTTTAAAATTAATCCCCTGCGGGGATGTTTCTGCTACAACTTGCCTTGCTCTATTTGCTTAGTTAATACTTTTTCTAAAAGTGCTTTAACTGGGTCTGATAATTACTGGGGAGCACATTGGATGGGGGCTTATGAGTGAAAGCACAAAAAAAAAAAACCTAGCCTTTCAGGGTTATCCATAAAATACTGAGGGGAGTAGGTATAACAGTTGCCTTCTGGGGAGCTAGCCTGTCAGTTTGGGTGTATTATACCTGCTGTTTCTTTGTAAGAAATACTGACTTACATGAGTGATAGGATGCTCCAAATGGTGGACACAGAGGCAACTCAGTCTCTGAAAGTGGAGCTCATCATTTCTTCTAATAATAAATTGCTCCATGAAAGCAGGTAAAAATGGCTAGGTTAGGTCAATAGCTGCAAGTTTTAGGGACAGTTAATTTTTATATGCTACTGGATAAGGTAAGAGGGAGATAATCCTTGTCCAATTCAGCTTTGTTAAAGCTGCATATCTGCCACTATTTCTCTTATGTCCATCCATAAACCAGTATGGTTTATGTGATAGAACCCTGGATTTGGAATCAAGGTGATGTCAGTTCAAATCCTAACACACACATACACTAGAGGTTTAATCTCTTTGATTTTTGTTTTTCTTTTTTTCATCTGTAAAATAGGGATAATAATGCTTAAATGATCTGCCTTCTGGAGTTATTATGAAAAAGGTTCTTTCCAAACCTGTGTGTATTATTTTAATGCCATTATTATTGTTGTTGAACTGCTTGAGGGGTCTTGGTCTTACCCAGCTGATTGCCATCTTATTTCTCCTCATTAAATACCCTCATAACTGCTCTAGAGAGTATATCAATCATGCTTTTTGGTTACTGTCCCTCACCTCCATCTGCTGGGGAGACCTCTCTACCTGGATGTCCCATTGACCCTTGAAGTGAAAAGCAACAAATGTGTGGAAAAATTGGGACACTAATTGGCTGTTGGTGGAAGTGTGAACTAATCCAACCATTTTGGAGAACAATCTGGAATTATGCCTCAACAAATTAAACTGTCTATACCCTTTGATCCAGCAATACCACTACTAGGTCTGTTTCCCAAGATGATTAGGGCAAAAGGAAAAGAACCTCTGTGTTCTAAAATATTTGTAGCAGCTCTCTTTGTGGTGGCAAAGAACTGGAAATTGCAGAGATGTCCATCAATTGGAGAATGGCTGAACAAGTTGTGGTATATGATTGTGATGGAATATTACCATATTCTAAGAAATGATGAGTTCAATGATCTTAGAAAAACATGGATAGACTTGCAGGAAATAATGAAGAACTAAATAAACAGAATCAAGAAAATGTTGTATACAGTAACAACATTATTTTAAGAACGACTTTGAATGACTAAGTAATTTTGACTATTTATAAATACCTAAATGAACTATAAAGGACCTATGAAGGAAGATGCTATCTGCATCCAGAGAAAGAACTGAAAAATAAAAGTATGTATAGAATAGTTATATATACACACATATACACATATGTATGTATATATATACATATATGTATATATACACATACACATTTATGTCTAATAAATGTGTTTTTGTATATTACACATACATATTTATGTCTAATAGTAGCCATCTCAAGGGCGGGAAAAAAAAAGAAAAAAGTTACATGATAACTTTATTTTATATTTAAAAGGAATAGCAAGTTGCACATAATAGATTTGAGTTTCATATACAATCATCTTTTTTTCTATCCTACTATTTTGTGGAAATATTTGTTTTATTTCTCAAGTTCAGGAAAAAATAAATAAAATTTTAAAAAAGGCTCAACATGTCAAAAACTGAACTCATTATCTTGCCCTCTAGACCTATTCTTCTCGAACTTCTCTATTTCTATTGATGGCACTACCATCTTTTTAGTCATTGAAGCTAAAAATCTGGAAGTCATCAGTAGCTCTTCCCTCTCCCTTATCTCATACCCAATTAATTACTAAGACCTGTTGGTTCTACAACCTCAATATTTCGCATACTTTTGTTTTTCACTGTCACTATTATAAACCTCCTTTACATCTTCATTCTCTTTTACCTGAACATTTAAAATAATAACTCCCTAATCAAACTTCCTGTCTCTAGACCCTTCTTTCTATAAAAATGAAACTAACACATTTGGGTCCTAGGCCAAGAATTTCTAAACATATTTGGGGAACTCTCAAATTAAATCAACTTTCTAAGACAAATACAGGGTATGTGTGTTGTGTTGTGTGTGTGTGTGTGTGTGTGTGTGTGTGTGTGTGTGTGTGTGTGTATGTTGGGCCGGGAGTAGGATGAGTAGGCGTGGCTGAAGGGGGAGAAAGCTTCATAATTTGACTAATTGCGCTTGCTAAGTAAGTGCTAAATTCAATTGTTTCTAAGCTGCTAAAGAAATTCAAGTGCTGTTGGCACCCTCTAAATTTTAGTGCTCTGGGACAAAGCCTAATCTTAGCATTTAATAATGTCAGGCACTCAGTGCTATCAGCGGCCATACCTTATGCCCAGGCCTGATCATGTGATTATTCTTTCTTTCCTACTCAGAAATCTTCAGTGCTTCCAGTTGCTTTCCCCTTAAAATACAATGTCCTTAGTGTTCTACCAAAGACCTTGACAAATCCAGCTCCAGTCTACCATCCCTTCTTTATTTCACACTACTCCCTCTTTACACATTCTCCTTTCCAGCCAAACTGCATTATTCCATATTTCTCAATATCCCCATGCATGCTTTGGCATGTGTGTGCTTAGCTCAGTTCCTGACACATAGTAGGCACTTAATAAATGTTTACTAATTGGTTTTTCTGGCTTCCACAAATTTATGCCATTCATTCCCCACACTTGCCCAAATTATTCCCATGAAGCTTCCTCTGTTTGCTAAAGCCATAAGAGACTCTTTCCTTGGATCTTTCACACCACTCTATTTTATCTCTCTTAGCAAGAAAAGAGAGAGCGAGAGAAAGAAGGAAAAGAAGCATTTATTAAATGTGTACTATCTTCCAAGCACTGGCACTCTACCTCATTTGAGGTAATACCTCATTTGATCCTTACAAGAACCCTGGGAGGTAGGTGCTATTCTTACTCCCATTTTCCAGTGGAAGAAACTGAGGTGGAGTTTAAATGACTTTCCTAGGGTCACACAGCTAGTAGGTGCATGAAGCTGAATTTGAATTCAGGTCTTCCCAACTCCAGACTCAGCCATATGTCCATTACACCACCTGGCTGCATCAGGCACGCACTTGAGTCGGTTCTATGATCCCAGACAACTCTGTGAATCTGTCAGTGCTTCAAGCAATCCTAGAAGAGTCTCTGTTGCCAAACAGGGACTTAGGTGCCTTTACAGAGGAAGTTATCTAGGAACACAGTATCCACATTGATATCGAGGGGATCGTGGATCCTCAGAACTTGATGTAGGGCCTTACTACCAGCAGTCACTTGATAAAAGCATGTAATACTGAATTGAAATTGCTATCTCACTATTACACCTTTAAATGGAGATGTTATCACACTCTTTGAAACTTGAATTAAAGACCCAGGATAACTACCCAGCCTATTTTTTCCTCAATAAAATATATCAAAATACTAACATTTCACATTTATAAAACACTTTGAAGTCTGCAAAGCACTTTGCGTGTGATAGCTCACTTGATCTCCACAACAACCCTGTGAGACAGGTACTATTATTTTCCCATTTAACAGAGGAGCAATCTGAGGTCCTCAGAGGTTAAGTGATTTGCCCAAGGTCACACAGCTGGTAAGTGCATGAGTTGGCATTCAAACCCTGTTCATTTTGGCTCTGTGTCTGGGACTCCAGCTGCTACACCAAGTGCTTCTCTCCTTGCATTTCTCTTTCCTGGACATCACTAGCCTGTGTACGAAGTCTTACCTTATTAGAATTTAAAAATCCAGGAGAGCTCCTCCTGCATGTAGTATGTGCTTAACAGATGATCATCCATCCTTTCATTAGTCCATTGGCTGTGCTTAATGATGACAATGATGATGATGATGATTCTCATTTATATTGTACTTTAAAGTTTGGAAAGTAATTTGCCTTCATGATCTTCGTTCATCTTCACAACTCTGTTAGCTATGTACTATCATTCTTATTTTGCAAAAAAGGAAACTGAAACTTTGGGGACTTAACTCTTCCCAAGGTTTCAAAGTTAAGTGTCTAAAACAAACTTCCACCCTGGATTGTTCTGACCCTATGCTAGTCACTATACCTTCTCCACTGGTATTGCTTAGGATTCAAGGCCACAGTGCTTATAGCCTGGAACTCTGAACTGTGGTCAAGGAGATCCAGTAAAATCTAAGTTTCTTAAGGGCTTAGGCTTTTTTGTTCTTTCTTTGTGTCCTAAGTGTTTATCATAACAATCCTCTGGCACAAAGAGAGGTTGAACCCACTATTTATTGAATTGAATGTCACTGATTTCTGAGCAGAATGTCCTGAAAGGGCAGCCTCCAGAGTATGGCTTATCTCATCCATTCAGGTATGGTTTCTTTCCCTCCTCTCTGGATTAGTCTGATTACTTCTGTGGGAGTAGCTCTCTGAAAAGCACCCTGGAATTTTTCCAAGGGTCCAATAGCATCAGCACTTAGAAATCTGTAACTTGGAAATGTTTAAGTTATGGGAATGGGGTGGCTGGGTGAGTCCAGTTGGAATGAAGGGTATCCCTGGGGAAGAGAGAGCCCTAGATTTTCTCTCCAATACTACCCCAAAGCCTCCTGCAGAGGGAACATCCATTTTCCTTGTCATGTGAATTTATATTCTTCTCCTTTTGGTAAAACAAAAAGGAAAACATAAGGTAATAAAATCAGCTCCTGCATAACAGGGACATTTGCCGTTTCTCCTCTTCATGTCATTTGAATTTCTGCAGCACCAAGCAGGTCTTCCATACCTGCTTCCACACTGGCACAAGGTAAGGAGCCTTGTCCTTGGGGGTTAAGGAGTAGTTCCCTCCCCCATTGCACCTGGCAACTTGCTTATGTTTTTCAGAACAATTGGTGGAAAATATATGTCTTTGCATTATTTAAAGCAGGAAGGTTGGTCATCAGGAACTAGTTGGGGGTGAGTGACCTTTTCTGGTTTGTTTTGGGGGGGATTGGATGGCTTATTCTTGCATGATGACTAATGACAGCTGGTTTTTCACCAGATGCTTTAAGGTTTGCAAGAGTTCTTATGCCCCATGATCTCATCTGAATCACACAAAAACCTTGCAAGACAACTACAGCAGGTGTTATAGCCTCATGTATAGATGAGGGAATAGAGGTACTAAGGCTATGCAACCAACTCATTGTCACACAGCTAGTCATATCTGAGTGGGGTTTAAACCTCTTTCTTTCAAGTCCCATACTTTATCCTCAGCATCATGACCACCTATACAATAAATCTAATGTGAATGGTTTCATTTTCTTTTGGCATTGATTGATTGATTGATTCATTCAATCATTCCTTCATCTATTTATTCAACATGCATGCCCTTAGAAAAGCAAAATAACAAAAATTCTTGCCCTCAAAGGGCTTATATTCTGCGGTAATAGATTATAAGGATGTACATGCAAAGAAGACACTATTTACAAATCGTTAGTAGAGTGTAGTTTTTGAGTTTGTGTGGGTTTTTTTTTTTAATCCCAGTGTGGTATTTGTACCAACACATTCACTCTTTTTGACATAGTGCTGTAACTAGGGTAGAACAAGTAGAGCTTTGCTTCAGAGTACTCAATTTAGAATGTGCTGAAACCATTTTAGCAACAACAACTTAGCACTTAGTTAACAAGAGGAATAAGTTTAAACAGGAAGCTAGTGGACGGTCTGCTTCCCCTCCTTGCATTAGGATGATAACCTAAGTAATTTCCTCTGTGACCTTCCCCACTGAACTCTTACCAGTGGCATCACAACGAGTGGTATTTAATAGTAGTAGGGTCTCTGTCTATAAGGGGCTGTTTTTTCTGACATATATTCTGGTTATATAGTCTGGCTTATATTTTCTGGCTTATATATTCTGGCTGTATTTTTCTGGCTTAAATATTTGAAGCATGGGCAAGTTTTGTGTCACATACCCCAGGGATGGGTTGTGCTGCTCAGGAACAAAAATGGCTATCTATTTCTTACCAGAGATCCAACCCCTCTTTTGATTAATAGTACATGATTGACCACAATTAGGAATTCAGACAGGAGTTAGGGAATTTCATGATCCATTTGGTTTCCAAGAGACTTAAACTCATAACTCTGGATTGATTGATACCACGCTCACCAGTTTGATATAATGAAGCTATCTTATAGATCCTCTCATTTTTAAAGTATGGTGCAGTAGAGGGCCTGGCTTAGAGTCAGGAGAACGCATCTTCCAGAGTTCAAATCTGGCTTCAGATACTTACTAGCTGTGTGACCCTGGGCAATTCATTTAACCCTGTTTGCCTCAGTTTGTCATATGTAAAAATGAGCTGGAGAAGGAAATGGCAAACCAATTCTATATCTTTGCCAAGAAAACCCCAAATGGGGTCACAAAGAATTAGATACAACTGAAAAAATGACTGAACAACAACAAAAAGGACATATGTGGCTCTGATTAGATCAGATCCAGTCAAAGAAGAGGATTGGACTCAGAAGTACAGAATCAGAATCACAGAACCAAGAATCTCAGACCTGGAAGGAATTCTCACGTGGAAAGGCAGGATGGGGTTATAGATGGTGGGATAGATAATGGAATTAAGAAGACTTGCATTTGATTCTCACCTTTAGATGCTTACTAGTTGCATGATTTTGGATAAGTGACTTAGATGACTACAATTCATCCAGTCTAAATCTTGTTTGTTCACACTTGTTTGCATGTTGTCACTCTCCCTATTAGACTGAGTTTTTGTTTTATTTTGTTTTTGATTTGCTTTTTCCATGCCCTCAGTGCCTGGTACATAGTAGGTGCTTAATACATGTTTATTGAGTGACTGAGAAACTTCCTGGACTTCAGTATCCTTATCCATAAAATAAAGAGGTTGGTTTCAATGACCAGCTCCTTTCTGCAACTAAATCTATGATCTTATGCCCCTCAGTGGACATCTGGTGCAACCCATATCTCCACAATAATCTCCTTCACAATATATACCAAGAGCAATGATCCATTTTTTCCAGCTCTCAATCCTACCTATTGTATTTTTTATCTTATTTTTATTTTTTTATTAGTTTATTTTGATTTATCAATAATCACTTCCATATGCTTTTGAGTTTAAAATTTTTCTCCCCCTTCCACCCTACCACCCTCCCCAAGATGGCGCACAATCTGATATAGGCTATACATTTAGATTCATATTAAACATATTTTCACATTAGTGATGTTGTAAGTAAAAATTAAAATCAATAGGCGGAACCATCAGAAAGAGGAAAAAAACTCAACAAAAGAGAAAAAAAATAGCAATTCAATTCCCGTAGTTCTTTCTTTGGATGTAGATAACATTTTCTATCACAAGGCCTCTGGAGATATCTTAGATCCTTGTATTGCTGGGAAGGGTTAAGTTTATCAATATTAGTCATCACACAACGTGGCTGTTATTGTGTACAATGTTCTCTTGGTTCTGCTCACTTCGCTCAGTGTCAGACCATACAAGTCTTTCCAGGTCTTTCTGAAGTCAGCCTGTTCATCATTTCTTATAGCACAATAGTATTCCATCACATTCACATACCACAACTTGCTCAGCCATTTCCTAATTGATGGGCATCGTCTCAATTTCCAATTCTTTGCCACCACAAAAAGAGCTGCTATGAATATTTTTGTACATGTGGGTCCTTTTCCCATTTGTATGATCTTTTTGGGATATAGCCCTAGAAGTGCTATTGCTGGGTCAAAGGCAATAATCCATTTTCAATTAGAATACTTCCAATGAGAAAGAGTCTTTGATTTCACTTGGATGATCCTTCCACAGTTTCCACTCTAGTGGGGGAAGTCTAATTCTAAGGTGACATGAACATAGGGATAGAAATGAGGCAAGATGCAAAGGAAGTCCCAGGTAGAATCCAGCTGATTATGCATTTTTAATTACATGCAGGTTGGATTGAGAACCCTATGGGCCAAGCACTATACCAAGCTCTGGGTCTACAAACAAGTGAGAAGAAAAACAGTCCCTGTCCTCAAGAAGCTTACATTCTAATGGAGGGGATGATAACACACAAAAGAAGCTAAAAAGTGGGGGGTCAGGATTAAGGTATCTAGCATGGGCACATGATGATTTTCATCTCCAGAATATGAAGAATGGGGCTGGAAAGAGAATGAAAGTAGGATGACCTGGGTTTTTGGAGGCTCCAGAAATTATTTACCTACAGGAGAAAGAGGGTGGGCATTGTGGAAGGGATATTCCATGGTAAGTAGGCCTCGGGGTGGCAGAATGACCCAGAACAAGGTGGGCCTCAGGCTCTGAGGGAAATTCCAGGATAAGACAGCAGTACAGACATGTTTTTGAAGTCCAGAAGATTAAGAACAGGGCCAGGAGGGGAAATATAGGGACCAGTAATCCCTAGGGGATAGACAACTTCAAAGTTAACATTTCTACTCCATGTGGAAAGACAGCAGAAAGAGGAGGGAAAAGACAAAAGGGTTAGCATTATTCTTTGTAGAGTTCAGAAGGTACACAGGATATAGAAGGAATAATTGGAACAGACTTTAGTACAGAGAGAAGGGCAAGAGGGAAGGAAGGCGCACAAACAGATAATTCAGACTAGGAAGATTTCTATGAACTGATGCAGGGCAAGGTCAACAGAACAAGGGAAATATACACACAGTGACTGGTATCAAAAGGCAGTCAAACTTGGGTTAATTGCAATGACCAAAAGTGGTCCTGTAGGGCTGATGAAATAAATTTCCCTCCTCTTTCTAGAGATGTGAGGCATCCTCTTTTAGACACAGTTGCTTTCTCAGCATGTTTTTTTTTTTGGGGGGGGAGGGACAGATATATACTTTAAATGGCAGGGAAAGCAAGACAAGCAAAGACAAGATGAGGGAAGATTAAATGAAATGATGAGCTTTCCTTGGAAGAATTGTTATCATAATCAAGGAGACAAAACAGGGAGATAGCTGCTGCTATCAATTGCCCTAAGAAGGATACCATTCTCTTCCACACTTCAAGACTATATATAGAAGAAAATAAAAGCAAGGTTGACATTAAAGAACTGTAGTATTATATTATTATTCCAGGGTTATATGTATTGGAAGAAAGGATGACAAGAAACCCTGATGATGCTTCTCTGTGGTATAGCAGTTTAATTCACAGGATCTGGTGTTATGAATGTCTTTCTTGGTATGTCTTTGCTTGTATTCCTCTGCATTGTATGTATCCCTGTGGAAGTTTTGCACTCTGGACTGGGCTGCAAGCTGCCTGAGGTCATAGGCAAAAGGAACATTGAAGGGTAGTTGTACTCCTGAGAGCACCTTTTGGGTCCTTCCCCATTCTTTCAGAAATTCCTGTATCAGAGACTATGGAACCCTTACATCTTCCAGTTCCACAATTCTTACTTCAACACTTGAAAGATCTATAACTCTAATTAATGCTATTGATTGACTGACTGACTCCCAAACACAGATCTGAAACCTCTATAGCTTAGTAGAAGGCATTTCGGAGTTGCTGTGGCTAAACAATTCATTACCCTGTGGTAATTGGAGAGATGATAAGTGTCTCTGAATTTTAGCTAGGTTGTTCTTGGAAAGCAGACGTACAGCTCACAACTAGGCCCAGGCTTGAAGTTCTTCTAGCTTGACAAGATCTGGCAGGGCTTGTGCTCCACTAAAAGGACCTTCAAGACATTAGGTTCATTTAAAATACTGTAATATGGGATGAGTAGGACTTTTATAGACGAAAGTTCCCAAATTTTTCATACATTTATTTGTATCTTTGATGACCTGTTCTGCAATAAGTATTTATGCCTTGAACCCCTTTCTCTCTGGTAAATAAGCCATGGGGTAACTAGCTTTTCTGTAAATCTTTTAAACAATATATTTCTTATGTTTTTTATTGTATTTATTGCCATTACAAGGGAAGTTTTACTCCTGTGATTCTTTGAGATTTGATTCTTAGTATTAATTTCACTACTTAGTGAGTTTAAGTCAAGCATGAGATTTTTTTCTTTTTCTTAAAACATTATTGTTCTTTTGCAAGCATAACCATTGTAGTCATTATTCATATGTAGTTTGAAACATATTCTAAAGCACCGTCAGAAGAGAGTGTCATTTTCATGGAGTTGATGTATTGTAATAAATATTAAAGTGTTTTACTTTCTTCAAGAAGGGGCCTGAGTTTCTGTAGCATCTTAAGACAGGAAAAGAGAAGCTGGGATATTTGAGTACATATACAGATGACTGTCTGTGCTCAGCCAATCAGATTTTGAAAGCTTACAGGATGTTTTGATCACAATAACAGAACTTGTAGATACAACAGAATCTAGTTGAGCAAAACTAGTAAAGGTTTATATTTGTTTTGTATCAATCTTTTCTTGAAGTTATCTCTGTGCATGTTGTGTCCCCATGATAGAATGTAAGCTCCTTGAGGACAGGTCTATCTTGTTTCTTACTTTGTATTCCCAGCAAATAGGTTGTTGTCTGGTAAATTGCAGCCATTTGGTAAATGATTGCTACTGTGAATTGGTGTAGCCACTCTGGAAAACAATTTGGAAACTCTGCCAAAGTCACTAAACTTCACGCCTTCTGACCCAGTAATAGGCCTATGTCTAAAGAGATCAAAAAAGAGTAAAAATACCCATATCATGCAAAACATGGGGAGTGTTCATTAATTGGGTGAATGGATGAACAAATTATGGCACACAAATGTATCAATCAGATTATTATTGTAGTGTAAGAAATGATGAAAGGAGTAGTTTCAAAAAAACCTAGAAAGATGTGCATGAACTGAGGCAGAGTGAAATGAGGAAAACTAGAACAAACATTTCCATAGTAACAACTCTATTGTAAAGAAAACAACTTTGAGAGACTTAGGAACTCAGATCAGAGCAATAACCAACCACAACTCCAGAGGACGAATGACAAGTATGCTACCCACACCCTGTAAAAAGGTTGATGGAATTAAGGTGCAGAATGGGACATACATTTTTTTGACATGGCTAGTGCAGGAATTTGTTTTGTTTGACTCTATATTTACAAGGGTTTTCTTTTTCTTTTGCTCTGTTTTGCCTCTGAAGGAAGAAAGGTGAGAGAGAGAGAGAGAGAGAGAGAGAGAGAGAGAGAGAGAGAGAGAG